>NC_135504.1:119765415-120065415 GCF_052857255.1 Amblyomma americanum | reverse complement strand
CTAGCCACATTGTCTCTGGCAATGTCGTAATTATTATGAGCTTCTTAGAAGGAAGCTCACCGTACTTCGTAATGTTCTTCGCCAGGGCATGTACAGCGACTCTGTCCTTCAACTAAAACTCGACAGTATGGCCATCTCTCTGCTGTAGGCTTAGCTCGGGGAACTTGTGGCAGTATGCCGAAGCACAATGCTTTACGGCAGTCGGCCGCCAAAGAATAAGTTCCCGCCAGGGCCACCGTGACAACGGTGTTGGCACGTGCCCGCACTGATGCCTTATAGGGTGTGCGCATGAGGGCTTTTATCAAAGGACGGGTCTCAATTGAATAAAAAAGTAGAGCATTATACTGAGGCAAAGGGGCAGAAACCGACAGGATAAGCGCTAATCTTGTTAGCTAGCTCGTTCTGTCTGTTCTAACCCCGCCTCCCCGTCCCAGTCTATTGCGTTAGTCTTTTTAATCAACCATGAACCAACTACACTTTCTGCTTTGACGTCTCTCAAACAATCAATCTTTCAATTAAACTATCTCAGGACAAGCGCGTGCTAAGAATATTTTACATAACGAAAAACACAGAAATTCAACCGGCGATGAGTTTCCAAGAAAACCACCCCTGAAACTGCATCGAATAAGAGGTTTATAAATTTTCTTTTTGGGTAAGATAGAAAATTGACGACCGCAATCATTCAACTGTTGTTTCAAATTAAAAAAAAGAACCTGAAAGCCAAATCTTGAGCACTTTTCATGTCGTCCATTTACAAATGTGCTAACGCTCAGCCTAAATAGAACTGTCGACACACAAATATTAATAAACGTTTTAAGCGCTCAACGCCTATAGCTCGCTTGCTCTTCAGTTTCCGACCTAATATCGTCTTTTGAACAAATGATCTTACTTATAAAAGTTTCCCGTTGTTCAATTGGAAGCTGGAAGCATGCAGAACCTAGTACCACACATGTGCTATTCTCACGCACTTCCAGATCCACTTCCCTCGTACTGCAAGCCATCGTCGCGACGGCCTGACATCTTCCTCTTCAGTGCAACGAATTGTGGAATATTGTGAGACGAGGCGTAAATTTAATTTCAAGTGCGCAGAGTTTCGTTGCCACGTCCTAAGCCCGTGAGGTTCAGGTGAGCGCTCGGAGCCGGCATCGCAGGCATGAATTAGCCACGAGTTTGTTTCAGATGACCAATTCCTACCTTCGACACGGGTAGTCATGGGCTAAAGTTTCGAGGGATGCGGGTTCACGGAAAAAATAGAAGATGAATAAAATGCAGCTCGTATTCTGCCTATGAATGAAGCTCGCACGTTTCTTCGTGCTTTTATGCTTCATAGTGACAGCTTCGCGTGACGGCGCTGCAATATTTTCGTAGCGTAAGCTACACTGGCCGAGATTGAGCAGTTTCGCGTGGCTCCTGGAGAGCCGTGCTGCGCATGCGCGAGGAGCAGTGACGTCACACGGCGCACAGCTGGCGCGCCGGAGCCGCCGCCGCAGCGCGCGCCTCGCCAGTCTGCGCATCCTCAGGAAACCGCACCACGTGACCAACCACGAGACTGGTCACGTGACCAATCACGTGACGAAACATGTCACCAGCCACGGCGCCGAGCCGCCGGCAGCTGCTCCGCACCACGTGACCGACCACGAGGTCAAGAGTCTTTGGCGTTTGAGGCGGAGACGCTACCACTCCGCCACGACGGCGCAAGGTTTAACAGTGAATAAAGGCGCATGTAGTGAATGCGCACCTTTCATTTGTTAACTCTTCCGAACCAGATGTCGCCGCGCTTACGCTACGTATATCGTGGCCTAACAGGGCAAGACCATCATCAATTTTTGTTCTCCTCTTCATTTCTTCCCTCAGTCCTTACTTTATTCCTTCCCTTAAGGCGCGGTTCAGGTGTCCGCTAATATGTGAGACAGATACTGCGCCATTTTCTTTCTCCCCAAAAAAGAATTTCAAGTTCATTTCACAATTTAGAGGCAAAATCAAATCGGAAAATAAAAGATGGGCACTGTTACTCAGTAGAAAGACCAAAGGGATCTCAAAAAGAACAGATGAATGAAAAACGCTCGCGTGAAGCGTTTATTCATGAGTTTAATGCTTTGAAGACGAGAAAGGCTAATGGTTATCAAGAAGAAACAAGGTGAAAAAGTGAACAACAAAAGTAGGACAAAAGAAGCATCAGCAAGGCGGGATAAAAGCAGGAAGGCAGACGGAAGCGGGCCAGTGAGCGGCAATCAGATCTAGGATAAGGGGTGTGGAGTGCCTGGGAAACAATGACGAGAGGAAAGATATGACACGAAGCAGAATAACGGCACAGCGCGGCGGACGATCAACTCCTCATATATTGCAAAATTAACAGTCCCCAGCAAAGAAAATGAACAAGAGGATAGAAAAAAAGAAGCCGAAGTGCAAGTAAAACAAGGAACAGACAGACAGAAAAACTTAATTCAGCAAGTGAGTATTAGATCCAGCTGGGTCCCTGGGCCACTGCGCGGTCCCGCACTGCATCAAGTAGGTCATACCGGGACATGGCGTCGGCAGCCCGAGTCACCGCAGCAAGCTGCGATGTCGGGTCTGCAGACATAAGCAAGACCTCCCAGTCCTCCCAGCTCGAGATGGCGTGCTGTCCCCGCGGGGGAGGGTCAGCAGGGCAGCCGAAAAGGATATGGGAGAGTGTGGCGTGGGGGTCACCACATAGGGAGCATGCAGGGGATGTGCCGCAATAGGGGGATAAAAGCTGAGGGGATGACAGAGAGCGGGTCTGGAGGCGTCTGAAGAGGATCTGTTGGGAGTGCGTAAGAGAGGGGTGGGGAGGAGGGTGAGTCCGACGGTCCAAACGGGGACTTTGCGTGAGCTCCGCAAAGGTGTGCGCCCGCTCCCTCGAGAATCCTGGATCGAGACTGTCCTGAGCCTGGCAAATCAGACCTCGGGCCACTTTATCAGCAGCCTCGTTTCCAGGGTTGCCAGAGTGAGCCGGCACCCACTGAAGCTGTACCCTGCGCGGTAAAGTTTGAGTAGGAGTGTTCAACATTTCCAGGCAGGGGCGTGAATCCTGCCCCTGGCAAAGTTGGACAGAGCCGTTTTGGAGTCGCTGAAGATGTATTGGGCGTCCGAATGTGCAAGGGCTAGGGCGATGGCGGTTTCCTCTGCCTCCTCAGGCGTAGAGCCCGAGGGAAGACGGTGAGTTAGGGGGTGAGGTAGGGTTGGATTGTAGGCAACTGCTACCGCTTCATGCGCTGTACATGCGGCATCTACCCAAACGGCATCATGGGCTTGCCCATAATAGTTATGGAGGGCATTAGCGCGAGCTACACGGCGAGTAATGTGATATTGGGGATGGACGTTTCGAGGAAGGGGTTTCACAACGAGAGGTGTATGGATGTGTCGAGGGATGGCTATAAGGGTTGACTGGTTGGTGGTTGGTGGTTGACAAGGAACAGGAAGGAACAAGAAAAACAATAGTCTTAAATACAGTAGACACCCTCCCAGAGAGAAAACACAGAAATGAACCCTAGGAAGGAATAAACGGGAACAAAGAAAAGAAGTTTAGGAAAGACAACCGAAGATGGAAGCAAAAACAAAAGAAAAACAGAGGACGAAAGAAAAAAGAAAATAAGGAAGAAAAACTTAAAAAGAAAAAAACACACCGAAGGCAGAAACCGCAGCGTGCCGATCTCGCTAGGGCCGTCGCAGACAGCACCCAGGCCATATGGCCTGGAGCGCCCTCCCGACACAGCACACGCCTGCGGAGAACCATAGGAAGTCGAAAATTACGCCAGCTGGCTGCGCACATAATTCGAGAGAGCGGCGCTGGCGATGACAGCCACCGTAGCAAGGATGGCACGGCAGCGGTGTCTATCGAGCTAACAGCACCAGGAAACGTTTGGGTCCCGAACGCCGTCGCCGCGGAACGAACGGGCGACCACATCTCGCGTCAGTGCGCAAAAATACAAAGTCCTGGGCATCTACGAAGAAACGCGAATCCGATTATAACTTTCCCCTGTGAAATAATATATAAAAAGTTTATTTTTTAAACAATCCTCTATTTATGTTGCCTTTTCACGTACATAATGTCCGTCTTGCTATGCAATCTACCTGCACAGATCGGACATACGCATCTCTGAATGCTTTTAAAACGCAAATTTGTAAAAACATCTCCCTGTATAACAAAACCGCTCTCTCTGTCCGCGCGTAACGAACAGGTTCATATTATCTACATTGTTCTTCTGTCCAAGCAAACTATTTGCCTCTACGCCTTAGGGTACAGGACGTTTGCTGGCGTAGTTCCATATAATCAGTTGTTGCATTCGCCTTCAACAGAAGTGTGGATTTGCATATTTTGTGAAAAGTGTTCTGTCACCTAAAAAACGCCCCTTTAGGCTTTCTAAAGGCGATACACAAAGAGAAAAGACACAGGTAAAACGGCTTACAAAAGCAAGTCACGAGTGTTAGTTAATATCTAGCGGGGCCTGTGTCTAGGAAGTAAAATTGTACCGAGAATGCGCTGTGTGAAATGTCGACGTCCTTTCAAAGTTCTGCCGTATTCACGCCCTTCGAAACTTCTCATGTGAAAAAAATCACAACATTCGATTCTTCAGGCGGCGATATGCCTCTAGATGTTTCTTTAGAGGTCTCCACATGTGTTGATAATCTTTTTTGGAAGTATTGATCCGAAAAATCATTGGAGTGAAGCAGGCGAACTATCTAAACCTCTCATTTAAGTTTCTTATTAACTTTCAGGTGCTCAGATGATGATGCTTCCCAAGACACGTACAGATCAGGACACAGGTAAACAGAGCACTCTATTCCGTTTAAGTCCAATCGCGCTTTTCCCAACCAGAAATAAAGAAACACTGTTTGTCTATGAGAAAGCAAATGTGCATTCATTACCAGCATGCACATATCACAGCTGGCAATTTTAATTAAGCAACGCATGACATATATTAGAACCCAGTTGCGTTCTCTGTTTTATTTTGTCCGCACCTGTAGCTCCTTGAAGAGCCAGCTAAAAACACAGCAAAAGGAGAGAGCCGTAGTAATGTTTCCGTTTTACTTGTTCCATTAAGTCTCCTCAGTGCTCAGTGTCCCGGGCGTGTTTTACGTTTTGGGCCCTCTTTCATGCTCGTGCCTAACTTTACAGCTGCCCCTTCTCAGGCATGCGAGGAGGCTCGAACTACAATTTGCGGCTGCTCCAAACCCACGGTTTAAGTGCCCAGTTGTCTTTTCCACTCGGCACTAATAGCTCCCCATTGAAACTGCCATCCTGGGAACGCTTCTACCATGAAAATTTCCCTCAGCCTTTTAAGGAACGGAGACAGTTAACTGTGCGCTCACATCCTTGGTACTTAAAAATTTAATGAGAGCGTTGCAGAGTGTCACCTATTCATGCGCTGGGGCTTGCGCACACAGTATGCTACAAAGCAACGACCACCGCGCGGAAGATAGCGTGGGAGACACGTAATTACTCACCGGTAATTATAGGCTCCAATTTCGGAAAGAGCATGCTAGAAATGAAGAGTGTATACTAGTTCACCGTTTTTCCCACTTGCGATTGCATAAGACGCATACTGGAGCAGAACGCATTACCTCGTTTTGCCGGCAATCTATTTCTTTTATCAACGTATAGTTTGGGAAGGAAAATGGAACTTGCAGGAGTTTGCACGCAAATTTCGATAAGTTTACAAGGTGCAGTCTTGCCTGTCACGAATCTGAAAATAACGCAACAAACCAAACTTCATTTCCCATTATTCGCCCGTTTCGCGAAGCCTAAAGCAGCGAGTTCTACCGCTGGCATTCTACTTGGTATTCGCAACGTGAGAGACACGTGAAGAACGGCCTACTTTTGTTTCCCTCCCGCATACTGTCTTTACACAAGCAGGTTTTATATTGAATATATTATTTTGGTGGGATTGATAATTTAATATCAGCAGGACAAAAGCTTAATTTTCCCAGAAAGAAATCTTTTTGGAGGAAGAAATGCTTACCTGCAGGAATAATACTACCAGCGTGCTATCCTGAAGTGAGGAGGGCTTTAATAGAAAAAAGGATGGTAAAACAAGAGCTGTATATAGTAAAAATCAATAACATTTTGATGCGAATGCAATTCTGTCCTAAACGTATTATTCTATATAACAAAGCAAAGCTGTGCATGTTGGTTTTCTGAGGCCAGTGGGTCACACGTCGGCAAATAAATAGTGAAAGCTTTCAAGGGCTGAAAGGTTTCAGGTGCAAAAGGCATAATCGTATAGTCAGCACTTTTCAGGGGACCACTCATCTTTTTAGGATGCAATGACGTTTTTTTTTCTCCGGCGCAAATTGGAGACTACGCACACTACACCGAACAATAATAATAATAAAATGACAATAACAATATTATTGATAATAATAATAATTTTTACGACAAATGAAAGCAGCACATATATTCAGCTCTACCAAATACATTTGTTGCTGCAGAGGCCGCCTCGGGGAGCACAGCGATGACAGGGCTGTTTATAGAAACGCAGGCGGTACTAGTTCGTCCGAAGCACGTTTTTTATGCGAAGTTCTTCGTAACATACGTGCACCGATCGAATGTTAAATCACTTGTGCGTGACATAATTCTGGTGCTTGAAGATTAGGATGTGCCTGTATACTGCGTGCACTTCTGCATTCAATAATTATTTGTTTTTTTTGTTTGTTTGCGATTGGTCACAAAAGATTCCGGTCACCTATGCACACTAGAATTCCGCGCACGAAAGCAGTCACTTTATTGCGATGCGCCTATATTACGAAAGAACTGACTAACCTTAAATGCGTTGACAATGTAAGAATAAAGGACAGATTTTTTTTTGCCTTGCAAAATGTGTGCTTGTGTGTCGCATTTCGTGTCTTAAAAATCCTCTTTAAAGCAAGGGGTGCTTATAAACAACCATCAGCGCTTGCGGGTGGGTCTGAAAGGCCTTGATAACGAAGCGAATTTCAATGCTACCTCAACTGAATGGCTGACAACAAAAGAACCCCGAAAGCTTCGAATCGTTTGAAATCCAGCTCTCACTTCATCCTTAGTGGCCAGTATGGAAGAACAGGTAGCTAATCATGACAATAAGACCCAGATGGCACATTTTACTTCACACGGATCGTCATTTTGATGTCATTTTTTTCATGCTCCCTTTGAACCTTTCTCTTACAGTTTCCGCTGCCGGCCTTAGTCAGCGCAAACAACTCCTTAATGTATGTGTTTTTGTGGGGAGAGAAGCAAAGTTTTTTTTTTCTCAGAGAGTGTCTGTCTCGGTGTAAACAAAATTCGTGCTAGGAGGGTGTAATTCAAGAAAAGTTCAGGATAAAAAAAAGCGTAAAATCTCACCAGCAAATGTGTACACTATTAAGAGCTTCCAGTTGTATTCCGCAGGCGGTGTTGCGAATTCTTTAAGAAGCTGGATTGATAAGACACATAAGAAGCAGCACTTTGAATGAAAGGGCTGCTTTTAAGGATTTGCAAAGGCGGAAGTCAATAAATATGCAGCTCTCGCATTTATCTCTGTACAAACAATGGACGGACGCTCGAAGAATTGTTTTACAGCAACTTTTTAAACGAGGTTTTAAGAACCACAAGAATTCGACATGAAATCTTACTTGATGTTTAAAACATAAACGGTGCTTTTTGCACCTTCCACTCATTTTATTTTCTGTTTATACAACAGCTGGGTGCACATAGCATGCTCGGTGATAAAAGGATTAGAAGAAAAGATGCGACAACGTGCAGACAATGCTATTGGAACAAAATTAGGCGTGCCAAATTTACTTTAGCTAACCATGACAGGCGTACGAAGGAAGTTTTTTTCCAACAGTAATTGATCTTCATGTCTGAAGTTTGCTCCTGTTTCAAAAATGTATTGCTTTCTGCATTCTCTATTTCCAAATTATTGGTCAGCTATGACGTGTTGCCTACAGGACCGGCTCTAGGCATGTGACTGGAAGCAAAACTGCGTCTTGGTTCAACACCACAGAAAGTTTTGTGGACTTCGCAACAAACTTGATCACGTCCTCGAGTTTCCTCCATTTCTCAGAAAAACTTTTGCACCCTACAGGTTATGTAGTTTTTCCGCTCATTGACCGCTTTCAGTTAAGTAAGCGCCCACCTGTCTTTAATTTCGCTATTTGCTCATATAATGTTGTGTATATCATTCCATCATGTCTCTCTCCTGTTTATTGCATCAACTTCGATCATAAGTTTTCTTTTTGCTCAACATGCCCCAAAATAGCTGGGCCAATTCAGATAAAGTGAATGTAATCATTAACAAAACCATAAACAAAAAAGCAGGCGTACCTATTTTGTGAATATAACCGGTTCGCACCAGACCACTCTCAACTGAACCAACACCACGCATAACGTTTTTCTGAGTGCAGCAGTGGTCCATACTAGCCGTCGGCCCGTCGGTCTCTGCATCTTAGACAGTCTTTGATATTCAGGAAAGCAGAGGCGCCACGGTAGCCAAGCGAAGAAATTTATATGCCTCAAGTCAAAAACAAAGCTGTATGGGTGTGTCAAATTGGTCCCGATCTTAAACTCGCTCCGAATTTCTTCGAGACACCTCTTCGCCAATCTGGGAAACAGACGCTGCTAGAAAATGACGCGCAAGTTTAATCTAAACATAGCAAGAAAATTTTGTGCCATTGCTTGTCCCGTCAGTACATTTATAGAACGCTCCTGTGAAAGCCCGATAAACGTGGCACTCCTTAGCCCGTGATGCGCAATTTAGTGAGAATGAAGATTGGGAAGGTGCCTTCTATTAATTTCATTTCAAGGAGACACCTTCGAGATACATCACACTATCCGACGATTATTCTTCCATAGATTTGGCTCGGGTGTCGCTTTTCTCTTAACATCTTCCTCAGTGCCGAAAGATAGAAATAACGTTAATTTTCAGCACCAACGAAGTGTTCGCTCATCTTTGCATGCTGTGTTAAGGAGATTAATCAATATGGATGTCCCTCTTATTGATTGTCTTGAGTGGCAGCGGTGGCGTCACGCAGAGAATCCGAGACCCGTCCACAATGAAGGGCATTTGAAGGGAATAACTTCCACCCCGTCTATCTTACGGCGTGACCACCTGTCCGCAACACCACCTGAATAATCCGTAATCCCTCTGTTCTGCTGGACTAACTTTTTGAACAGTCCACTCAAATGAATCTTTCACACCGTACAGAAATCGTACAGAAAAAAAGAGACACACACCTACGGCATTCATCAATAACAACACCGTATGCGCCTCTCGTTGCTCAAAATTAACACCGTCATGACAAGTTTCCGCTCTCTGAAAGCGCTAGGAAGAGAACATGAAAATCAGGCTATCAAAAAGTTCGGCCCTGCTGCAACTTTCCCTCTACATAGCAGTTCGTCTTTTTTTCGCGCGCAACGCGAATTTTCGCTCGTGGCTTTGATCACGCGCGTTCCTAATGATCTCATCTATATTCACATCTCTTTTTGCCTCATTGTCACACGAGATCACCTTGTTCCTTGGCCTCTTCCGAGATCTCGGTGCATTGTAGGAGGCCAGATATTGTGTTCCCGGCCTATCTCTGCCCTTCTGTCTAAATAGGACTCTCTCTCTACGCTATTGAAGCTAAATTTGTCCTTTCCCATCATGAAAACCTGTGTGCATACATGTTAGATTAATGAAACAATTTGTGTCATGATTCTCACCATCTCGCTTCATTTGCATGTGTCCCAATACGAATATAATATTTGTATTTGATGCTGTCTATATACTGCAGCGGTGACCTAGTGGTCTGAGCATCCACCTCGTATGCGGAAGGTGCGAGGTTCTTCCACAGTGCCGCCAGGTACCCACCAGTAGCACAATGCGTTCAAGCTTTCCCCTAATCTGATGCCCGGCTTATTTAGGATTAAATGTTCAAGAAATGAGTCGTTGAACCTACCTTGAGAGGAAGAAAATAACAGCGTGACATGGCGCTGTTTGGCCAGATGCCCCTGCGCCATATAAACACATCATCATAATCATGATACTGGCTATATGTGCAACTAGTACGGACTCGTCAGAATACATAGGTGCAGTGCATGACGTCATGTAGTACATAAAGCAGAGAGTCGTGCAGAAGCCGTGCGGGACACAACTGGAAACCGTACGAAATACATATAGTAATTATACGGCATTCATACGCATTCTCGCATACTTTTCATAACATACGAATTTTATATTGTGAAGGAAGGCCAGGCCGAGACGGCAAGACGTCTGTGGAAGACTAGACCGAGACGGCAAGACGGCCGTGCCTGGTGTTTATTCCAAAAGCGAACCCGGGAGCGTGCCACCGGCGCGTGCCACAGGCGCAGCCACGGGATGATGATGGTATGTACAAGGGAAAGATGATGATCCCTGGAAGGCTCACACAATCTGCCCGGGGGGTCGGAAGCGGCCATCCTGGCCGCTCCTAAGCAACCGATGGTTCGCGGCGCACAAACGGTTTCAAACGGGAAGCGTGGACAACTTCACTACCGCAGTGGCATCGATCGGCTGGGGGAACAACAGGTGTAACACTGTAGTTCACGGGGGAAGTGCGATTGATGACACTGTAGGGACCAATATAGCGGTGGAGAAATTTGTCTCTAAGGCCAGGGATGCGCAGTGGGGTTAAAAAGGAGTACTTCGTCACCTGGTCGGAAAGAGACCACACGATGAGTAGAAGCGTAGCGACTCTTGCGGTCTTCATGGCAGGCTGCTGTGTTGAGGCGAGCAAGGTGACGGCATCTGGCCACACGGGATACGAACAGGGCACGTACTGATGTGGAGGTATATTCAGGCGTAGAGAAGGTAGAACTGTCCAGAATTGGGGAGGGAGGAAGACAGTAAACGAGGAAGAACGGAGAGTAACCGGTAGTCCTCTGTATTGCTTTATTATAGGCGAAAGTGACAAACGGTATAATAATGTCCCAATTTCGATGATCCGGTGTGACGTACATAGAGATCATATCGACTAGAGTCCGAGAAAAACGCTCAGACCGTTGGTCTGTGGATGGTAGCTTGAGGTTGTATTATGAAGAGTGGATGATGCGCGAAGAACTTCGGCAACGACGGTCGATAAGAAAGTCTTCCCGCGGTCACTGAAGAGCACCCGGGGAGCACCATGCCGCAAAACAAAAGATTGCAAAAAGAAATTTGCAACCTCTTGAGCCGAGCCAGTGGGCACGGGTGCTGTCTCGGCATATCGCGTAAGGTGGTCGACAGCTCTGATGACCCAATGGTTACCTCGATCGGAGGGAGGCAGGGGACCATATAAGTCGATGCCGACGACTTCTAACGGCGTGGCGGAACAGGGAAGGCGTGGTAGGAGGCCAGCGGGTGCAAAGTCGGCCGTTTGCGAAGTTCACACAGGAGGCAGGAAGCGACGTATTTTGCAACGCTGGAGGATAGGTCAGGCCAAAAGAAACGTCTCTTCACGCGGTCGTATGTTTTGTGGAAACATAGATGACCGGCAGTAGCATCATCGTGGAGAGCCGCTAGGAAATGGGAGCGAAGCACCCGCGGCACGACTGGGACCCAGCGGGTTCCATCGGGGCAATACACGTAGCGACGTAGGATGCCATCTTCGAGCTTGAAGTTGCGTACCTTTCGGCGGAGCCGGGTGTTGGGTGGTTTTGAAGCGCCGGTTAAGGCGGTCGATGATGGGACGGCAGTAGGCGTCGGCTAGTTTCTTCGAGCGGAAATCGTGTTTGTGGTCGGAGTCGTCAAAAGAAACTGCTGTGATGTGCGTCGAAGAGGGTGGGCTCTGGTCAGAGGAGGAATGGCAATGCGTAGAAAAACAGCAGGCTGCGTCCGAAAGTGGGCAAAGAGAAAGCGCGCCAGCGTCCTGGTGTTGCGACCCGATTTATAAAGGATGTCGAAGTGGTACTCCTGGAGGCACAGAATCCAGCGGCTAAGTCGGCCTGTCAAGTTCTTTATGGATGACAACCAGCAAAGAGCATGGCGATTGGTCACAACAAAGAAATGGCGGCCATACAAGTAAGGGCGGAATTTTTGGACTGCCCAGACGACTGCTAAACGTTCCTGCTCGGTAATGGTGCAGTTTTTCTCTGCTGCAGTGAGGGTCCAGCTGGCGAACGCAATCACTTTCTCACGCGAAGTTGCGTCGCGCTGCAGAAGTACACCACCGAGACCGTGACCACTGGCATCAGTATGCAGGGTGGTTGGAGCCGAATCACTAAAGTGGCCAAGGACAGGGTCTGATGTGAGGGCATGCTTGAGTTTGGTAAAAGCAGCGTCGCACTTTTCAGTCCACCGAAAGTGCTGTGCGCTTTAAGTAGTTCATGAAGGGGGCAGCAATAGTTGCGAAATTTCTAATAAAACGCCGGAAATATGACGCCAGGCCGAGAAAGCTGCGCAAATCTGCAGTCCGTTGAAGACGGGGAAAGTGCAGGACCGCGATGATTTTGTCAGGGTCTGGACGAATGCCGTTGTGGCCAACGAGATGGCCCAAAATTTTCATTTCCTTCTGTGCCAAGTGGCACTTCTCGGTGTTCAGCTGAAGGCCTGCTGAAGCGAGGCACGTGAGAACCTCATTCAGGCCCGTGAGATGATCTTGAAAAGTTGAAGAAAAGATAACAATGTCATCCAAGTAGCACAAGCACGTTTTCCACTTCAGGCCACGAAGTACAGTATCGATCATTCTTTCAAATGTGGCCGGGGCGTTACAGAGGCCGAAGGACATAACATTAAATTCGTAAAGTCCATCGGGAGTTGCGAAAGCAGTTTTTCTCTGTCGGCCTCGTGCATAGGTATTTGCCAATAACCCGAGCGTAGGTCAAAGGTGGAGAAATATTCGGCACCTGAAAACATTCAGGGGCGTCATCAATGCGAGACATCGGGTAGACATCTTTGCGGGTAATTTTGTTGAGCGCACGGTAGTCAACACAAAATTGTACTGATCCGTCCTTTCTTTTAACCAACACTACCGGTGAGGACCATGGGCTTGTTGAGGGACGAATAATATCGCGGTGTAGCATATCATGGACATTTTCTTCAATGGCTTTGCGTTCGGAGAGAGAAACCCGATAAGGCCGTCGCCGTACGATCGAGTTCCCTTCGGTAAATATGCGGTGTTGTGCAACAGTAGTCCGTCCCAGTGGTGAGGAAGTTGCATCGAAAATGGCTTGGTGACTGCGCAATGTGAACAATTCTTGACGTTGATGCGGCGTGAGGTTCTGATTATTTTCGATAGAACAGTAGGAGAGACGTCGGACGAAACAGGTTGCTGATCTAGAGGGGCGGTGAGCGCCATCACAGACATAGGTTGAGCACCTAATACGCAAGGAATGGAAGTTCATTTGGGCAGCACGAGGGAGTCGCGGGAATTGCTCTTTGCTGCTACGACCGCTAAGTCGCTGCATAACCGGATAAGACTTGACGGGAAGGCGATCCCACGCGCAAAATGACGATGAGACGGTGCGATGAGTACGTCACCATCAGTGATGTGGTCGGAAACAACGGTAAGCAGTTGTTCGCCCTGAGGAGGCAAAACTGTATCATCTGCGGCAGTGAAAGAATGATGGCGGTCGGAAAAGTCATATGAAAAATCAATGCCTGTCAAATGGATGACGCGGTGGCCAAAAGAAATTGCTGATGCTGATGACGAGAAACCCCATCCCGAAATCATCAGATGCGCACAAGGTGAGAGTACAGCAAACTGCACATAGTGGCGGACACCGTCAATAAAACCTCGCACAGTGCACTTCGCGGAAGGGCGGAGAGTGACATCATTTGCTCCACGAAGTTCAGGCCCATCATATGGTGTCGTCACTTTCCGCAAACGGCAGCACAAATCAGCGTGAATAACCGAAATTGCACCCCCTGTATCAATCAAAGCTTCGACAGGTAGTCCTTCCGCTCAAACAGAAATCATATTGAACGGCTGACCTGGAGGACATTTAGTGATTTCGCAAAGTGCAGTTTCACCTCCGGAAACTGCATCGACTAGTTTTCCGAGTGTCGGACAGGGAGAGCTGTTGCGGGTCGGAGTGGGGACACGGAACGGTTATATGGAGATGGGGAGCGGCGTCGGGAAACATGGGCCCCACTAGGTGCAGACGAGGGTGGCGGCGGCGGGGAGAATCGGCGAAGCGGGCTGGAAGAGGGCCGACGTTGATAATAGGAAGAAGAAGGTAGCTCACTCTCGAAGGCGGCGTAACCACGGCACTCGCCCTGAAGGCGCCGACAACAAAAGCGGGAGATATGTCCTCTAATTCCACAATAGCAGCACACTGTGCGGGTGGGGCGCCAAGGTGCGTAATAGGATGGCGCAGCTGGAGCAGTCGCCATTGCGTTGATGTGGTTGTATGTCCGGGCCCGTCGAGGCGGGTGTTCAAAGGGAGGGGAAGATGCAGCTACTTGAGCATAGGTCGGTGCTGGGCGGGGAGCAGGAGGTTCAAGTGCGATAGGGTGGGTGAGTGTTGCCAACTCCTCTTTGATGATGTTACGAAGTCCAGCGTCAGTAAAAGGCGCGGGAGAATGATCGCACCTGTGGCGGCAGAAAGGGCCGAGGACTTGGAGCTCTTCGCGGATGATCGCTCGAATGACTGTTCGCAGGTCGAGGTCCGCAATGGTCAAGGCCGTAGCAAGGCCGGGGTGTGCGAGGCTGGGCTGCAAGCGGGAGGACTGCAGCTGGTCGAGGCGTTGGCAGGTGGTAATGATTAAATCCACACTTGAAGGATTTTGAGCAATTAGGGTGTTAAAAACCACAGAATTGATTCCTTTGAGAACATGGTGTACGCGGTCAGTTTCCGGCATGGTGGGACTAAAACGACGGCAAAGGGCAAGGACGTCCTCGATGTAAGACGCATAGGATTCATCAGGACCTTGAAAGAGGGAAGCGGGCTTGGCCTTGGCGACCTCATTTCGAACAGCCTGGTCGGAAAAGTACTGACGTAATTGCTGTTTGAAGGTCGACCAGTTAGTGGTATGGGGTTTGCGATTGATGAACCAGTTTCTGGCGACCTCAATGAGGTAGAAAGAAACGTTGAGAAATTTTAAAGCGTCATCCCACCGGTTGTAGGCACTGCAGCGTTCATAGGTGTCGAGCCAGTCATCCACGTTTTCATCGCGACGACCAGCGAACATCGGTGGGTCGCGTTGTAGGAAGGGCGCGGTGGAAGGTTGCGTTGCAGGTGAGGCCGAGGTAGAGGGTCCGGCGGGGTCGGGGTTGTCTTCGGTTGGCATGACGATAGTGGGAGGTGCACAACGGCGACCGGAACGCAGCTCCAGCGAGAGACAGGGTACAAGGCAGCAAGAGGATCGAGTTTCACCTCCGCCACTTGTGAAGGAAGGCCAGGTCGAGACGCCAAGACGTCTGTGAAAGACTAGACCGAGACGGCAAGACGGCCGCGACTGGTGTTTATTCCAAAAGCAAACCCGGGCGCGTGCCACAGGCGCAGCCACGGGATGGTGATGGTATGTACAAGAGAAAGACGATGGTCCCTGGAAGGCTCACAATATTATGACATTGCTGCATGCGCATCTTATACGAAAGGTGTTATTGTGGGAAGGCTTGGTGTGTACCGCCTGGACTCCAGTGCTCATAGAAATCTGTCCACATCGACGTTTCCTGAGAACATGCAGCCCCTGCCGGCCGAAATCGCCAAATCTTTATACGAATCTCGTTTTACGCAGATTACTTGAAAACCTGCTGGCCACACCAAAGACGAAACGCACGCAAATATTTATTGTGGACTCTTAGCGGCCACTCGTCCGCTTACCAATTAGTTCTCTTGTTACCGAAAGCGCCTCTGTAAGAGGAATGCAACTTGACCGCGGTTGTTGAAGCTCAACTAAAAAACAAAGTTGTTCACTTGTGCAAGAGCCTATCGTTTTCAACGAAAGCCCTTCCAGAGCCCCATTACAGCCGAAAAAAGGGCGTGCATTTGACACGTGATACCAACAACCAGTGAACAGTTTTCATACAAGATCCTGGTGCAATGCTTGAAACCTCAATTAGCATTCGAGAGATGACCTCATTATCGCCGTAACTCTATTTAACCGGTCTATCTGCTTGTGGTGCTTCCGAAGTCGAGCTGAGGTTCAAATTTGTCACGCGGTCTTCACGGCAGTGTTTCTTTCTTAAGCGGACGCTCAGGAAAATTTCAAATCGGCCTTTTTCTACAAACTATCACACCCTAACACACAAAGTGACAACTCTTTCTGGAAACACAGCTTTGATAAGCTAGGAAATTTCGAAACGGAAAATGCATGTTCCGCCTCCAGTGGCTGCGTTTAGAAGCAATCGACATGTGGCGGCACGAAATTTTTGAGTGTATCCCGAAGCCTCTGTTACACCACCATTCCATTCAATTTAAGACAGTGTCATTCGTTTGACTCCAAAGGCGGTAAAATTTTCGGGCGTTAGCTTCCATTAGCTCATTCGTCACTATGGCGCCGTAATCGGCGTCATCGTCGGTTGGCACGCATCAAGGTAGCAGGGAGAAAGTTTGAAAAGCAGAAGAAGACCGCAGCAGTGGCCAGGTTGTTGAGCATTTGCGTCACATACAGGAGGTGTGGGGTTCGATCCCCAGTACCACTGGGTACCCACCGGAAGTACAATGGGTGCAAGCTTTCCCCTTACCTGGTACTTGGCTTATCTGGGGTGAAATGTTTGAAAAATGGGTATTTAACCACATCTTGAGTAGTCAAAAATATTTTGTGCCATGGCGCTCTTTGGTCATAGATGCCCTTGCGCCATAAAAATTCATGATGATCATCATCATAGGCAAGAAAGAGCGAGGGTTGGAGGCGATGGGTGGCGAAATGGGGAGATGGAAATCCCCCCACCTCTTTATGGGAAATTGAGGGAGGTGACAAACAGCCTAGTGGCTTTTGGATGAAATTCGCTTGTGGAGGTGGTTGGTTCGAAACCACCTCCGCGCAACGAAGGGTACAAGCGTGTCGAGGCCTGGAGGCTGCCTTTCCTATACAGGGTGTGCGCTTAGAATAGACTTCGTAAACCCCGCTACTTCCTTTTTTCGCAAATCGTTTCGAGCTACTCAGCTTGAAAAGGTGACTCGTGTTACGGTGTTGACACGTGGGTTCAAGTTGAAACTCGCAGGCTCTAACCAGCGTGTCCGAACAAGCGTACCGGTTATATCTTGCAGCTTTAAACAGACCTTCGAAACAAGTTCATTACAGAGTATCCCTATCAGAGTATCATCCTAGGCCCTTAAGTCAGTTTTTTGGTTTTGACAAAGTAATGTAAAAATATGTTTATTCGTTAAGAAACGGCAGCAGTAAAAATTACAGCATTGCGCTTAAATCTGCTTTTGAGCGCAAGTGCGAAATATCTTCACTGTACCCTTTCATCACATCATTATTCATATTCTTTTATTTGCTCTAATTGTTGTTTTTTCTTTGTTTCTTTTCTTTCTTGGTTTTTATTCTTTGGTTTATAAATTTTTGTTTTTACTTTTGTTTTTCTTTTTAATTTTTGTTTTTTATTTCGTTCCAGATATGTTTCTTACCAACCGTTGCTTAATAAACTTCTACATTTTTGTTTTATTTACCACACAATTTATGACTGACAGTTCGCGCGGACAACTTCCGTCTACACACGCAAGAGCCAAGCAATCCCACATAGTACACAGGTGCTGTGGTTCATTCCAAGGCAATAGCAGGAACGGCCGCTTTATTCGGAGCTACAGTAACGCTCTAGATGCCAGCTAACAGACGAGGAACAGACGAGTTAAATTAGAATTTCGCTTGAATCTGTCAGCAGCGACTTTTGAGGCTACATTATCCGCCAGGGGGCGGAAATGCTCGCATCTCCCTGCATGCGGTCTCATAGAAACTCTTTATGTTCTCTTGAAAAATGCAATCCGCCCACCATGAGCGCAAAACTGAGCCGCCTGAGGGGCAGTCTTGTTTGCCGGCTGCTATTTGGGAACAAAGTGACGCTAAAGTACCCCAAGTGTTGTACCTTTTCAGCGTGTGCAGCTGCGCCACTCTCATGGCTCAGCAGAAGCCGAGAGTGTGCCTTTCCTTGAGGCGTATCGAGCAGCGAGCACTTGCACCTCCGACACGCTGCTGAAAACAGATCCAACTGGCAGTCACTAGATGGCGAAACGGCTACTTAGCGAAAGTGCGAGCCCAGTGCAAAGCGAACCCTTTCGCTCCTTTTTAATCGTCGTCTCTCGCAAGAGAAGGAGTCCAAGGGGTCTGAATGGGCCGCCACGTGCAGCCGGAAGCCACATCGGAAGAAATTAATTTCGACAAGCCACTGCGTTTTTATGGTGGAAAAACGCTAAGGCGCCCGTGTGCTGTGCGATGTAAGTGCACGTTAAAGATCCCCAGGTGGTCGAAATTATTCCGGAGCCCTCAACTACGGCACCTCTCTCTTCCTTTCTTCTTTCACTCCCTCCTGTATCTCTTCCCTTACGGCGCGGTTCAGGTGTCCAACGATATATGAGACAGATACTGCGTCATTTCCTTTCCCCCCAAAACCAATTATTAAGAAAAAAACTTATTTCCGGGAAACCGTAACGCAGGAAATGTGGGTAGGTCGGCGCTGCCCCTCTGGCAGTTGGAAAAGGCCTCAGATTGGTACGCAATCGATTCCTGTACTTGTATTGTTTCCTGTCTCGGAAAGGTCTTTCGTTACTTGTTTCTTTGTAGCCGCACGTATTGTGGTTCAGACTGTCTCGTCCTTTTTTATCTCATTTTCCTGGTGAATGTTTTCACCTCCTGTTGCCATAAAGCGTAGTCAAGTATGTTAGCCTGTCTTTTTGTGTCTCCTGCCAGCTGTCTAGCTCAAATCTAATATGGCCGCGGGCCTTTAGAAATCACTGCGTAGAGCAGTGAAGAAGAGTCTCTATTGTCGGCGTAGAGTGTAAGGCGTCCTCGCAGCATAGTTGACATTGCTTATGTCCTGTCCAAGAAATTTCAATGCGAGGGACATTTCTCCTATTTCTTTGAAGTTTTCTTTCCACGACCAAGAGATTTGCAGTGTTTAAAAAATAATGGGAAAGCAATCGTGTGCACTTTGGTCTAGTCGAATTTAGAGTGACTCTTTGAACTAACTAGCTGGGGGAAGTTTTCGTAGGAACTCTTTGGCGATTTAAAAAAAGAGATCTCGAAGGGAGAAAATAATAACTGTAGTGATGACTGTTATCGGCCGAGATAAAAAGTAAGAGCGCGCAAAGTTCACCAAAAAGCTGCTCATTAAGGTATTATTAGCAACAAAATTCTTGGCTCAGATAGGACAACAAAGTTGCTTCTTATCAAAAACCTGGCGGGTAGAAAATATTACAATCTTTTTTTCTTTTAGTATCTACGGCGGCAGGTTGTTGTGAAGTTATGTACGAAAAGAGAACAGAAGAGCTAGAATTTCAACTTTAAGCAGTTTCAAAGAACGTGCCCCGCTCAATTCAGTCAAAGCCTATTTATAAACGTGTTTAAAGCATCTTGAATGGTATTCGTTCCACAAGTTAACAAATTGTCACTTTTCCTTGCACGCTTACCTCTTGGTTGTGTTCTGTATTTTTCTGCAATGCAATACTACTATCGCTATAACCCCGTCCTCCTTAGACCCTGCCAAAGGTTTGCAATATATACTAAATAAATCAAATAAACCATTTTAGACAGTTAAATTTGTCAGTGTGAAACCTCAGGTGGTCGAAATTTCCGGAGCCGTTCACTACGGTATCCCTCTTAGCCATAGTCGCTTTGGGACGTTAAACCCCACAAAACGAAACCAATCGTTTTCTGACTAGGGTCAGGGCTTCAGAGAACCAGTAGTTTCTCTCTGGCGTCCTTACTAGACGTCACCGCGTTCTGCCCGAGGAAAATTGGTTCTTCCACTGCCACTAAGCTTCCTGCGTGTTGAAACAACGCCACGCGCCCGACAGCGAACTATTGGGTTTCTGTGCATTCAAGCAGCGGAGTGCTGCTTGTGTACACAAGTGTAGAAATCACTTGATCGCTTTACCAATTGGCGGCAGATTGGAGTGAAAAGTCGCAGGAAACTTCATATTTGCAAACGAAACTCTTCTTAGTCTAATCAGCATACAATGGACGCAACCACAACTCTCTCTAACACTTTGGGCGGCTTCAAATAGTCGCACTGCAGTTCACTGCTGTGGGTTTGAGGAGCGAATTTTACGCGCTTTTTATTCCTACAACCTGCGTTCCTCCAAGCAGGCTGACTGCTCTGGAATTCCGGTCAGTGATTTCGCCCATTGTGGGATGCGTGCCAAAATTTTTGTGGCTTTTTCTTTCTGGTTTCATGGTTTTAGTTCGCAGAGATAACCGGTAGTTAAAATGAATGAAACGCGCTTGATTTCAACGCCTTTTTCTTTGCTCTTGCCGAAAGTTTACCTTTACGGCGGAATAGAACGCAGCCACAGTAAGTCCACGGGCAGCCTTGTTAGCCCGTCTAAGTGTAAAATGAAAGGTACTTTCAGCGAAATTCCCGTAGCGTGTGGCCTATCCCTATATTGTGACACAAGCAAAGCGTTTAGCACACATATCACACCCTCGTACCGGTCGACGTGTTGAGATAGGTACAGAACTGCGTGGCTCCTAAACGACAAAAACAATTGGGAGCTGTTTCCTAGTTTGGTTGAAACGCTACTCACGCCCTTTATTTTAATGCATATGCACATGTGAGCCTTAAGTTCGATATTGATGAGTCGATAAAAAAGCGTACTTTTGTTTATTTGTTGCATATCTCTAGAAGAACGTTTAGCAGTAAACTAATATGCCACAAGCTAGCAGATCAGAACGTCCGAAACTCGTGAGCAAGGTCGACATAGTGACTTGCGAAATATAATGCTCATAATTACAACTCGACACAAGAGCCATAGTGGGATGATCAAATATTTGCTACAAAAAATGCGTGGGCAGGAGTAACGCTCATTGATCGTCACCCATTCATATGTGTTCTCGTCACTCATACATCTTGCATAAACTCAGACGGAGAATCAATGATGACATTTCTAAAACAATCGAGTAGGGCTAGACAAGCGAGAAAGGTTTCACGCGAGTAGTGAGCTATCCTGAACCCTGGCTGTTCGCAGCTCATTAGAAATATGTAGACGTTAGGAAGGTACAAACTGAAATAATGAACCTCTACACCGCACTCTAAATATAGTCAACATAAATCACAAGAATGTTTACCAGTTTCTATTTTTTAGCAGTTGACCCTCCTATGCAAAAAGCCGGTAGAATGAGTCGGGTCCTTGAGTCTCCGTTGAAGTAAAAGGCTTCGACAGCTCTTTCGGATATTCTCTTCAGGAGTTCTATGGTGCTCTGTGGAAGAAGACTTGGAAAGCGATTCGAACGATGCATATGTCTTTTGATTGTGTTTCCTACGCTATTGGAACTTACTGTTGTGTAGCCCCCGTTTTAAGGCATGGAAAAGTAAAGCAATCGTTCCTAAGCATTTGCTTTGGAGACGTCGTATTCGTACACAGGCGTTCAATCTTCACTCATAATTAAGTATTTTTCTGCCAGACTTCTCCGCAAACATATCCTTTCACAAGCATTGTCATACGCAATCACTTGCTTGACGTGTTTCGCTGTCTTTGACGAACGAATCTCCGAAAAAGTGCTAGCAGACGAGTTCTCCGTGGTCGCTGTGTTTCTGGCTGTCTCGTCAAATCTGGTTAAAGGGCTTCTGTTGGGATAGCAGAAACCCGACAAGGCAAAAAAGGACAAATGCAAGACAAAAAAGTTTGGAATTTCGAGCATTTCGATAGCAATGAAAGAGTCATTTATCAGGCTCATGACGATCGTATTATTCGGTATGCCTGAAGACAAAGCAAATACTAATTTCTGTTCACCATAAGGAACGTACAACTTTCGTCTTTGTGTTTTTTCCGCCGAATGTTTTAATGCACAACTTTTTGGTCGCGGATGTAGGCATGGCTAACATTAGCGCAAACTTTGGAAGCATTGCGCCTGGTTTTTCACTTGGAGTATAGTTGGCTCATGACTGAATAAGAACGACATGAACGAAAGATCTTAAAAAAGTCAGAAAAAGAAAAACTCACTTGCATGAGCAGTGGAATTTATGGAGGTGTTTCCTGCTACAGCTCCGGTTTGGGCTGCTGTATGTTGAAATAAACAAAACAGATGAACCTTCACTCGGGTTTTTGCTGGCATAATTTTAGTTAATTAGATGCGCCTCATATGCATGCTAGAATCGCTGGCTTTGCTTTCATTTCGAGGCAGGCAAACTTCGCAACGATGAAGAACCGCTGAATCATTCAGGAGGAACGAGGCGCGCAATAAGGCGGCTTGTGCCAGGGTTGACTACCTAGTTAACTAGCTTCTGGAGTAGTATGTGTTTATACTCACTAACTCCACTCCCCGTCACTCTTTCAACGTGGCGCCAGTACGAATGTTCGTACCATTCCTCCTGGCTGCATGTCGTCTTCCTTCTACGCTCTGCAGAGCAAACCGCGGGTTAAGCCAATCTATGCGGTGCCCTCCAGTAACGCGCTTATTCGGGAGTGAACGGAGTTGTTCTGCCGTGTTGAGAACTGCTTGCGGTAGAGTCAGGAGGTACATGGCACGAAACTGACTGAACCTGCTGCGACTACACACGAAATATAACGTGGAAGTGGAGCCGACAACGGCAAGGTCAGAAAACTTTGATTAGTTCCTTTTCCTCGCACAATTAAAGGTATAGGGAATTAAAAGGAATGCACTCCAGGATATGGAGGCTGTACACTATATAAATTTAGAGGTCCATAGGTTATGATAGAGAAATTTAGTACGCTTACGCCTTATCTGCGTGCCTTGATCACCAAGGTGAACCACTGTGCACGACCGACGCGAGGAAGAGGAGGAGGAGTAAAATCCTTTATTGAGCTCTAAGATTGGTGAGATTCGCGGAATCAGATGGTGTCTTCCATCTTCTTAGCAGTGGCCGGCTGGCCCTAGTCCAAGATTCCGCTTGATGCTGCTGCCAGCAGAGCCCGTCGGATGAGCCCAAGTTGGACGTCCTGACGGTCGCTGGAGGAAATACTACCTGAGTGAGAGAGTCTGAGGTAAGTGTTTCATAAATTTGATTCCAAGAAAAGCTGCCATGAAATACTTTTGAAATAGGGCAAAATTCTGAATATCGTTAGCCAGACGTATAGGAGCCGCCTGAAGAACCACACTTATTTTTGTTTCGACATAATTAAAAAAGTTTACAATAAAAAACATGCTTCCAAGGTAATTACTGAGGCTGTCATTGCGCTAACTAAAATGCAACCACATGCACTCAGTTAGAAACCGAATTCATAATCGTAGCTCATTTTAGAACAAAATGTGCAATAATGGTAACTGAAGGAAATATGGCCTTTGTTTGGCCTTTATTTTTATGGTTTTATGTTGGCGTGTTAGAGCCGCGCATTAGGAGGTGACGACGTGAAGGAAAAGACGCGCAGCGGCTGAAATAAACCAGTGGAATAAACTAGTATCTTTTGATAGGCTAGCAACATAAACCAGCCTGTGTGCAGCTCTTGTGGAAGCAAGATCCTCTTGTGCAGTTTAGAACAATATAACGCAACGCTTTTTCCTTAGCCGAAAATACCAGGAAGTGGAGGTATGTCAGTGAAAATTTGAACGATATCTGAGAGGTTGTTTTTTTCTTCTAAATATCGAGGTAAAGTTGGCATTTTTTTTCAATTTGTAGACAACTGCGACGCCTTATTAAAAATAGTCTGCCAGACATTGAAGTACACGTTTCATCCGGCGACAGTAAAAATGACGGATTAACAGTGACAAAAAAATTTCAGTCTCATGTTCTTACTCTTTCTTGTCCAGTTATGGTCCTAAAGAGTGCCTATTTTGGAATCCCTTACTATTGCAGGAATGTTTGAGATTGGTTTGCTGAAAAGTGTTTTAGCATTATTTCCAACAGGAAAGTTTGCATAGAGTTACTGCAAAAGTATTACGGTTCCACAGAATTGTAGTTCACTTTCTGCAGGGATCGATACCAGCGATTTTGCGAAATCGTAAAATAGAGACCTTGTGTGATATATGATTTCCCCTTTCCCCCCCCCCCCCCCCCCCCCCCCCAGAAAAGTAGCCTTGTTCTCACAGAACTAGTTATGATTCCTTTGTCCTTTTCTCGACAGATTTGGACATCATGTATTGAAATTTCAATCTAAACAAAAAATATATGGCCACGGGACCTGAATTACCGTTATCTGAGCACACACATATGCTGATTTGACTCTCCGAGCCCTAAAAAGAGGTGATTGTGCTTTTATTCTATCTTGCCGCCTTACGATGCTTTTTCATTAGCTTCGCTGAGGCCTATAGGCATGCAGGCGCTGCTCACGAGTATATGCGAAGCGGATGGGAGACTGCTCATGGGGAGAAGGAGGGTGATCTTCGTGGATGAAGCAACCGGAGTCCCCTAAGTTTCCAGCTTATCTGGAGCTCCCACTTGCCCAGGGTTCTTCTCCCTAAGGGTTCTTCGCTATCTTAAGCAGGAGACCACGCGCGCTTGTACCGAGCTTGGCTGTCAAGCTTCTCCTACGGAGACTTACCGGCACTCGGATCTCCAGTAAGTGCATGTGCATATTTACTATGCCTAATTGAGCCTAGAAAATAAACTTGAAGAGATAAAAGCCTAGGAAGCATGTATTTTTCATGTTTGGGTTTTGTTATGACAATTTTGTTTTGAAGAGCAAAACATGCTAGCCGCAATCTTTGCCAGGCTTGACGCAGCAGCGTGAAGCATAGGGGCATGTACAATTCAAAAATGAAAAAAAAAATGACACGTGGAGAAATGGCTAGACCTTTGCCTTTGTTTGCATGAAGAAACCACAAACTGATTAAAAAAGAAAATTACTGATGCTTTGTTATGAGTACGCAATGATTTAGAATAATTACCATCCTTTTGCCGCCGTAGTAAACTTGGCATTCTTATAATCAAAATGAAAACTCAATAAACTTTCTTTTAGTAAATGCCTTACGATTCGCACAGTACTGACGTATGGAGTCAGATAATAGAAACGTAGATGGGGCAACCAACGAGAAGGAGTGCACAGCCAGCGCTCCATGTAAACACACCACTTGGAAACGAACGATTAGGATAAGTGCCCTTGAGAAATGGAAATATTTGTTTTTTGAACGACTGCTACCAGCGCCGGCCTACAATTTGTTTCCGAACGGCGCGGAGTGTGTTCTGTGCTTTCGCCTGGCTCTGTTCCGTCTCTTCTTGCGGTTTTTCTTCTGCATACATTTCGCGAGACCAGAGCTTATCGTCTACGCGTCAGAACAAACAGCGAAAGGCAGCCTTTCTTTTGATGCCATGCGGGCAACTTCTGAATGACCTCGTTGTTTTTAATTTTTTCGTGTTCCAGTCGTTTTTTTGGCGAGCCCCTTTCGCCTCTCCACACTGGTCTGCCGCCACTGCTTTGAACCAGAATAAAACAGCGCTCTGCTTAAGAGCAACAAAGGTAAGAACGAGGTGACCAGCATATGCACATTTTAGTCGGTTATGTTCACATCGGGTGGTATTTCTCTATTGAAAAGAATAAAAATGCGCTACGCCCTATTATTCTTCTTTGATATAACTGTAACGAACAACTCATGATTTCTTTCTTCGCATGGTAAGTTGCGTAAGAGATGCTTTACTCTTAGCGTAACTTTTAATACAGTAAACGTCTTACTATATAATAACCACAAATTTATAGGACATTCGGAATTTTGTTGACCAAAAAAATCCAATGCACACACCATGCAGCAAATAACTCGGACCGAAAAGACCTGCAAGTACAAACCTGCGCGGGAAACAAACTCACTACCCGTTCAAGTTGTTTTCTTCTGTCTTCCGCAGGAGCTGTTCAATGGCTAGCCAAATGCAACGCATTAGCCTCTAACAGCGCCATCCTACCAGGAACTCATAAAGGAAAAGCTTCTGAACTACGCAATTCTCTGATAAGTTTGCTTTTGACTTTCATTTTACTGGCCTTCAGTTCCTGCCTGACGAAAGACCACTTTTTTTTCATCCTCTCACTGCACCAGCGGACAAGCCACGGAGACTAGAGAACGAGAAATTGATATAAAGCATGGTTGGCGAAGGCTCTATCATCCGGAACCTGCTGCTCTTTCTTGCACTGAAACTACAGAGGCATTTATTTTGCAGAGAACTCAGCGCCGGAGCCGTGCTTGACACTCAGATCAGGGATAAATACGGTCGTTAAACGGAAGGCAACATCAGCTACACACTTCCAGAACGCACATGGCGCAGTTCGTACTTGAATATTTGCAAAAAAGATTATGTGCGCCGTCTTCAAATTTTCACGAATGGCTTTGTGCACAAGGTCAAACAAGACAACGCAGCGGCTTTTTACTTTCCTTCTTTGCACTGTAAGTGGTCTGTACGCTTTACTGCTGTTGTATCCTCCACAACGGCCGAAAGTGTTGCTACTGAGGCGGCTTTACGGAAGTTAGGGTCTTGTCCGGCTCAACCTGTTGTCATCCTAACTGAATCAAAATGTGCCCTTCAGAGGTTAGAGTGCGGTTTTCCTAATGATGCCTTGTCTATAAGCTCCAGCGCTTGGTGCAGAATCTGCACAGCAGAGGCTTTACTCTATATTTCCAATGGTATGTGATGTTCGCTTCCTTCAAGAAGACAGGAACCCGCCACAGTACAGTTCAGGAAACTGTCTACCCAAGTGGAAACCAGACGTGCAGAAAAGAGGCAGCACGCCTTCGTTTAACACTTCGGCAGGACACTATTCTTGCCTCTAAATGGTGACAACAGGAACAGACTATGGTCTATTGTGATTGAATGTGTGCGTAGATGGTGTCTTCTGGAGTGGACTATGTTATACTGTGAGCGAATGTGTGCATATTTGGTGACTGCGGGAGTAGAATATGTAATATTATAAGTTACTGTGTGCACAGCGAGGGAGATCTGACAGGGTTTAGGTCATTATTAACATACAAGTGACGCTACGGCGGAGAAATTGCCCGAAGAATAACAAAGGCTAATCCCACCTGTAGCATGCAACTCAACTCAACTCAACTTGGAATGCCACGGCAACCAACAGTCGCGAAAACGTCAACCTAACCTGTTTCGAGTTTTAGAAAAGACAGAACACACCTGGAACGCAGATTCCAGAAAGTATTGCGATAAGACGGCGGTACGAGCGCTGTTTTCGATTAGCTTTCCATTTTCGGAGCCACGTGAAATCATCGAAACTTCGCAAGCCTGACGCACTCTGGCAGCGCACAGGGAGATGTTTCCCAACATCGCCGGCTTTGATGCATAATGAACTCCCCTGCGGCATGCTCGTTCAAGAGAAAGCCCTAGAGACCGCCTCCTCATTTCCCTTGCATGTTGAACTGCATAGCGGAAGGAACTTATGCGCACGGCCAGAAGGAGGCAGCATGGGTCGTTCGGCGCGCATGCTGTAAGCATCCGTTCCCTCTTGCTTTTTTGGAGTTCAATCTCGTCGATATTGTGAGGGAGCAAAATGTAAGCGACGTAACATTGAAGACCTTTTAACGTTGGCGTACAATTTCACGGATACAGTGGGCGTAGTACTGCGGTGGACAAGCACAAAGGCACGTAGTTTTAAGCGAAAACTAGGCTCTGAAGATGCAGGGGTTGCTTCGCGCCCGGAAAGTAATTCTTTGTTTTCATTCGCTATCGTTTGAACCCCCCTGTCATGTTAAACATGCCATTTTCGTCGTTCTTCAAGCAAAAGATGGAGTGCAGTTCCAAAAGAAGCACGCCATACTTGCAGCGCTGAGCGGGACTCGAACCCGGCGCCGCCGCGAACAGATCACCAACGCTGATCCTTTTTTCCTGCGTGTTAAACGTTTTAATGTCATCTCCATCAACATGAATCCATTCTATGCGTGAATCGCTCATATTGCAAAAGCAGGGGGCCATTTGCATATGCAAGCCCAAGTTTGAACACGAGGCGGAATTTGTGCCAAAAAAAGCAACAAGTGCCTTCTGACGGACTCGCAGCAATTCGCACGAAAGTTGGGAACTTTTAACCATGCAATGGCGGGTAAAATGCGCCATCTGACAAGCATAACGCTAGTGATACTGCATGTTCGAAGGCTTGACCAAAGCAGCACTCAGCAAGTCATATGGAGCGGCGAGAGATTTCAACACCAACGGCAGAATTTCATTGAACTTAAGGTGTCATTAATCTCAGTGACTTCAAGACGGCAAGACAAAGCGCTCACAGAATCAGAGCCCACATGCTAACAGATACCCCTCCTCGTCAGTTGCATTTGCCGCTGGTAAAATGTTTCGGTGCTCGTTTTAGTACATGTAGAGCCTCAATGAAATATCGTCATTCCATTTGGTTATTTTTCTTTTCCACCATAGGGTACCGAATTTTCAACAAATACACACACCGAAATGTGTGGCGAAACAGTAGACCATGGCTCTCATCACCTTGGAGTATTTTGAAGCTCTAGAGCATCCTTCAGTGCTTTGCTACACATTTTTAAATCGAGTCGTGTGACATGAAAATCTTCACTGTGGTTCTACGAGTGGCACGTGATAAGCCGTGGTATTGGGCTGGTATTCATATGTTTATCGGTCACGAACTAACTCTGCAAGGCGCATATTGAAGAAAACTATCATTAAAAGACAACGCATTGAAATGCGCCAGCTTAATAGAATCAGTTCAGAGTTCGGCACTGCGACCGTACGATATATCTTGTTTTGGCAACTAAAACGTATAAATGATCCTATATATGTTTTCTGAAGAACGAAGAATACAGCACCTCCCTCTTCCTCTCCTCTTTCACTCCTTCCTTTATCCCTTCCCTTACGACACGGTTCAGGTGTCCAGCGATATATGAGGCAGATACTGCGCCAATTCCTTTCCCCAAAAACCAATTATTTATTAATGTTGCATACTTCAGAACATGTGCGAGTGAGGATGAAATGCAGGAGAGCTCTTGCAACGCGTTTTCACGAATATGTCCTGAGAGCGAGTTGTTTTCCTTTCTCAGTTATTGTGGTTTTGCGACATCTAGCCTAACCTAAGTCACCAGATTCGGTAAGACCGGCGCGCATAACAAGCAGACCTTCCAGACTATCATCAAGTGTCCTTCGTTTCCTTTGTTTTTGTTCATCACCTTGGCGAGAAGGGAAGACGCTTCGGGAGCATCTAATCCTGGCACGTATACCCTGGACTCATTAGATTAACGCGCCCTGCTGCGCAGCCTGCGTGCGTCGCACCGATAACGGAAATTACGCACTGGAGCGGCGGGGGCTTGCAACTAGGTCACAGCGCCACGTTGCGTTCAGGCGTTCCTTAGTCATCGCCAAAACGGAGTGTTCATGCTTCTCGGGCACCGCATGCATCACAGCTGTTTTGGCCTCTACTGTCGGGCGTCTTAACAGAAAGTAGGTTACGAAAGCGTCGACGGCTTGGTTATGCGCACTTGATTGGCTAATAATTTCCAGCGGAATGATTTCACTGCCAATCTGGGCAGAGCTTTGACTCCGTTTCCTCCATCTATGGCGGCTCCATAAATCATTTCCTTTCTACACTCAGATCACAGACGGAACATTTGCTAGAGAAGAGAAAGGTTTCGCTTGGTTGATGAGGCACAGTCAATGTAGAGTCCATAGGAGTTAGGCTAGAGGGTCGAAGGCTCTGTTGGTTCGGTCATGTGACGGGCAGATTTTTCCGGAGGACGCTGTCGGCAAGAGAGAATTAAGGAAAGAGGGGAGGGTAGAACCAGTGACAAAGAGCGAAAGACTGGTAGTGCTAGATAAATGGAAGTAGTCGGCGGGAATTTGTCAGGAGAAATAGTATGTCGGCACTGATGAAAATAGACTAGAAAATGAGTGTCGCAGCCCATGACGACGCTGAGTCTATCAGCTCAAGACAGCAACAAACGCGCGAGACTGGTTCAACACAGCGACCTAACAGATGCCCTTGTTCTGTCCTGACACGACTCATGCCTACAAACTTTGCCGATCCCCCGGCATGGTTTTGTGCAATTTTAACAGAGGTCACCCATAAGAATATGCCCACAGTAGGGGAAGCACTGACCTGCCGAGTGACCTTTATTGCTCTGTTTTCTACACGTAACATATACAGAAAAGAGCGAAGGTCAACACAAGTCAAAAGGAGTCAACTGGTTTAGCAATCTCTTATTTCGCGTTTTTCTTTTCGAATTGCAACTGTGGAGTACGCTATGTTAAGTCTGTAGCCGTCCCGGACGTATTATTCGTCATTGCAACAAACAACTTCGGAGGTTCTCGATGTCTTACTAGCGAATATATTTATTTCACATCTATTCATGCTGTAGTACCGAACAGTCTCGCTGGCGTAATTTTTTACGGTTCTTGATGGAGTTAGCTGTGTAATACCAACGATATTCCACCTTATTCGCTAATGAGAGGCACGAACACTAAAAATAGAAGCAAACACAGATGTTTCTGCGTCTATTCCTAATGTTCGTGCTTTCTTGAATTTCCTTTCTGGATTTAGTAATATATATTCTTGCTTTTGATTTCCTGTTCATTGCTTCCATGTGCTTTCTAGATCATGTGTAACTTGTCGCTTCGCCATTCCCGCTGTTCAGGATTTGTGACTTGTAATCTTAGGACTGATTGTAAGCAAAGTGAGTAATCATACGCATGCTTACTTATCTGGTGACGCAACATTATGTAGTTATAAGGTAGACAACAGAATAAATTGCGCGAAGTAGCCCTTGTGTATACTGCTGTGATTCATTTACCACCTTGTAGCTATCTGCCTGCAGTTTTTTTTTTCATTTTATTTTTCTGGCTTAATAGTCATGTACACTGTTTTGCTCTTATCTACACATGCTGTGCCTTCCCTTTCGATTAGATTCAGACATTCTAGCGAAGGCCATTCCACGGTCGAAACGTCCCTAAAACCTTGCGTGTGCGTGTGTGTGTGTGTGGGTGTGTGCGTGTGCGTGTGCGTGCGTGCGCGTGCGCGTGCGAGTTGGCCGTATTTTTGACGTTGGCCGTATTTTTGACGTTCGGTGCGGAACCAGATTGCCGAGATGAGGAATATAAATAATATAGAGCTCATCTTTTTTTATTTCCTTCAATTTCGTAGTATAACGTTTCCCCTAAAAGCTAATGTAAAATTGATTTGTAAATTTTAGGCTAATATATCACCTAATACTGACCTCTTTCTCGTACATGACGTTCGCTTTGCTGTATAATCCATCTCTCTAGTCCGTACCGTCCTAACTCTCGTATTCTTTGTATTAAAAATCTGTGATTGTTATAAAATTTCAATGTCTTTTGCATGGCTCATTGCGTTATTGGTGGTAATGCTAGTTAATAGGTGAAAGCAGTGAGCCGTGAGAAAAGTAAATGTGCCTGTGTCGCTTTACGCTTTTTTGTTTTCTATTTTTGTGTTCGTTAACCCAGGCGAAAAGAAAAATGTTCCTGGGGGACCAGCTGGCTAGGAATCGCTTCAATAAAAATGCTTGGAAAAGTCAACATAAAGAGGGAATCATAGAAGTGACTTTTTGGTTAGGAGAGTGCCCTGTCCGGCTTGAAGGCTGACTATTAATTCTGCGAAAATATTGTAACAGCGCCTGGCCCTTAGAAGCAAGCATCAGAAAGATGTGTTCAGGATTTTGCGCCGTGAAAACTATGAAGATAAGCGCAAATTGTGCTCAAGATTTAAACTCATCACCAATAAGAGTGGAACTTTACGCAACGGCTCAGTGGCTATAATGGTGTTGTATTTGGCGCAACTCGAAGGCTGTGCTGCAGCCAAAACATTTGTAGTGCTGTCATGGTGAAGCGAAAAAATTTGTCCTGTGTTCTGGTTTATTGCAGATCTTGCGGGGTTTTCTCCTGAGCGGATAAATACGTTCTCTCCGCTTAACCTCGTCACCCGTCGCGGTGGCTCAGTGGCTAGGGCACTCGGCTACTGATCCGGATTTCCCGGGTTCGAACCCGACCGCAGCGGCTGCTTTTTTATGGAGGCAAAACGCAAAGGGGCCCGTGTGCTATGCGATGTCAGTGCACTTAAAGATATCCAGGTGGTCGAAATTATTCCGGACCGCTCAACTACGGCACCTCCTTCGTCCTTTCTTCTTTCACTCTTTCCTTTATCCCTTCCCTTACGGCGCGGTTTAGGTGTCCAACGATATATGACACAGATACTCCGCCTTTTCCTTTCCCCAAAAACCAATTAAAAAGAAAAAAAACCGCGCCTGACACAGTTCTAAACTGCCAGACCCCATCAGGTGCTTGCGTCCGCTACCAAGCGCACGCCTACCACGGCGGGCCTTGCTTAGCAGGAACAAAGGAACGGCACTCGGGCTGACAAAAACGGGCATTTATTGCTACAACGATACCTTGCGTAACCAGCAAGGTTAAGAGCGAATGTTCGTCCATGCTGGGGCAGTGAAGATACTCCGCGGCAAGACGGGACGAGATGCGGGAGAACGTTCTCTCCCCCACTTCCTCGCCCTGCTGGTGAAGGGCAGAGCTTCGCGCCGAACAGTCCTTATGGGCCGAATTCTTCAGCCGAAGAGTGTGCTCTCTCGCCCGCGCAAAACTGACACGCCGTCCGTGGGGCTCGTGTGTGTCACTGCGGCGCAAGCGCCCTCTCCTGTTAGTTACGATAACTAACTAGAAGGGAAGGTGCATCGCGGGGAAGCAACCCGAAGGGGACGACTTGGAGCAAAGTCTGAAGAATCTCAATAGCCCTACGTGTTCGGAGTAAATTGCGAACCTTCTGCATCTACATGCCTTTCATCCTACCCCCTCCTCCGCCCTCCCTTTGGCGCAATAGATTGCCGTAACTATAGAAAGTGTGAAAGATTAGGTACGTACCCTCGAAAGTGGCCTACATACCTGGGTGGGTAAAGTTATTACGAATTTACGCTTTTATTTTCGAACAGGTATTTTTACATCCCTATCAGAGCTAACGGTTTCACTAGTGTCTCGAAGAGTGGAGATCTTGTCCTGACTGGTGAGTCTTAATGAATGTGGAAAAAACACGACTATCGACGTCTAGGCAGACGTTCCGTCTATCCGAAGGACGTGTAGTCAAGTGTACCTGTCCTTCGTCCTGCTTTTGTTTTCGATACACCACGTTTCTAGAGTACTGCAGTTGGAAACACCAGAGATGTCACAACATAGTTCATAGATTCACCAGTCTGTGTCGTACAGGCATGCCTGATAAGCCACATTAGTGCCACAGGAGCCGATAATGCTTACAATGGCTGCTTTAAAGTTAAAAAGCGCGTTTTTATTTTGTGGAAGCAGAAAACAATGGTCCAGCTTTTCAACTGTATGCCTGTGGGTAAAAAGTATGTTGTAATGTGTACAGCCAGAAACGGAAGATATTGAATAGTTCTCACAAACACTCCTTCCAAGCTGAATGGAAATCTCGTAGTGCGTTATGGTAAGCCGTTAAGTGCCCCTATAATGTTTTACATTGGGCTTGCAGCGTTAAAAGACGCCTCAGTAGCCGCGGCCGCATACGGTCCTTATCCAGTTTCGGTACTGACCGCCACGTTTCCGCCAGCCCTACTCTCCTATTGCGAGAAAGGAATTCGAAGGAACCTCTTTGTGTTCGCTAGAAGGGGACCACGTGGCAAAACACATGTGGTATTATTCAAAAGAAATATGCGCAGTTCCAGCACTATGAGGACATGTAAAGAAGAGAAAACTAGTTTGCTCGTCATTGCATTTTTTCATTTACACATAAACAAAAATGGTTATTCAGGAAAACTTATTGAGGGCACTTACGACGACTTAGGAGTTATGAAGGCGAAAGTGTAAAATTGTATACATTTTTCTTTTTTTCTAACGCCACACCTATTCATCCTATTCATTAGCCGTTAGTCGCAAGTTAGTGCACACACTAGGTTCACCTTTATTCGCGAGGAATCAACGCGTGCTCCCCTTGCAACCTGAAGGTCATTGCTTCAGTTTTCCGCACCTTAAGAAGAAAATATATTCTTTGCAGATGACGTTCCTGGGGGTTTTGTGGGCCACTTTTCCTGCGCGCTTGACACCGGCTTTGATTTCTGATGAGCCACTTTAGGCTTTCGCGTTAAAAGTGTGCATCGAATTTATTATATTTATTTCATGCTTATAGACATCGAGAATACCCCTTTTAAGGTATCACCATGTGGCTTGCTGAAATGTTCTACCGACCTGGCGTAAGCACCACTCAAGAAGAAGCCGGAGCTTTTTTTTTTACCTTTTTACACCACAAAGAATAAGTCTTGAGATATCTGCGTTCGAAGTCCATACTTTTTCACTGAACAAGTCCACTATAGATGATGCTCATATTTAAAAACACGTTCAAAGACCTTGAATAGAAGGCCGAAATGCACGCAAATGATCGTATTTGAGAAGAATGTGCCCTTAGCCTGCCTTGAGAAGAACACATCTAGAGGTGCCCACATTTATATCATTCTCTTACATCTTTCCCTGGTGCTAACGGAGCGCTCTATAAGTGCTTTATTATTATTATTGCCTCGATGTGCCCCTTTTTTAAAATTGCAGATTCTGAACGCAGATATTTCCACGCCGATGAGCTCTCTAATCAAATTTAGGTTATATGGGCACTTTAATGGATGCTCTCTAAAATCAGAGAATCAGGTGGTCATTAGAACCACTTTTACAAAGAAACGTGGTTAAGGGTTGAGTTGTCTTATTCTCAGTATCGTCTCAGAGAGTGCTATTTAGAGGTTTCCCACCTGCGTGTGCAATTCATAGTAAATTATGGCACAGGAGACAGGACCCGTTTCACCAACCACGTAATCTATATTTTTTTCTTTGAAAGGCTGCTGTTAAAAATGTGAAGCGGCGGTTAGAACACTATGTTAAGGGCAGACTTAGCACCGTACTTCGACCCAGAGAGAAAAGCCTTGCAGAAAGAGCCATTCATTCATTTGGTCTTTTTGTTCCTTAAAGTCCAGTGGGAGAAGTGTATGAAGCGTTTTTTTAGTTGTTTTTAGATCCCGTTCAAAAACCAATGTTACCCACAGCATCTACTGGGACTATTCCCGAATGGGCCTCAGCTTCAAATTTGGTCGTAGAACTCCAAACATTCTTCTATTTTCAATTTTTCTGTGGGATGCGCCCTAAACGACTCCAGCAAAAAGAAAAGGAAAATGCGATCGGGTAGCTGCTTCGTGCGTTGCCTTTTAGAGGGCTGTAAAACAGCGCCCTCCTCGTAGCGAAACTACTTTCACCAACAGTCCGCTTCTACACACCGTAAAATGTCGCCGTGGAGCACTTCGTTGTTCGAGGGCGGCATGCTTTGCCATCCTAAGCTCTTCTTGCCATCGTGCAGCCAGCGTCACAGGCTATCAAAAAGAGTTCTCAACGCTAAACCACGCGGGACACAATCTCTACCAGCACGGAATGTCTCGCAAGCCTGAACGCGAGATCCTCCGAGGAGGCCGAAGCCCATAAAATCAAAGTGTCCGTAATAATTCCAACTTTGCACGAAATGGTAGTGATTGTAATCTGCAAGGCAGAGCACTATCCTCCAACCTCCAAAATATAAAACGGCGCCCATATACCATACAGTAATGACATTGCCAGATGCTTCCAGACGAATATTAATGCATGCGAAAGCAATGGCCATGCATAACAGTGAAACCTACTAGTGCTTCCAGCGCAATAAGACTAGTTATATCAACATCATAGAGTTAACATTTGCAGCCTCTTGAGGTATAGTAAATGTACTGCTTAAAAAAACGCACCTCCCACCAGTCCTCAAATGCACCATCAACGGTGGCGGTTGCCCCACAGCAGGAACGCGTGTGCGGTGTCCGATTTTGTGGTCTTGTAAACGCTGCAAGCTATGCCACCAAGAAAAATGACCGTCACATACGTGCTGCTACTGGATCAATGTACGCAGGAATGCGCGCGCAGTGTCGTGTTTTGTGAGGCGTACATAGCGAGTATTGCTACCAAGATGTCGAATAGACAAACTTTTAAAACCTCGCCTTGTTGCGTCAGTAGTCAGTATTCATGTGGTAACAACCATGACGGAGGGCTTACGTCATGTCTGCTTAGATTCTTTTCCTGATACTGGCATCAGGAAGGGATAATTTGCTTACCTTAAAGATTTTCTTCCCCAGTGGCGTCACGTGCTCCAAGTGAAGGTATTGAGAAGAAATAAAAGAACGAGGTTGCCAGCCATGGAACAAGCACACAAATTCAATGCACATAACAAGACCGCCTAACAATCAAGAACAAACTTCCACACTACAAGCTCGCGTGCGTGACGACAATCGCCCTCACAAGGAAGGCCCTAAACGCGAAACCGGGCGCTGAAGAGGACACGTGATAATGACAATATTAATGTTGGATAGGAATAAATATCCCCTTTAATCAATAAATTGAAACACGCAACGTTAAATTTCTCCTATCTCACCTACACAGGGGTGGAAACAAAATGAGTGCGAGTGCCACTTTGCTCACGCGTGGTTGGTCTGCCGTCGTCTGCCGTAGCGTTGTAGTGCGCTGTAGGAGCAGAAGTCGGCGGCACGAAGCTACTGGCGGAAGTTCTGCTCGGGCAAATGTCACTGTCACAAGTGGGCTTGCAGTCCGTCGCTCCAGATGTGGCAGAAGGCAGCGGGACAGATGCAAAGCCGGCTGGGCCTCTCCGACTCAGCCGGTGGCGATGCCCAGGGTAATAATTCACTGTCGAGGTCATGGGCAGGTTCGTTGTCACCACAAATTACAAAGTTATTTAAAATATACATGATTTGGTTGGGTATTATACATTAGGCGTTGAAGGAAAATGATAAGAAATGCTGCATACAGCATATTCACTATGACAATTTTATTGCGGAGTAGCTATTGGTAATACAATATGTAAATAAAAAGCGCTTATACAACTGTAGTTGAAATTATGCAATACTTATATCAGGTGTTGGAGTGTAGACGCTGATTTTTCATAATACTGTGCCTTCGCTTCATTTTTTTGTACAGCAGTTATTGAAGGGCTGGCTTGAATATGTCCCGGGTCATTTGATGGTTAACTTTCAGGTGATCTCAAAGACTAGGGGCAAACCTGACAGAGAAAAACTGAAGATCACTGCGATGAGTTACACTGACCAAAGTACATTTTGAAACCATCAATAGATGCAGTGCATTAGTGCCACTTCTGCATATAGGGTTTTCATGTCGCCTGGCTACACGACCACCCTGAATTTCTTGTCTTCGTGAAAGCTTTCCTACTTCACTGCCGCAGGGCAAATATATATATACGGCATTGCTCCATTCTATTTTCTTGTGAGCAAGACCTTTTGGAACCAACGGTAGCGGAGACCTCCCAGGCCCTGCTCCATGGCCGCGTGTTATACAAGTAGCCTTTCTTAATTGTCGGAAAATGTGCACTATTTAGATCCCAAATAATCTTCGTTCCCTTCATGCTATTCACCTTTACTTTCCATTCCTGTTGAGAGGGTCTTTAGAAAAACAAAAACGCTTGCTTAAAGTCCCTATGCTCATTATATTTCATTACCGCTTTTTAATGGTCGGTATGCACGCGGCGACTGCCAAAAAATCGGAAGTGGCTTTGCTCGGCTATGCCAGAATATACGTAGCGAGAGGTCCGTTTCCCTGGCTGAGCTTGTTGTGGTCACTGTATGTTTAGCAATGAAAGACATTGGGTATACACATCTTTTATTCATTTTGCTTGATAGAGACGAAAACTGCCCGATGATGTGTGAAGTGGCACGCAGCAGTCTCAATTTTGTCGATACAGTATTTATATTTGGTAGAGCTTCTGTAGTATACAAGCTCTATAGTAGTTCCTCATTGTGTAGTCCTAACGTGAGGGTTCGAACCTAAATTGAAGTCAAACTTTTCTTTCATACACTGACGAATGGAGTCCTGTTTCCTGTTGAAATCACCTAAAGTCACAAAAAACTGTGAAAACGTGCCGTAAGCTGGTATACACATGACAACCACATCAATCCTCTACTTTACAGATGTTCCCTGTACCACGTAGACTCCTTGGATGATAATGCCGCCTTTCAGAAGCAGAACACAGCAGGCTTCAAAATTATTCACCGTGATCGAACGAAGAGAGATTTCTTACAGCAGTGATACATTGTTTCACGTACACACAGACTCTAGCGTTATTATTTGGTTCAAGCCAACTTCCAGGAGACAACCTCAGGATCGGAAGAGTTAATCTGCTTTTGTCTATACCGCCGTTTAGCATCGGCTGCACTCTCCTTCTCTGCATGCAAGTAAAACGCTGTGATACAGACGCCCACTACATCTGCGCATTTTATGCGCAATCCTGCGCATGCGACGCGGGGTTCCGGTGATAGAGCGGCGTGCGACGAGGCGGCGACGAAGAACGTGGCGCAGCTGTGGGGTCTGTCTGGTTGCCATTGTATTGGCGCATGCGCACAGCTGCTCATCCGCGTGACGTCACGCTCGGCTTTGACGGTGGGGCGGGCGCGCGGCCGCGGCGACGGCGAAGCGCGCGTCACACTTGCTCCTTTTCGGTTTCCATGGTAAGAGCGCATGCGCACAACTTGTCTCTCCCATGTACCGTGAAATGCTCGACTGGTAGACTAGCGTACCTCACACGAATAAAAAACCGGACTACCATATAAAAAAATAGAGTTTTTAAATTATTGCGCTGTGTTTCTCAGCGTAACTGCCGTGTTTATATAACCAAGCAGCTTCATTTTGCGCGAAAAATTTATTTGATAACATCCCGTTGACTTGGCCTTTACGCTGAGTTCAAGAACACATGTGGCGTGCTTTCGAGCTATATATCCAGGTACTGCTGTAGCAGGTTTAAAAGTAAAGTGACTTTGAAAAAACGAATTTTTTCCCCGCTATCATTTACAATAATTTTCTTTTGAAAAAAAATTCATTTCGCCGTAGCATCTTTTGGTTCCGCCCGTTACAGAAAGTTTCAGTGCAACTGGCCATATATCACGTGCACCTTTCTGCGCCCAATTTTTATGAATTATTGTGATCTGTCTACGCGTAAAGGAGGTCAACAAGAAGGTCACAGTCAACGTGGTACTTTCAGCTCGTATCAGCCCCGAATGTTGCATCACGCAGTGTAGGCTAACGAATTGTCCCGGAAAACTGTTGCCTCATTCGTGATTAGGTCTCACGCAATGAAACCTTATAATAAAAGGGTTCAGCTGTAGCGCGTTTAAATACAGTGCTTACTAGTTTTAGAGGAACAAGCCTGTGTAGTCTTCAGTTTTCGTGTTAATATGAAGTATATTTTGCATATTTTTGTCCTTCCGTTAACGCTGCAGACTAGCCAAACAGCCATCCCTGCTGGATGCAATCGCGTTAACAAGAGAACGAGGCAAATAGGTGCTATAAAACGCTGCAAAGAATGTCCTCCGAACACGTCAGTCATGAAGAAGTTTGCCGAAACGCGGCTGGACCCGCTCGAAGCTTGAGGCGATCTCTGTTGAACACTGCTGAAGATATTTGTATGTTACAATACGGTAGCTGCACCGATGCACATTTCATCAATTTAGGCCGATGTATATCGAAAAACATGAGTGCCCCTAAACTGTAATTAACAGGGAGTGTGATAGACACGGGGGTCGATTCTACCCCGGCGCAGTGCACTGACATAAGCAGATAACGTCAATCTGGCGTAAGATTTTAAGCGTTTCCATGTGCCGTCTAACTCCGCGCAACTTTTATATTTCGGCATACATTCTCATTCTCACAATTCTGCTCGCAAACACTATTCTATCGATGCGTCACATGGCGACATTGCCGTGAAACAAAATGCAGCAATGAGTGGGGGCACGGTTAGCGGTAGTATTCCATTAGCGTCTCTACTGCGTAGCTACTTCATCTTTCAAATCCGCTACTAATGTCTAAGCGATGAAGCCCTAGTGAAGTTGACTTCCCAGCACAGTCGGCTTTTGATTAGAAGCTCACTGCTAGTCAACATTCTCCTCCGCGAAACATTACCTACCGTTTAGACCCGTGAACTATCCAGCGGGAACAATTCTTGCTGAAACGCGGCCGGCCACGAAGAACAAGGGAACTTTTTCATTATCCAACCGGGCGTTCTAAAAGTTCTTGGGAGGAAAGTCGCACAGTTAGCCGTTCTTGATTGCACAGCTTTGAAGTGGAGGAGAGCGGCAGTTTATTTCTAGTACAATCATGTCTTGAGGACAACCAATGATTCCACAAAAATACGATGGTGATCAAAGAAACAAGAAAGCCTTCATGTCTCTGATCGAAAAAAAAATTAGCTATTCTTGCCTAGAGAGGAAATTGATATTAAGAATGAGCAGGCACCGGGCCGAGCGCGTGCTGACGGTAAAACCGGCACGGCGCTGTTGCGGAGAGGGGTGCTTGATCAACATGTGATAGATTGAGGCGCTTCATTTTACTTGTAGTTAAATTCGCTTGCTTCTAAAATAACAGAAAGAGATTAAATCATGCTTCTTAAGAAACTGCAGAATGTGCGCAGAATCGAATCGTCGGAAACATTTCTTTCACCGAGAGAGACAGAACTTTGTATGCCTGATGCAAGGAGAGAAGAGGCAAAGTCCAGCATGAGATTCAAATTGAAATGCCGCTACCTCTCCCCCACCCCCTTAAAAAAAAGCTGCCTCGATTATAAAAGAGCGAAGTGCCGGAGTATACAAAAAAAGTCAAGATGGGCCCCGTCGTCTAAAGTCAGTGATTCGAGGCAGCGATTGCCGAGTATATTTATTCGTGAACTTTTCTCCGTTCAGTCATGGCACAATGCATACCATGTATTTATCTAGGCCGGCGATTCTCAGCCCGTTTTCATTTCCGCTGTTCCACGAGCCCCTTGGGGGGCAACAAGATACAAAGTCAACCGTGTTCCGAGAGAAATTGTCTCGCAACTTAGGTGCCATGGCGCTTTGCGTTTCTTGAAAGGGCTCATTGCCGTTCACCCGCCTTTCTTTGAGGCAACTTCCTGATGGAGAAGCTATGAATGACGGCGGCGCTATTGTGAGCAGTATGCGTTTTCTGCCTCAGTTGTATTCCTTTTAAAATACGGGAAGCAAATGGGGCTTTCAGACAAGGCTATGCTCTGCTCACTATGCCTTACTTGACGAGAAGGAACTGGCGAGCGTGAAATGGCCTTACTAATGGGTCTCGTACTTACCCGATCATTAATTTGTTGATTTAAAATCATATGAACACAATTGCGCATTCCAATAGGCATCTAGTGATCGTTGGCATGCATATAGCAATGCAAAATTGCAATATTATTCTAGCGCTTTACATTTGAAAGTAAATCGGGTCCGGCACTATATACTTACTTCAGCTCGTGTCTCGTCGGACGGAGCATTTACCACGGGCTACATGCCTCAGAAAATGTTCCCCGCAGCCAAAAATTCTTACGATTTGGTTCATGGATTCATTCCTTCGAAGTTTTAGAATTAATGGCGGATGCCTGTAATGTCATGGCTGATATGTAGAAAGCATTGTTAGTTACCATCCTCTTTATCAAAGGCTGTGCTGTCAAATCGCAGAGGGAGAAATAAATTGGAAAGGTAAATTTGGAAAGGTAACTTTTTAACTACACTGCCACCATCCTCTATTACTCTTTCTCCAGAAAGGAATTTTTATTCATACAGAATCATCAAAATATACGCCTACGTAGTTTGAGGAATATGCGCCGCGCTCACTATTCATTGAGTTGAAGTAAGATAGCTCATTTATTTATTGCTTGGTGAACATACGCTTCCATTACATTCACCCTGAAGGTATATTATGAGACAGCTGCACACTGTTTGCCTTAAATGGGTGAAATGTAATGAAAACAGAGAGTGCCATTTAATCAGCAGAGACGCTTGCTAAACTGAGATTTTAATTAAGACAGAGATAATTGAACACGTTCTTCGATGGGCCGGTTCGCTTTAAGAACACAATATGTTCCCTCATAAAAACATAGTTTCAGCTAAGGTGAAATATGGCACTCGTTCAGAGTTTTCGATTGCACACGTGAGCACTAGCAATGGTTTTTGCTTTCTCCTGTGCATCAATTTTGCTCGGTGTGATCGCAAGTTCATGTTCAGGATGTTAACTTCTTAAACACGATTGTTTCGTTTCATGGAAACAACCGTGCGCTTGTTCAGAAAATACTGCTAGTTACTTCTGAAGCGCACCTCACTGTAACTCACTGGCTGAGGAAGGTACACGAACCATTGATAGCTTGTGCGGTACCCGTCCACTCAGATGTCCACAAGGCGCAAACCCAGGCGTCCATTAATTGAATACAGAAAACCGAAACAAAGAGCAGCTTGATTTTAAATGTCCATGATTGCAAATGAATAATCATTCGTAAAAACTGGTCCTGTGAAAAAAAGGAATGAAGCTTTCTGCACATGTTTTGTGCAGTTTTTATGCCGAAGGGACAGGTTTTCATAGAAAATAAATTTCAGACCCCTCATCATTAAGTTCTTTTTACTTCATTCTCGTTTCGTTTCGCGTCTTCGCGGTTAACGAACAAAAAAATTACACTACGCACTTCACACGGTCACCGACGACGTGGGAAGGCGGCTGATTGATGAAGCTGAGACTTCAGTGAACCCTCGGCATTTATTATAATAAAGCAGGCGGAATACTATTTCTATTAGCGCCACTGCAGGGTTACTGATCGCGTCGATATCCTGGTGAGGCTCCGTCCGTGAGGGCGATCCATTGTTGCTGGAATTGGATGCAGGAAGGCGAAAGAGCATTCGAGGTTGCAACCGGAAATGGGTAAATGTGCTTTACCCAAACACACTCCCTACGAAGAAAGCTTGTTTGGCCGCTTTTGCTTTTGGTCTATTTCCTTTCATGAATTCTCCCTTTATACACCTGTTTCAATGCATTCCCGTGGCTCTTACCGAATGCTGGGTCCTTCGTTGGTGGGATGTCTTTGCACGGGGGCTAAGCAGAACGCATGACGTGTGGCACGCCACGTGCACGCGAAAGGAAGCTATATGGACCGGTTGCATTAATGGACTTTCAACCACTTCTTACCGCCGGACAATTGCACTGACTGGTAGGAAAATACAGAAACAATGTTCGAGGTCGGCGGCACATTATTCACGTACCGTTAGGATATCCTAGTAACAAGTATGGCACGCACTTTTTCATCCAGCAGAGCATAATGCAATGCTCCTCCTTTAATTTAATTAAAATTACCTCCTATAGGTGAAATAAGTGCAGCGTTCCCGGTTTTTGCGGAGAGAGCTAGATATACAGTGATGAGTGTAGACCTAGAGAGCTGTATATAAAGCAGATTTCTATGTGACATAAAAAGAGATCTTGGCTGGGAACAGCAGATATTTCGACTGCACTGTCGTCTGTCCAGCTTCCACCATTCAATGACGTTAGAATAAGTGGAAGAGGTAGCTGGGTTGTCCCGAATTTAATTGGAAGCTTTTTAGTTAGCCGCCACGTTTCTGCCCCATAGATACAAATGTTGTATACTTTTTTCTTAGGGAATTTTGGTAAACTGCCATCCATGATCTCAGAGAAACAACCAAATTTTCTTACACTCATTGTTATTCCTATAGTTATTTCATTACCGTGATCTAGGTCTACGTCAGTGCCTGTCCTAAGTTGACGCATTCCCTTGCCACTTTCAGTGCCTCGCTATCAATCGTAAACTGGTATATTCTTGCGAGGTTGTTGAAAATTACTTTGGTTTCCTGAACATTGAAGTTTAGACCCCGAGGTCTGCTCTGCCTATCGAAATCATTGGTAATGATTTGCAGTTCCTCCCCTTAGCGACTTAGAAAGACAACGTTATGAGCTAATCGCAGACAGCGGAGGTATTCTCTAATAAGTCTTACCCCCAACAGTTCCTGCTCCAGGCTTCTGAATGCCTTCGGTAAGCATTCGGTGAATAGAACTGGTGAGGTCGTGAATCCATGCCTGGTGCCCTTCCTTAAAGGAGTTTTATTGGTGACTATATAGAGGACAACGTCGGCAGTGCAGCCGCTATAGGTATCGTCTAGCATTTTTACATACTGCTCAACTACGCCCTGATACCATAATGCATCCGTGAATGGTGAAATTTCGCCTGAGTGAAATGCTTTCACATCGTCTATGAAGCCTATATGTAGGAGTTGGTTTTGTCCTGTGCATTTCTCTATCGCCTGATGTATAGCGCGAATATCGTCTGTTGTCGAGTATCCTTTACAAAAGCCCGCCTGATCAATTCATTGATTGAAGTCTAAAGCTGTCCTGACTCCATAGCGATTACCTAGTAAAATCCTCGTAGGCAACGGGCACTAAAATGATCAGTCTGTAATTTTTCAAGTCATTCACGTTTCCTTTCTTATGGATCAAGGGGTTTTTCGTTCTTCATTAATTCCGGCACGCTCTAGGTCATAAAGCATTGCGTATTCAGGGCAAGTTGTTTTTCTAGTTCAATCTGCTCATCGTACCAGAATGATTGTTACCGTCTGTCTCGATATTTTGAGACACTTAAAAAAACTTTTTCATGTTTTTTCCGCAAATATAACAAAGATAACAAAAAACGATTATGCATAGAGCTACTCAACAATCAACATATTTATTTCTTTAACACTGAAAAGAATATTTAATATGTTATTGAATCACAAAAGTACCTTTAGACCTTCCGGGTTGAGAATCTAGCCAAAACTGACGTCAAGGAGTTTGAGCGACGCACTGCATCAATCTGTGCCCGATGCATTTCCGCTGGGCTATTCCACACTACTCTGCGAAAGGGCCGATGTCTTCCTGACATTGAGGTGAGAGCGCATAAGAGCAAATTTTTTCATGCGTTTTCCTGTAAGTCTTCTGCGTAATTTAATTAGAGTGCACACTTCCGTGCTAGGTCCACAGGTTGTGGGGAAATACTCAGTTTTCGGCAGGTGAGGGCTTAAGAATTTGTTGGAACACTGTCTTCGCTATCATGTGGATGAATCCATGTGCTTCGCAAGATCGCTTAATCTTTCTCTTCTCCGAATTCTCTTTTAGGTTCTGCGTTCTGCGACTTTAAAGATAAGTTTCCAGACATCCGGCGTGATGTGCTCTAGCAGCCGGGAAACTGAGGCATATTCGTCTGCAATCTACGCGTCACCAGGATTTTTTACCACGGTAGCTTGGGTCAAGGTGTTTAGAATACGGTGTGACTTGTTGGCACACAGAACTCGTCATTCTCGTTGATAACGTGCAATACGTGATGCTCTTCTTCCTTCGAAGTGCTCGTTTCGAGCCACGCCGTGAAGTCTCTTTTGATAGACTCGAAGACTTAGCTAGAAGACGTCCGACAACAAGGCTTTGCCAGATTCAAGAGCAGTAGTAGCCGATAAGACTAATATTACCAGGCGCAACAGCTGCGAAAATGCTGTATCGATTTGTTCACGCCGAGATGTGCCATGATTACAGGTCCCTGCAATGCTTTCTTGTTTCGCTAGGCATTGTAGTGCGAGGGTGACGCGGCCCCTAGGGCTGTTTATGCAAGAGGTGCTGTAAAAATCTCTGTCGTGCCTTAACTCCTGTTTTCCTAGGAGCATAGCAGAAACTACGCGAGGGCTTTTAATATATTTCAATATTTTTCTGAGGGTTTCATAAACACCCTTTATTGCATTCAGGGGCAATATGTTGTTAATGAGCGGGCTCAGACCATGCTAAGACCTAAGGGTTGCAACGTGAGAAAATTTTCTAACAATTTTCTGACATAGTGCCTGCATATTACTGGCATTGTCAGTAACTGAGGCGACTACTTTCTCAAGCAGCACAGGTAATCGGCCCAATATTGCAACAAGATGGTCCCATCCTGTTCCTTTGTAGGGCCGGCCTTTGCTAATACTGCTCCAATGTTGGGTCAATTACCTGTGCTGCTCGGGTCGTGAGGTTGCAGGGAGTAAAAGGTATTGGAGACCTCGCTGCTGATCTATGCCGTGGTGTGCCGGTTCGTGCCTCTTTCGTCAAAATTGTAAAACACAGGCTGTGGTGTGGCGATAGCAAGTCTTACAACTGACACTCCGCGAATGTTGATCCACTCGCCTATTAGCACAATAAGGAGCGTCACATTCGTCAGAGTCTCCTGTATGGGAGTTTTTACTCGGTGATGCGCGGTGTAAAGAAGAGGGCCGCTCAAAGCGTATCAGCTATTTGGTGCATATTAAAGCCGACGTATCTTGAAAGCAGTTCCTCAGCGCTCATTTTACGATAAAGAGAATGGCATGTTCGTTGCATACACAACCCTAGCCAAGGCTCATCGATTTTTTTAGCCTTTAAGGTATGATTCTGTCGGTAAAAGACGAGACACTTGCAGGTTAGTTTTCAGTGAAGAAGGCTCCACTGAGATACCGCGGCTGTGATGCTAACTTCACGAGACCGAGAAGGAGCTCCAATATAATTTATTTTGCAACGTGATTGAGTTGCAACGTGATACAGCGCCTAAAGTACATAAGGGCATTTTTTGCAGGGCACCCGATAGGTTTTCAGGCGTGTGATGGCAGGGAAGGCACGGAACCCTTCACATTACTTGCGGAACGCTTGCAGATTTTTCCCTCAGTACAGGAGTCACGCAGTTTAAATAGTTTGCAAACGCGCGATTGCGGACGAACCAAAGCAAAAACTTCAGATATTGATTGTACCGTGACTTATAAGTCAATAGTCGAACTGGAATCTATAAGTCAATAGTCGAATTGTAAGCGTTAAAAAACACTGCGCGCCATGGGAAAATTACAATGGCTATCCGTCATCGCTTTCGAGCCACGGAGAGTGCATTACGATGATCGGACAGCCAAATTAGAACGTTCTGGAAGAACGAGTCTCCGTACACTAAGAACAAAATTCCGTCCGAAAGGTTAGACTATTTTTGTCAGCTTCGTCCCGACTGAACAAAAAAATGAAGATAACTTTTTGATCGTAAATTTTCAGTGCTTTTTCCGCTTGCTTACGTCTCAAACGATGACAAGTCAGCGCTTGAGCAATGCGGTCGAGCGCGATGCGGTAGCGGCGCGCGCTATGCTAAAAGTCTCTATTATGCTGACGTGAAAAGTAGCGTCATTGTGTGATTCACTGCCTACTTGATACCTCTGGCTCATGTTAACGCTTCATGGCCACCTTCTCCTAGATGAAATTTCACTTCTTACTCCGCTGTGTGGTAAAACATTAGTGATATGTCACGCGCGTAATACTTAGCAGTTAACAAGATAGCTTCCCGCCTACATTTTGAGGAACGCGGCATTGCTCTCATGAGCGTAGGGACAGTGGACGCCTTAATTAGCAGCACTGTATTTTACTTTTCTTTCCCCAGGAGAGGGCGTGTTCAGCTTGGACAGAAGGACATCCTGACCAACTCGGGTTGCAGATAATGAGACAATGTTCAGGCTGGCTTTGCCGGTTTGCCACATATCTCTATGCGCCTTCAACGTGTTCGCAGTAATGCATGCAATAGAACATAGCAGCAACAAACCGGGGCAGCTACATACGCCGAAAGATCATGGTCCTGCCTTATAAAAGGCTTCCCGGAATAAGCAATGGTATTTGTCTTTGTGCCGGACTCTTCCTGGAAACAGCGAACAAGATTTCTGCGAAAGCTTTTTTTGTCGGTCACGGTGGTCCCATTAGAAAAGCAAGACTTGATAGAGTGCTGATTAACGTGTTGTATATCTATGCTTCGGTCCTGCTGGTTTTCATAGTAGCTATTGTTTGTAGAGACAGCAAAGCAAGATTCGCTCACTACCAGGAGCACATTTTGTCAGCATAAGTGTTGACTTTCGCCTTCATTTGTTACTTTCAGAAAGTAATGCAGTAACAATAATAACATTGCCCTTAAATTTGTTGGCACAAAAAATTCGCTTGTTTTAGCATTTATAAAAGGTATATTGAAATATATACATATATATATACTGCAGCAAACGAATGTGAAGGCATGTAATGACGCTTATGAGTAAGCTTTTTTGAGATTAGAAAAGCCCCAATGAGCCCTTTCTCTAAACGTTGAAATCTGCTATTTATGGATATAGCAGCACAAGCAAGATAAGACTACACATGTGCTCTTCTAGGGCTCAATTCTTTGGGGTAAAAATTCCTCGACTACTATTTGCACCTCAGAATTTTTCGCGAGTATATTAACGAATCTTTTAAGCCTCTAAGGCTTTTTGGCGCGTTGGGGTTGCACATATTTTGTGTGTTATATCTACATATCTAATCACTATAAATGCTGAAATTTGCAATGAGCCTGTTTGTCTCTGCTTGAACTTGCAATATGCAGCACTGGCGTGATGCCGATGTGGAATGCGATATTTCGGAAGTATTGCTATGAAAATGGAAATGGCATATGCGAAATCTGAGTTATGAGCGCTGATCAAAACGAAGAATTTGCCTTACACAACCTTATTTTTCATAACCTAGGTGCGTTTAAATGCCGAGTTTAATCAGAATGAATTGAAATTATAGAGTAATAAATGATGCAATCCAAGCACCGTTGCATATTTCATTTCTCACTGCCATAATGGTAGAAACACTGCTGAATATTGTCTTATTCCGATATGAATACATTACATGGAGCTAACACGAAGAGATCTTCTACCAATTGTTTGCGCTAGTAGTCGGTGAAAAGGTTGAATTTACCTTAATGAAATGCTCTTCGTTGCTTTTTAAACACGCAAGCTCTGTTATTTCATTGATTTTCATTACCAAATATCTTGTGGGTGAGCATTCTTTTTTTCTGGCCTTGTAGCACGAATCATCTCGCAGTGTGTGTTTCTTGTGATTCGATCTTACCTAGTGCCTTCCACCAATGCTTATGGTGCATGTTATCGACAAAACTAAAATATGAATTAAAGTTGTGCGGCAAACACTTCAATGTTGCGCAAGAATTACAGCACATAGTGGGCGCTGCTAATTGTGGTTGTTCAGCAGCTGCGGAGTCCGGCTGCTTGGCGCTGGTTGGCCCATTGGTTCAAGCCGGCAGGGACATATGGTTGCCTTTAATTACAGGCGAATTCAAAAAACGGCTCTGTACAAGAATCATAGTAGAAGTAATTGTAGCCATAGCGGTTGAAGTTCTTTAGGAGCCTCTCAATACGACGTGTTTCAATACACTTAGTATTGCTACGGGGGCAGAAGAGAGCAAGGTGTGGCGTTCCTGATCAATAAGTATATAGCTGAGAACGTAGATGAATTCTGTATCAATAATGAGTGGGTAGAAGCTTTTGTAATTAAAACCAACAAGAGATACTGATCGAAGGCGTTACAAGCTTATGCACCTAAATCCATCATGTTGACCAGACAGTCAAAAGGTTCTGTGACGACGTAGAATCGGCAACGAGTAAAATAAAAATAGTATAAAGCCTATAGATTGGCGAATTAATTAAAAAATAACCAAGACGCGGTCTGGAGATATACAATGGGTGTCTATGGCAGAGGTGCCTCGTATAGCGGTGGGGGGAATATTAGTAAAGTTACGGGAACAAAACATTTTGCGGATCATAAATACCTTCTTCTTCAAAATGGATTACCGTATGTGGACGTGAAAAGGCCCGAATGAGGAGAATAAAAATGAAATAAACCGCATATTTTGCGCTCCCGCTTCTACCGTAGGGGATGTGGAAGTGCTCGACAATGTATGGTGCACTGGCCATAGAATGTCGAATGGTTGAATGGCCTAAGACTTGCACTGTTGTGCAACTTGCGCCAATAATATGTTATTGTTATAATAGAGGCCGATACCTCCAAAACATGCTCGTTTCCTTCTGTCTGTTCAATGAATTGAGAGAACATAGCAGTTAATTCGGGGTTATCTTAGTGCTTATTAGGCTACCTCATGCGTTTCGGGGACCCAAGGCATAATGTGCGAAAGGACGACTTGTTCTAGGTCACTAATAATACCCCACATCTTAGAGAGCGTTTTTACCATTTGGATGAACTAGACCGGTGGCGTAGCACTTAACTTTCGTGTCGTGAATTGGCAAAAACTTAGAAGATTTTTACCCCACCTTCTTTCCTCCTCAGTGAGGCTTTCATTACGTCTGGAGCGAACACTCACCGCTGCACTGTTTCTTCGGGATGAAGCACCTGAGCAGTTAAGAAGAATCTTGCGTGCACGGTGAATCTAGTAAGTACGCAAAACGAGGAGAATGAACTGAATATTTCGTAAAAAATATGGCTCTTTCTTCAAGTTTCATTTGGGAGTCGGAAACTGTTTTTTATTAATCTTATGCTTCATTCCTTCGTATCTTTAGCAATACCGCCAGACATACTCACGACGTCCACATTTGTCGTAAGAACAGGCGGTAGGTTTGAAGACCGCTGGTGGATTTTCAAGAAAAAGGAAGAGGCGGCAGGAGTAACGCGGGTCATTAGCAAGTATTTTCTTAATCTACGATGAATAGAGTGGCTCGGTATGAGTAAAAGAAAGAAAACATTTGGGTGGATTCGAAAGGATGAGCGGTATTAAGATTACGGCGGGTAACATTATCCAGCAAGTCTTGCAAAGGATCCATTATTTAGGCTCCTCTGCCTTAGTGCCCTGACACAGATAGGTTAACTTTTAGAGCCATCGGCAGGACTTTCTGCTGCACTTCATCGTAGTGCTGGTTTTAGGTGCAACCAGTGGATAGAACCGACGTGTCTTCATGTGTTCACTGAGCCTGTCGTAAGCAAAGAACTTTAAAGACACAAAAAAGTTTTTTTAATAAAAAATTTGAAATCTCCTTCTTGCCGCTACACAATCTAAGCGTTAAACAGCGAACTTGATCTGGAAGTGAAGAGAGTAAAAATCGATATAGACATGCAGCCGATAATACAATAAAAATCTAAAGAATTGGATTTTTTAACGGGATGTTTAGACCGCAATTTTTTGCATATCGTAAGAATGCACCATAACATTATATATACGCGCATATCACTCTCGGGACGCTCAACAAACTTTAAAAGAAAGGGTTTTCTATGCATTTGAAGAATTCAACATGCTCATTAATAGGTTCATAAGAGTATGTTACGATAATTCACAAAAGGCTCAGAATTGAAATTGATCTCCAAGAAAGCTGGACTTGAAGAAATAGACGTCTGGGGAGCTTAGCCCTCGGTAACCTCGTTCCGGATTGGCAGATGCTGTCGTTTCTCTCAGCTAACACTGGTGCTTGAAGACAGAGGCCCATGCCGGGCCCATATACAACACAGAGCGGAACGGATACAGGAGCTATGAGGTAAAACAGACATCGGAGGGGAGCCGAACTCACGCGCACGTAATGATAGAAGCTCCCACGTTGATGGCAAAGGTAATTCGATGAGCTCCAGAGTCGTAATCAGATTTCCGTAGCCACCTCTCGTAGAAAGCCACGTCTCACATGCTGGGGACCACCGATGAGATAGGTTGTGTCAATATCGGCTCCATTGGCCACTGCGAGGGCATTCCTTTCATCTGCAATTACTCTGCGTAGATTGAAGGAAGTGGCGCTGAAAGGTGCTGCTGATTAAGGGAGGCAGGCGTTACGTCTGCCTCGCCGCTCTGGACTTGTAAGATGATAGCCCGCAGATCAACACCTTTTGTGTCCTGCAGCGGACAAGCTAGGCGCGGGCGTAGAAAGCGTTGGGTAACTGCACTATGAGGGGGAGGGGGGGGGGGCGCCTGCGCTCTATTCCTGGTAACGTATGAGGCTACTTTGAAAAATTCAGAGCCGCACTGACCAGAAATATGGTTACTGTGCACAAGTCATTTTGATGTTTTGATTAACATTGACCAGTGTAAGGTTTCAACGCCTGATGACGGGCGGTTTATACGTTACTTCCAAAGAATATGGTTTGCGGCTTCAACAAAGTTTTTCTTCACTATATAACTTACAAATTGAGAATGTTCCGTTTAGGGTAACTTGTAAACGGCTTGAGGATCCTGCCCCTTTGGAAAAAAGGAAAAGTAGTTTCATGACCACCGGCGTTAACCCCACAAGGGGAAAATCTTGAAATTGGTAACTACAAATAAGTTTTTCTACATTCCGTTCCGGAAGCACAGCCCTAGGAGAACAGCGCCTATAAAACTAGTGTTTCCTTTTACATAGTTGTCCCTGTGCTTGAATCTCTCCACACCATGGCACCTTCGGTGTGTATTTTTTCATACTCACCGCTAATGTGCGGAACTAGGGGGGATGCGACATACAGCAGTACTGTTCTTTTCGTGGTTGCTATGAATAGGCATAGTCACAATGCTTCATAATCGGTCACAGAAAATGATACGAGTTGGTTTTTCTACCGAAATTGATACTGACACCGTCGGGTGTGGCACTGCACATGCTTTGTTTTAACACTTCAGCTGGCTGTGGGATCGTCACTAGTGTATTAAAGTATTCTCTGCGGTTTCACTAGGGCGAATCTTTGCAAAAATTTTTTCGGCTTTGCACCTTTCCTCCTTTTCTTCATGCAACACCAGTGATGGGGAAGAAATTGTAGTTATCTACCGTTTTTTTATATTTGAAGACGGCCTCATACTATAGACATTCCTGCTAAGTTCCAAACGAAAAAAAAAATACAGGCGGTTTTGGCATCAAAGGAAAACTGGTAGCCCACTCGGGATCCCGCCTGCAACGCTTCATTGTGTAGCTTTCTGGCCCCTTCGAAAAAGATTGGCTAAAAGATCAAATTATTGAAAGGCTGAACTCGATTATTCGATCATCGTTATTGGATTCCCTATGAATGGGCAGAAAGATATAAACTCAACGAAGATAGGGAACTGGGCATTTTATCGATGCCATTCGCATTTGTCGTCCTTTTCGTATCAGCAAAATTCGTGTAACTGCATTCACTTGCTGTGTGATAAAATGTGTTACACGGTCTAGCTTAGACAGCAGTCCACAGCGCAAAAATCGAAAACAACGATACCTGAAAATTATTGGAGCTAAAATTTGAAGTCAGAACTTTCGAAGCTAGGAAAATTTTTAGTAGATTCAAACACATTCTATTAAAGGTTTGATTAATGTTGTGATTGAGCGCCTAAGCTTCGACTTAACTGGTTTCAACTTCGCCTCACCTTGGCCTCCGCAGTTGTCACGTATTGGTCGCATCTTTTCTATCCATAATTTCAGCCGCTTCACCTTCACCTCGAATCTAGTGTGTTGTTTCCATTTTCTGTTGGGTATTTCAATTACAACCTCCTCATGTGCCTTTCTAACGCTCGACTTTTCCATTTTTCGTCTGTAGCGGCTGTTTTCGAGTTTAGGTTTCTGGCTATTACTTATATTTGTGCCTTTCTTCTCTTCTTCTGCTTGAGGTTTTCCTTGGTCAACGCTTTCCTGGGCATGTGCACTCTAGTGTAAAGTTATTGCTTCTTTAAAATTTGTTCATTAATCTTGGCTCGTTTAGCGCTTGCTTCATGACTATAAGATTGCACGTGATTGTTGATGCCATTCTGATCATAGTATAGCCATCTTTAGTAAATTAAGTAAGTGGTCGAGCATGTATAAATGATCCCTTGTGAGTATACGAATAAAATTTTTGAGTCTACGCTGCGGGTATGTATTTTTCTTGTCTTTCTACGCCCAATTTTCGCGCAGCTTTTAAAGAAGAGTAATCGTAATACTGTTTCTTGACGAAGATATGGAAGCAGCGCCGGCTAACCCTATTAAAAAATGTGTATAGGTTTGAATAGGAGGCAAATAGGATTATGGCACATTTCGTTTAACATTATAGGATGAAGCTTCCAAAGCGATTCAGCCTTTGAGTGACTCCTTAGTGGAGGGCCCCGTATAACTACCATTGCCCGTGGTTGATTACCGTGCACTTACATCACACAGTGCATGCAAGTCGTGGGTTCGAGCCCGCCCACTACTGTAGCAGTTCGATGGAAGAAAAATCTGAAAATTCCGTGTACTTTGCATTGTTAGTGCCCGTTAAGAACCCCAGGTGGTCGAAATTATCCGGAGCGCTCCACTACCACGTCCCTCATAGACTGAGCCATTTTGGGACGTCCATCCTATAAAGCCTTACCAAATGTGCCATAATCCTATTTGGTGACCCGTTCAAACCTATATACATTTTTCAGTAGGGAAAGCACTGCTTCTTCATTGAGTTTCTGCTCCTCGCGTAGAAGTTTCAAAGCCTGAGAGCTGCTTCCAGAACGTTCGTCTCCTCCCAAGCAAATTTCAAGCTAATCAAGCTAATGTGTCTCAATATTTTGGCGCTGTTGCCACTTATTTTGAAGTATTCATCTTTGGTCAGTAGCGGTGGTGAAGAGGCTAGGTGGTGAAGGTGGTGAAGAGACAGAGTCCACTTTGACAAGTTTTGGTCCATTTTTTTTTGTAGCGATCGCTACATTACGGTAGCATTTCGAGCCTTCAGCGTGGTTGGTCACGTGGTGCGGAGCAGCTGCCGGCGGCGCGGTGCCGTAGCTGATCACCTGGTTCGTCACAAGGCTGGTCACGTGACCAAAATCCACTCAGCCAGCTGTAGCTATCGCGTCACTCCAGGCTTAACTAGAGCTAAATCACCGCCAATATTTTTGTTACTCCGGCAAAAAAAAGTCATAGGGCCTTGAGTTAAAACAAGGGTACGTTTTTAAAATATTCCGCTTGGCTGAAATTATCCAAGGCTTTGCAGAATGCGCATGCGCTCAAGAAATATCCTGTGTGTTAGTTTCCGTTTCTCACATCAGCAACCAGACGGCGTTGGTTGGCATATGAGAAATTGCGCATATGAGAAGTGCCCGTCATGCATATGTGAATGTGCATATGTGCGTTGATAAAAATGAAAGAGAGAGGAGCTTTATTGCAGAAAATTATACCTTCCCTTGTTAGGAAGGATGTTGCCTCCAGCTATACAAAAGTGCAGCATATAAAAAAAATCTATAGTAAGTATTGAGGACAGTGAGCTTAAAGGTAAATCAACAAAAACATTCAATGATTTGTCAAGATAAATATCGTAAAAGTGAGGTAAATAAAGTAATCGATGGGACTGTACGACCAACTTTTATTCGGCACAATTTAGTGCTGGCTAAAGAGAGAGAGAGAGAGACTCTTTAATGAATAAACAGAGAATTTAGCCGGCGTTTCAATATCGCTGGCATGCTACTCTGCGTAGGGAGGGGAATTTGGGAGATAAAGACTGAAGGAGAGCAGCGTGGAAGAGGTGGAAAAAAAACGAAGATAAAATGCAGCCATGAAATGGGTACTAAGGATGCAGTGGCGAGTATTGATGTAACCTATGAAATGATGGAGTGCATAGTCCGACGAATGGGCTGACGAAGTTCACTGCAAGAAGAATGCGTGAAGGTAACCTGCTAGTGAATTTAGAGCTTATCGAGATGTCCAATGTCTTTTAAATATGTAAAAAGCAAGTTCATTGCAAGTCTCTGTTGCCTGAAGCAGGCTAAGGGGCCTAAAACTTTGTCCATTGTTAGGGGCACTGGGCAGAGCTTCTGCATGCAATGTTCATAGTACGCACGCTCGTTAGCATACGCAGGGCACTCAAGCAGAATATGTTCCACAGTTTCTATCTAAGCACAGTTGTCACAATGCGGACTGTTCATTTGTCCAAAACGGTATCGCAGGCCATTTGTATATGCAGCATTCAGCCGAAGTCGGTGATAAAGTGTTTCGAGTTGTCGAGGAATTCTGGGTGAGAGTCTTGATCTAAGATGTGGGTCAATTGAGTGAAGAAATTGGTACTGATGTGTCGGCAAACTCCAAAGCCGATACGTTTCTTCGTACGCAAACCTTTTAGCCATTTGGGACGCATCATATTTCGTGAAAAAACTTCGAATGTATCTCTGATGTTGATGGCCCTTACGGGCCGCTTCATCTGCTTTTTCATTAGCCATAATGCCACAGTGAGCAGGTACCCACTTAAATGTTATGCAGTGGCCTGCGGCAATAGCTAAATGATGGATATACCCAATGTCCAGGGAAACTGGCTGGTGATTCGTTTTCTTCAGCAGGTTGGCCAGGATCTGCAGAGATGCTTTTGAATCGGTGAAGATAACCCAACGGCCGGCGGTTCGGCGCAGGATGTAAGAAACAGCTTCCTTAATGCCGTGAAGCTCAGCTGTTGTAGAGGAGGTCCTCCGCTGCAGCCGGTAAGAAAGGGCATGGCCTGTTGAGGGCACATAAAGGCCACAAGAATAAGTTTTTTAGTAGTTGAACCATCGGTGAAAATATGGGTGTGCTGCGTATATTCTTCGATTAAGTAGGCGAGAGTAGCTTGCAGAAGTGCTGCCTGTGGCATGCGGCTCTTTGCGTTCACACCTGGAACAGACTTCTTCACCTTTAGAGGAGAGAGTGTCCATGGAGGAAAGGCCAGAGGTAGTAGTTTCTGAGGCTGATTAATAGTAGGAAGGGGCAGGAGCTGCACTGCCTGGCCAAAGCTAGAGTTGCTGTGAGTTAGGTGGACACGGTGTAGGAAGTTCTTCTTCCTTTGCACGACATGGCGGAGATGGGTACGCATAGTTTCCTGGGCGGCAATTACCTCTAGTGGGAGACATCCTGCCTCCGCTACTGTTCCTGATGCAGAGGAACCCTTTGGGAGGCCAAGACGTATTTGCAGGCAGTTGTTCCGTGCGGCATTGAGAGTCTTATTGCTTGATGTAGATAATCTTTGAAGCACTGGTAGACAGTAGCGCAAGGTTCCTTCAACGTAGGCTTTTTCAAGCAGAACCATTGATCGGCAGTTGCTACCCCACCTTGTTCCCGCCATGAACCTCAACACTTGCGATGCTGCAGTAGTCCTCGCACGGAGTTTTTTGATCTGAGGTGACCATGACAGATTATAGTCGATTACAACACCCAGGAATCGCTGAGATCGTACATATGACAGCGATCGTCCGCCTAGGAGCAGCGGATATCGGGTCATCGTTTTTCTTGTAAACGCCATTGCAACACTCTTTTCTGGCGAGAGACGAAGACCTCTGGAAGCCAGGTACATCGAAATGTGCAATAGTGCTCTCTGAAGACGTTGCTGGGTAATATAGCGCGAACGTGACGCGGTCCAGATGCAGATATCATCAGCATAAATTGTTATGCGGACACCTCGCAGAAGGTGTCTTCATATGTAAATAAGGACAATATTGAACAGGAGAGGGCTGAGCACCGCTCCCTGTGGTACGCCCCTCTGCACTGCGTGAAAGCGTGTTGGACCGTTTGGAGTTTTAATAAAAATTTGTCGTTCTTTTAAATAATGCCCAATCCACTTGTATAGCCTCCCTCCAAGGCCAAGACTGCTAAAGGCTGCGAGAATTGCATGGTGATAGAAGGAGTCAAAAGCGGCCTTGATGTCTAGGAAAACGGCTGTTGGGATGTACACAGCATGAAGGTACTCCTCAATTGATGAGACGAGGGCGATGATATTGTCAGTCGCAGACCTGTTTTGACGGAACCAGTTCATTTCTTGGGGGAACTCATTTCGGCTTTCTAGGAACCAAGTTATGCGCTTGCAGATCATGCGCTCCATGAGCTTACCTACGCAACTCAGTAGGGCAATGGCCGGAATGATGCGTAGCTTGTTGGCTGCTTACAGGGTTTCAAAACAGGCACGATTTTCGCCAGCTTCCATTCCGTGGGGACCTCACCAGCCATCCAGGAAGAATTGTAATACTCCAGGAGTCGAAGACGGGAGGTGTGCGGTAGCTTTGCAATGGCGTCATAGGTCACCTCATCATGACCGGGAGACGTGTGCCTGTTTGTCTCCGCGATAGCTGTGGATAGTTCTTCCATTGTGAAAGGCAGGTCTAACGCTGGCACTGCCGCCTTTGGGATGCCTGTTTGACCATCTGCGGAGAGTGTCGAATGCCCTGACCCTACCGACAGCAGCTTGCAGTATTCTTCTGAGACTTCTTTTATAGATTTTTGTTCGTGAAGGGAGAGTGCAGCGAAGGGGTGGAGTTGTTGATGTGGCGTGCGCATACCTCTAACTATCCGCCAAATATTGGTTACTGGTTTGCGCACATCCAGCGTAGTACAAAAGTCACGCCACTTTTGTCGACTGAGTTTATCCATGTAGCGTCGAATGTGACGTTGTGCCCGTCGGCATGCACGTAGGTTATCGAGGATTTTTGAGCACAGAGCTTTCCTTTCAGCTCCACTGCGTATAGCGCAAAGCCTTTGGAATGTGTCATCATTTGAAGGTAGGTTATCATTTTTAGCTGTAAGTTGTGTACTCGCCCTCAGGCAATACGCAATTGTCGATGCTAATTCCTCATTGCGAGTTGCCGCAGTAACTCCTCTTCTTACAGCGTCCTTGTATGCGTCCCAGTCTGTAGATTTTATAAGGAATTTCTTTGGGTTCCTCTGCGCATGGAAAGCCGATATGAGGATTGGGTAATGGTCGCTTCCACGTGTCTCCAAATCAGTGCACCAGCCAAAGTTGTGGGCGAATGAACTTGAGACAAATGTCACGTCGATGCTGTTGGTAGTCGTCGGGCCTCGGAGGTAGGTGATGCTGCCGTCATTTAATGGATGAACTGAATGCTTGGAGAGAAGTTTTGCAAGCTTGGCACCTCGGGCACATGTATGTGAGCTGCCCCAAATTTCATTATGAGCATTGAAGTCTCCGCAAATAATATGCGGAGAGGGCGTCCTTGCTATCAAGTCTTCAAGTCTCAAAGCATCAAATGGCGTGCCTGGCTCAAGATATACTCCAATCAGAGTGTACTGTTGTCCGGCAATAACTGTGACAGCGCATACGTATTCATTGTCGCTGTGAGGCGGGACATCAACCGGTGAGGCCGGGATATCCTTGCGAAAGCCTATCAGCAATCTGATGACGTTATCTGGTCGTTGTGAATGATGGAAATAGTATCCATTGAGTTGGAAAGTTTCCTCGACGCGTGATTCACAGATGACTATGAAGGGGAAGCGGTACGCTCGCACGAGCTGTCAGAAATCTGAGAGTTTAGAGCGTAGCCCGCGAGCGTTCCACTCGAAAATGGTGCAAGTACGAAATATGTTGTGGATTGCCAGCTGCGGTGAAGTTCTCGCTGTGGAAGCCATGATTACTGAAGTGTGGTATTACGCCCCTGCGGAGCGTAGGAGACCGACACCAACGGCTCCATTGCAAGGACAGCTTCTACTTCTGGGAGTCTTCCTGACGAGGGTTTTGCACGGATAAGAGCCTTGATGGCTGCAAACAGCATCGGAATCAGTAGGCATGTGACATCGTGTTCAGAGCTTCCGGTTTGCTGCCTGCCGCTGATCTTCTTGTCATGTTGTGGCGCCCTAGGGTCAGAGCAAGCGACGCTGTTTGTCGGGTCTTGTGTAGTGCGTTGCAGTAGCTTTGATAAAGGAGAAGAACCAACGGACTTCCCACGCTTCTTTTTTACCGCATCTGCGTAGGTCTTGTCAGCTGCTCTGCCACGCTGTGTTGACTGATTCTCGGAAAGAGCTGCCGTAGTTGTGAAAACCACGTCGGGGTTAGGTGGTGGTTCATGACGCTTAGGGGGATTCCCCTGTGTTTGCTCTGCCGTGCGAGCAACTGTGGCTGCTTTCTTTTTATTACACCCTCCATAGGAAGCAGGGTGTGGGCCACCGCAGTTATCGCATTTAGGTTGCGCTCTCGAAGTGCATTCTTTGTGCGAGTGGGGGCCAGCACACACTTTGAAGCGCACGGGGCCGTTACAGTGTCTTGATATGTGGCCATGCCTCTGACATTTATAGCACTGAGTTGCTGCTCCGACGTATTCAGTTACAGGGTAACTACAGAACCCCAGCGTTACTCGTTTTGGTAGCGGCGCTTCTTTTGCGAATTCCAATATAACTGTGCGACGGCGTACCGCTTTTATCTTTCCACCATCCTCAGGAGTGTAGGCGATTAGCCTCCTTGCTGAGAGGACACCTTGGTCGCGTAGATATTCCTGCAGATCTTCGTCTGTGTAGGTGACAGGTACATCTTGTATTTTGCCATAGCTTGCAATGTAAGAGTATGGGACTCTGTCCTCTACAGCCACTCCAGCCAGATTAGTTACCGTGAGCAGACGGTTGGCGGCGGGCAGCGTCGATACTGTAACCATCAGGCTCCCATCCTTGGCTGGCTAAAAACAGCCTTTGGCCTCGTAACGTAGCAGCGCGTCTCAAACCTCGATTCCTAATTGTAGTCGCGAATGCGTGACTTAGTTTTCGGGCGCCGTTACATAAGTTTGCACAACATCAAGGGTACATTCGTTGAATAAATGCGCAACGTCTCCAGGCCAAAGAACAGACCAAAGGACAAATGTTAATAATAATAATAATAATAATAATAATAATAATAATAATAATAATAATAATAATAATAATAATAATAATAATAATAATAATAATAATAATAATAATAATAATAATAATAATATAATAATAATAATAACAGCAACAACAAAATGAAAGCGGAAAGGACGAACACATCGCTGTGTGTCTTCATTCGCCTGCAGCCGTCGCGATATTATTCTGCGAGTATGTCCAATCTACAGTACCAACTAGCTCAACAATTAACACTTCTAAAATCAAAGGCACGTTTCCTAAAAACGTGGCACCAATTTTGAAGCCAAAATTGGCGTGTAGAAACTCACTGCCAAATTCTAAATGCTTACCGAAGAAAAGAGCAATTCTTGACAGCCTCGTGGTTGTGCCCGGAGCTAATTTTTGCAAATGTATGATTGCAGAAGGGCCAACGAATATCTAATTTCAGGAACGAGCTAACGTTGTTGAATGTCCAACACCTCAATCGCTGACGCGAGCTGTAGCCTTGAGGCCCTGGGATGTCTGTCGCACTCCATAAGTTGTCAAAGGGATGCTTTTATAGTTTATCACATGCCTTCTTGCTAGTAAAAATACATTCCAAGTATGCTGACCTGAGCAGCTTACCATGTTCGGAAACATCATTGATTTTTTGTGTGTCTCATTCACCCGAATGCAGCGTCTAAAAATTCTGCTTCGCGAACGAAGTTTCAGGCCACCGAGATATGCTCTACTCTAAACTTTTCGGCCATTTAGAGTTCAGCTCTGTCATAACCATCAACCTTCAATCTTCTCTTACTCTTTCCTCAACACGAAGTGAACTATCTTAAAAATATCTTCCCTTCAATTCTGGTTTTGGTTCTGGTCGGAATCTGGTTTCTCGACTTCCCTCCTAGGTCGATATCCCCCTGTCTTTTCTCTATTTTCCCCTTGAGCTTCATCAATGAACGCTTCCGCTACCTCTTATCGGCCGCACTCAACCGCGCCATTCTACTCTGGCGCCCTCCTATCACTCGTTTTCTTTTATCCTGTTTACTGCAACTTGCTTCTGTCAACGGATATTTTGGAATGTTTAAGGGAAATATTTTTCTTTAAAATAAGGCTCTTGTGCTTCACCTCTCTATGAACCTAAATTATTCTGTCATGCGCAGCTGTAAGCCAATGTCTCTTTTGGACATTTATCCGGGCTGAAACACTCCATTGGAGCATTTCCGCTGTTGTTTTGTTTTTAGATGACTCTATAGGTCCGTTAGCAGGCGTTTAGCAGGCGGCAGCTTCATCGATGATCCAGGCATGGTCAAGAAGACCGCGAGGCCGAATCTTACTTGATTCGCGGTACTTCCGAACACCAACTGTGCTGAACTGGCGATAATATTAAGTTTGACCGTGAAGCCTGGCGGCTTTGCATTGCACCTCACATACGGCTGCATTTTACCGTTCCCCACGCTTCTTCTGGTACTCACGGGCGCGTCGAATCGCGCTTACTGATTGCCACTGATTTGATGGTCGCGTATCTGATATGACGAAATACCTGCAGGGCATGCGCGACTTCCGTTCTCAAAAAAATACATGAAGCATGCTCGACAGCGCGAGGTTAGGTTGGCCTCTACACGTCATTTCGCTGCAACACCACTTGCAGTACCGACGCTCTGACAGCGAACTACCGCTTGCGACCTGCTCTCTGAGCTCGGATAATGGAAGCGGTATTGGAGAAGTCACGAGTGCTCATGCGTCTTTGTAACTGAGGCTTTTTCACTGCCTACGCGGAAGCCTTTCTCAGGTTACGCTCACTATGATATACTTTCTCTGAAGAATACACCAGTATTTACTAGTATTAGCCCCAAGGAGCAAGCAGCTTTTGAATGGTGAATGTTCGTCATTGAATCGCGCGAAAAGCGTTTTTCTACGTTCCTCTATATCGTAGTGAATTTAAAATAAACTTACGTGTACTGAGTGCGCGCCGTCTGTTGCACTGCACGCAGAACTTTCTTTATTCGTGAACGTGAAGGTGCGTCTCTTAGCTTTAGATACAGTATAAAATTTCGCGGCTTACAGGACCTCAATACCTGCAAGGTTGGTATTTTCCGAACATCTGCATTTCCGGGGCCGTTCTTTGTTCGCATAGTTAGATTATATAGACTTCTATTTATTTCGCAGCTTAGTTTACGCTAACCTCAGAGAAGTGGGCCTCACTCAGTCTGTTGTGCAAAGTGAAGCGAAATACAAGAAAGCTTCAAAAGCAGAGATATGTACTAGGCGCTGAGCAGACGATCGTAACGCAAAGGTGAAAGCCCATGTTAAGGCGCTGCAGGAAATACGTCAGCACCCGCAGCTCATTTGATTCGTGCGCGGCCAACGGGAGAAACGGGATGTTTAAAGCAACGTTTAGCGAACTTCGCGTCTCTGACATGCCTAGTGGGCTTATTTCGTGTAATGCGCAATCTGCATGGCTTAATATAAGCTGTTTTTAACGAGGCAGCGTTAAGCCTTCCGTTGTACAGAAAATTCAGTGCCATCGTCAGTGTTGTGAGCGAAAAATCTCCGGTGAAGCAACCTAGGTAGGCCACCTGGGTCACGTGACAATGTGGTGTCATCAGAACCTGCCAACGGGGTTGTGAGCAAAATCATCACCGTTCCATGTGACAGTTAAATTAATTATTGGTCGCGAGAATTCGCCCAGGAGGAGCAACCTGGTTAGCACAAGCCGCAGCGATGTCAGCGCCATAGTTTAACAGCTGCACCACTGAGGCACGAGTGGTGTCAGCACTCCCAGGGATCTGTGGATGCAAAGTCGAGAATGACCAATTCCGCATATATATGGGCTTTACCTCATCAAAGATTGCGTCATAACCTGAAGGGGAATGCTATGTGTCCCCTCCAATTTCTTTTCAACTTTCTAATCAGTCATCTTTCAGCCATAAAATTATTAAAGTAATAAATTTACTCATCATGACGACAAATGTTAAAAAGCTAAACTTTCGCTTTGCTTTCATTCGGTTACTGTGATGCTAGGCTTATTTCAAATACATCACTGCTATTTGCAATCTTCGAAAAGAGGCAGACCCTGTTATGCTCCTGCGAAACACAGAGAAGCTGTTGAATTTTCTATAGTTGAAGACTAATTCCAACGGCAGCTGTCGACTTGACTTCAATTTGTTAGTTGAGTTTGGTGGCCGTCTGTTTGCTACTGGTTGAAATACGCTCGCATATAGAATCTCGCTCATAATAACTACTTCTGTTTAAGACAGTCGTGTAGCCGATGCTATAACTATATAGCACCTAGATCAGTGAGCCCTAAGTGCAAGCGCTCTGGTTGCAATGGAAGGCTATACGCGACCTTAACGACTCAATGAGCATTGAAAGTAGCCAAACGTGGACATCCCGTCAGGAGCAAGCCTCCTGCTGGTTGTCGCAGTCGCTAATCGTTTAAAATTGGTACATAATATTGCTTCTCTGATATTTAGCATTCACTGAGGTGTAGTTTTATGCGTCCTAAAGAGAAACAGAGGACTAGTCTACAAAGGTTTCGTTCGTAATATTACCTTATGGGGTGTGTCGTCAAAGACTTCGCTTGCATATTGTCTACTAAGAAAAACATTTTTGATTGCTAAAAAAGATTGCATTCAAGCCGGAATATTGTTGCGAATAGAGGCCTCCACGGTGGAGACGGCCCAGGCAAACGTTTTGCGCCAGCTGCACTGTTGTTGTTGCCTTAGTGACATGTCACATACCCACGACGGGGGATTGGCCAGGGTTTTATGAGGATAGCACATAGAAGAGGGGAAACTGGTTTCAAGCTAATGGTTGTGCCTTGAGCGATATATCAGAATAATTAAAAAGAAAAGGAAAAGCAAAATAACGAGAAAGAATATCTGAGAGTTGAATACAGGAAAATTACTGCGCGTAGCTTTAGAGCCTAGCGCGAGAGCCGGGATCGTCTTTCTCTTCGGGAGACACATATAGCTTCAACGTCTTCGTGGCCCTTACACTTTGCCCCTGCGTAGCCTAAGGCCACGGGGCGAGTTATGGAGTCCCGCGGGAATACAAAGGCTTCAACTGTGTCACGTCAGAAAGTCCGGTTATTGTGCAGCAGCGACCAGTTGCGGTGAGACGTGCTATCTCGTAGGTCACGTCACTTAGACGAGTAGTAACGATGTCAGGCTCTTCGCCGTGCGCCAAGAGGTTTTCCACTTCGCCAAAGCCAGACGTCTTCACCCTGGGGCGTACGTGACGTGCCGACGCTACTCATTGAAGCTTGCCTTGGAGCGTTCTTGCGAACGTATTACCAGCATGCGGGCGATTCGCCGCGCTTCCACGCCAAATCAGAGGGCTGTTGCAATGCAGGGGTCATCATATTAAAAAAAATAAAAAATAAACAATGGTGCCCAGGTATAGCGCGGTGGCTACGCGTACAGGAGAAAGGGCTATACTCTTATAAAAATGGTCTGTGGACAGTCTGTAAATTTCTTATAGACTCTATTGCCTTGCTATAGATATTTCTTTTTGTCCATTCGTAATCTCTAGACTATCTATAGACAAAAGTCTACTAAAGTGTATGGCCATAAATCCATATTGGCTATAGAGTGCCTATAGAATCCGTATTGCCTATAGGCTAATCTGTGGGATTTGTCTCTAGAGAGTCTATAGACTTCATAGACAGAAGCCAATGAACAGTCTATAGACTGTCTAAAAATTTTGTAAGGTATATACCTCGTTGTTTTATGGAAAGCTGTGCTGTATGCGTGTGTGATAAAAGAGAGTAAGATGTCGCAGTTCTTGGAATCTGAGGCCACATAAATAGAAAGCGTGTTGTGAGTGTTGTCGATGCGCTCAGCCAAACTGTTCGGTTTTGGATGATAAATTGTGGAGTGCCGGAATGTTGTGCGCAGACGTAAGATCGCCTCCACGACATCCGCAGTTAACTCACGGCCTCGGTCACTTATTATAACTCGCGGGGGTCGGTTGCGTGGGGTGTCATCTGCGGAGCAGAGAAAGCGCCATTTTGTAAAAAGTGGTTAATGGGACGCCTGCCATTTCACAGTAGCGAGTAAGATTATCAGGCCATACGACGATCCAACGATTACCATCGGAAGACTTCGCAAGCGGACCCATCAAATCTCTGCCGAATTCATCGAACGGTCTGCGAGGAGGCGTCACGTGCTGCAGATCAGCTGGAGCGGTCGCAGAGTGTTTGTGTCGCTGAGATTTCGTGCAAGTTTTCCCATACCGTTCATTCATGGCTCCAATTTTCGGCAAACGAAACTGTTCTTGCATACGGACTAACGTTCGAGTCCATCCTACGTGACCGCACGAGGTGTAGTCGGGCAGTACGCCAAGAACCAACGGGAAAAGGCATTGTGGAACCGCTGGTATAAATTGTGCGCCCACACGGGAGCAGTGCTTTTTCGACAGGAGACCGTCCCGTACCCAAAAAAGCGGCCAGTTGCCTCATATTCATGAGAGGTGGCTAAGAGGGTCTTGAGACACAGATCCTTTTGTTGTTCAGCTTCAACGACATGAACGTTTTAAAATTAGGCTGCGAGGACTGAAATGTAATTGTTTAAATTGTCGGCGTCACACTCAAAGATGGTAAGTGGAAGCCAGAAAAGGAAGTTCACGTCGGCGTGTTGTCGTCCACTCTTGTACACAACAGCGATGTTATACTCTTGTAGGCGAAGGGCTCAGTACACCAGATGACTACAGAGATCTCAAAGGTTGACCAGCCAGCAGAGAGAGTGATGGTAAGTTACGATAGCGAATGGACGCTCGTACAAGTATGAGCGAAACCGCTGGGCGGCGAAGATCACTGCAAGACGTTCCTATTCGATTATTGCGTAGTTCCCCTGTGAGTTGCGGAGGGAACGGCTCGAGCATTCAATAACAATCTTTTGCTTGTCACAGCGTTGCACCAGAACAGCTCCAATGAATCTTTGTGAACTTCGGTCTACGCGGAAGAAGCAAACGGCTGGAGGGTAAAATGCGACTCAAGCGACGTCACTGATGCAAGAACGCGTCGCATTTGAGGGTCCAGTCAAAAGGGGCACCATTGTGTAGAAGACGCGTCAGCGGGTAGACAATGTCAGCGAAGCGCTGTATAAAATGGCTGAAATAAGAGCGTACCTCCAGGAAACTGCGGAGCTCTTTGACGCTGTGTGGTGTTTTAAATGACTCAGCCGCAGTTTTCTGGGCATCACACCACAGTCTTTGTTCGTTGACGAGATGTCCGAGCATCAACGTTTGATGAGCGCCAAACGGACACTTCTTCGAATGGAGAACTAGACAGGTGGGAAGCAAACAGTACATGAATATTTTCCGACACCCCTTTAATACAAACTAATCAAGTGGGTGACTGTGTCAAGTACAGCAGCTTTGCTTTATCTGTTTTATGCAAGTAGTTTCTTTTTTTATTGATAATCGTCCACACAATGTAATAGTAGCCGTGGTAAAAAAGTACAAAAGTTACTGTCATACTATAGCGTACAATCCTCTGTTGGGAAATGTTTGATCTAGTTATTAGTGTTTCAAAACAGAAGAACCCAACGACATAAAACTGATTTCCACTGTCAGCATACGTTTGGTCGTATTTATTGTTGCTCGATGTTAAAGCTTCACAGTTGCCAGTCTGACTACGTTAAGTTAGAGGAATAATCCGCGATGTCCATGGCATGACGACCCACCGGCCCCAAATTTCGGGCGCTTGCTGAATGCGGCATATGCCTGCAGTCTTTTTTTGCAAAACCCCTCCAGCTATGTGCACAGATAAGAAGGAACCCTTTGTGCTCCGTTTCACGAGCCCGAAAGGTACCCTTCCTTTCACTCACAGCTTTCCTCAAACGACCTTTGATATTTTTCTCCTCGGGGATCAATGCGCTTAAATTTTTTTTCGCTCCCAGCTTTTTCATTCGCCGCGAATAGCTGCTATTACATCCAGGCAACGTAGCAGCTCCAACGTTGCAACCCTGTGTCATTTACAGGCTATAGGCAAGGATCGCAACAAAGAATGCGATAAAGAATCCGGCTAAACTGTTGCCTTTGTGTAAGAAAAGCCTTCTTTCTCATCATCTACATTCGCCGTCTTCGTGGAACATTATCTGTGGAATATCAGTCGAATTTGCTCCTGCAACCACCGACGCTTTCAGTGCATTGTGATCTTTCTTTAGAATGGCCAACAGCTCCTTGTGTCAACGTCGTAACATTTTAAGCAGGTGTCTTCACTTTCGGATCGCAAGTTATGCCCACATTGTGCAGCATTTAAAGCCAATCTGTAATGTCTTTCGAAACGGTGAAGATTTTTTGTGTTTTCCCAATACGCTTCTCCAATAAGCGAGGCCAACAAGTTGAAAATGCTATCTGGAGCCGAATCTGAACACAGTAAGCTAAAGCATTCATTAGCTAATCATGCACGAATCTCACCCGTAGTCCTTATTTGACTGTTAAAAAAACCTCCTTGTAACAAGCTCATTCCTTCTTGTCATTGAGGAGAGGGACCTAGCCCAACAGTCTCTATATATTGTATAGAAAGCTATGAAAGGCTAAAATGAAGGAGAGAAGTAATGATACTGAGATATAGAAGATTGTTCCTTTTAAGAACCCTTTCTGTTCCGGCCAGATTCAATAACTACTGTGTGCGCAAAAACAAAAAAATACTAGATCATGCCGCTGTACAACCAACCATTCCATATTCCGCAATTATTTTTGAAGTTAGGTACCTGTAATCTTACAAGCAGCATTTATAAGATTGTTTTCTCTCACTACACTCTGCTAACCGCTAACCTGGCAAATCAATTTTCATTAATTTCGGCTAGAAAAGGGAACGCACGAATTGCTAGTCTGAGGACTGTTCCCCGTCGCCATACCTTCCATACGGAAAAGAATTAGGCCTGAGCCACTAAATAAAATATTCGGAGAAGCGAAAACTTCTGACAGAGTCCTTCACTCTGCCTACAAGATCAAACTGGTCGGTCTAGGAAACAGTATATTGTTCACAAGACCCACACAAAAAGACAGACTGCGACACTACTCGCGAAAATTAGGCAGAGTTAACATATTTGTAATCTTTGTTCATAGCTTTTTAGAACTTCCTGGGTCACGTCCAAACGGCATGCGTGATTCTTCTGACCCATTTCTTGTAAATATGCGTAAGCGGTAACCACCCCGACACGTCCTTGGCCAACGAAAACTTTCAAATCCCCGGACTAAACTGTCTTTTCCCACAACCATAACTTGAGATTTCAGTCGCCTCCGGCACTCGCTTACGCGACCCGCATTGCGCAAAAGGTCGTCCAGAGAACACTTCCCCAAATAAATAAGAAATAAATTGGTCTTTATTTATTTTACGATGCCTATCTTAATTGGTTCACAATTTATTGTGGTTTTTATTCTTTTTCTCTACCAATATTATCTGCATATGCTTGTCATTCTTGTTTTATAAAACGTTTGAAAGTGCCCCTCCTGCCAGGAGCATTCATGGCCTGTATTATTTCAAATAAATATCCGGGCGGTAATTTGGTTGAGCATGCGACGAAATGGCCCCGGGCGGAAACAGCTAACTGTGTGCTCACAGTGTAATTACATTTCTTTACTAACGTCACTGGCAGCGGGTGAAACCGCCAAGAAGCTTCAATTCACACACACACACACACACACACACACACACACACACACACACACACACACACACACACACACACACACACACACACACACACACACACACACACACACACACACACACACACACACACACACACACACACACACACACACACACACACACACACACACACACACACACACACACACACACACACACACACACACACACACACACACACACACACACACACACACACACACACACACACACACACACACACACACACACGCACGCACGCACGCACGCACGCACGCACACACGCACACACATACACACACACACACACGCACACACACGCACGCACGCACGCACGCACGCACGCACACACGCACACACATACACACACACACACGCACACACACGCACGCACGCACGCACACACATACACACACACACGCACGCACGCACACACACACACACACACACGCACACGCACGCACGCACCTATATAGCTGCGCGATGGCCCTTAAGTGCAGCAATTCGACTGCGCTCATGGCCATAACTTTCAAGTCGCTGAACGCATGAGACATTCATCGTTACAAGCCAACATAAAGAGTCAAATTTTGAAGAATGAGTATGCCAGGTTCCACGCTTCGCATAGGTTGTGACGCTACATGTTTTGATTATATATAATTTATGGGGTGTGAATCTTTTACGTTCTTCAGCGGTCCTCAATCTCCGATTGCAACAGAAATTTTCCTTCTTCCCCCTTGAGATATAGGAGTGCTGCCGGACCTCCGCTAGACGGGCCAGCAGCTAACGCTGAGGACATCTGAAATGATTGGTACCTCGAATGAGATGGTTACTTTAGGTTCGCACTTGCAAACCGATCATTTCCTTCATTATTCAAGGAATACATGCGGCATTTTTGCAATGGAAAATCAATATGAGTTGGAAACAAGGCACGTTTTTTTGCATCGCTGTTGGGTTCTCTGTGCATTTATAATCCGATTTTGGTGGTGCCGTCTTCTCACTATCATACTGTGTATCTTTTTAACACGAAAAACGGATGAAAATCAGCGACAAACGGGACGACTTTTAATTTTTACGTGAATGAAAAAATCAACAACAAATATTCTGTAAATTCAAAGGAAGTCACTAAACAGGATAATGTTGCCACACCCTCCTGAGCCACCAGGATAAAACTACAATTTCTTAAAAGCCACTGCTGTGGCTCAGTGGTTATGGCGCTTGGCTGCTGACCCGAAAGACGCGGTTTCGATCTCGGCTGCGGTGGTCGAATTCCGATGGAGGCGAAATTCTAGAGGCCCGTGTACTGTGCATGTCACTTTACGTTAAAGAACCCCAGGTGGTCGAAATTTCCGGAGCCCTTCACTACGGCGTCGCTCATAGCCTGCGTCGCTTTAGGACGTTAAGCCCCAATAAACCAATCAATTTCTTACATCAAGGACCTCGTCACACGGTACTGCATAAAGAGTCATGAACAGAAATCGTTGAAAAATGAACAACGTATAAATTTTTAGCCTACTGAACATATCATACTAAAGACGTGTAGGCAGCCGATGGCAGGAAATTCACTCACTAGCTTAGGCGAGACACTTCATTCAACCAATTTCTTCATCGTTCTTCTCTCCCCCAAGATAACTATTGCATTTATGACTGGTTCTCCTGGTTTTGAATTCCGTTTTCTGTTGCGTTGCTCATTGCTTCAGATTATGTAATTATTAATTTTTTCTGCCCATATGCTTTAGAACGATGTTAGTTTTTATATTGCGACACTACAAACCCCTCTAGTGGAGCCGTCATACGGCCAGTCTGCATAATCCGGCAATTTGCAAGCCTTAGGCATGCTAGGGGCTACCGGTTTTGTCTTCCTCTCGCGAGGTCTGTGCTGCCTGGTGCATGCCAACACTTCTCAGTTAACCTCCCTGCGAACGTCAACCGCGCAGATTAATGGGCGAGTTGGTGGTGCATCCATTTTCCTGTATGTCAAAGAACCATTATTTCCAGGTGCGAACACCTGATGTCGGCATTTTCTGGTCGACGACGTCCGGAAAGCAAGGTCTATATCATGCATTTATGTGAATAATTCATTGGAAGCTCTACAGTACGTCAACCGTTTGTCGGTGACAATACGTCACCTATATGTGCGGATGTCAAACAATAGTTATCTTTTACATCGACGGTACCAACCGGTTATTTCTGCCGACAAAAATGTCCTCAGCCATTGCGGACTTTGAGGAATAGAACTAGACCATAATTGCTATATTTTTCAGTCCATGAGTTAATAGCTTAATAGATATTGCAGCCGTTGCAAAAAAAAGCAGATATATATAGCGCTAAGGGAGTGAAATAATGCTTCACGAGATAAACAAAGTCCTAGAAATGCAGTTTTTAGAAAGTACCTACTTTCGTGAGTGTTAAGAGCTCCCCATGATGGAAAAGCCACAACTGAAGCAAGAGCAGCGCGCGGGGTGCACGCCCTCTATCCAATTATCCAAGCAATCTACCATTTCGTGGATAGCTTAGAAGACACAGACCTCCGCGCTATTTTAATTTCTATCCGCTCTTCAGGCGCACCTGCCACGTTTTTTCCAAGATTCCCACTGAGATTTTCGCCGCTTGCTTAGGTGTTTTGCGGATGGTCCAACTCCCTATTTCGCATCCCACTACACGCTTGGCGTGCATTGTGTAGCAACTGATTTTATGAGAGCCAGCGCAAGCCATGGTATTTCAGAGTAGAAATGGGAAGCAAGTAATTCGCAGGATTCCTTGCGATATAGTTTACTTTCATAGGCCATAAATCTTCCTTGATAATCTTACAGAGCTGAGAAGGAAACAAAGAAACTCACTCAACTGCTCCTCAATCAAGGTATTCTTGCAGATCTGAAAATAAAACAAAGACATTCACTCAAGCACCTGCGAAAAATGATAGTCATGCCGTGCTTATAAAACGGTTTCTTGTCTCAGATGCGCATAAACATGGAGATGTCCACTGCATGGGGGATACAGTATTAGCTATTGAGCCGAAATTTAATACATTTTCAGGTCACCCGCGTCGCTTTTCTTACTTTTAAATGACGTGCTTTGTGTCGTAAAATACAGGTTGTCCCAAATAGGGCTCAAACTTTTCAGAATCAATACCACGATGAATACCGCATGAAACCTGTTCTCGCTCGCAGCCTATGTTAACAGCGAAAAAAAGCAGTGACAGTAATAATTGTTGTTTTCCTCTTTAATTGAGAAAATCAGGAAATAAAATTTATAGCCAATGCACCTAGCTTTGTACGCTAGACATGCGTGCTATGGGAATTCTAAGAAACTGAATATTCTAGAAATGGTGAACATCTTTATTTTTCCCGTAAATGAATGCATACCAGGTGCTTAGCCTTGAAAATTTTAGAACTTATCTTTTTATGAATAATAAAATTATTATTATTACTAAAATCATTATTTTGAAGCGATGTTTTAAATTAAAAACATAACCACAGCCATTATTCTCACACCATTTGTGCACGTGTTTGCAGAAACAGCGTGCAAAGGTCCGTTTGAATTCAGCAGTCCTTTATTTTGCAGCTTTAAAATTCTTCCTTTCACACTGTCACCCAAAACGAAATTTCCATTTTAGTGATTAACATTATATGTCACAATCACTCATTACCATTTATCATGTTTGTGATTCATACACTTAACAATAGAAGTACCACTAACATAAACTTCAATTTACCAGTTATCCGAAACACATTCTTCTCCCTCCTTTAGATAATAATATTTCTCTCTGTGCATAGAGCACTGGAACAAGCCTTAGATATCCAGTCTATGCTAAGAGTACAAATAGCATTTGCTTAACCGCGTTCCATTTATTGCTGGAAGCCAGCATGGCCCCTAGTACTGTATACTTATAAACATATGCGGACGTCAAACCTAATGAAACGGCATATGAGGACAGCATTCTTTTTCGCACTAGCTGTCAAGCACGTCCGCATATTACGTCATAATGCTCTGGTTATCACAATTTGGTCAGATAAAATATGAACGGCGGCTCGATGTCTAGAAGAGCGGCTCGTTCTACGTTAACGAGTTTACCCTCAGAGTATATTTAAATAATCCCTACCATAATTCATAACAACGAGCGTTGCTGTCGTCTCTTTTCTCAGGTTAAACTAGTGCTTTTTCAAAAATTTCATACAACGGGAGAGATGATCTATCGTGTGGTATGTGCATACAAGAACAAGGGCGCGATATACTTTTTTCATTTGGAGACAATCTTTAGGTTTATTATTATCAAGTACAGCAATTGACTGGTCACTAAGTACAGCAATAGACTGGTCACAATGCATGCCAGCTTCAAGTTGGAAAACGAAATATTTTGCTTTCCAATGCCGTAATCTTTCCTTTATCCTGCCATATACGAGTATGTCAGCGCCTTATTGGTTGAAGTGCATCCAAATAAACGAGAGCGCTCCACGGATTGAATACACGCCATTTCGGATCTTGCATGTGGTTCAGGTTTATTCACTTGCTTCCTATAGGCCAACGTGATATTTCTGTAGTTGAATGCTAAGAGGAAAATTAATGATGAGGTTCTGTAGACATTCCCCGTAAAAGAACTCTTGACATAGACATCCGTGTGGGCCTGTGAAAACGCCCATACAAAAGACAAACCTTGGGTTCATCTAGACCACAGTATTCTCGGTGGTAGGTGATATGGAAAGTTATATTGAAAAAATTTACAATTCAGTTTACGATTCACTTTTTCGTTCTCTGCGAGTGGCTTAAGAAGAGCCGCACCCTGCATTACCGCTTCGTCAGAGCGTATCAGTGCCTGCAGTGGCGGGACGTCTGATCTCATTTTGAGCAACTATTGAGGAGAGAAAAGAAAAATAAAGGTATTAAAATGGGTTCCTATTATTCATCTGACCATACTCGCCACTCCTTAGTCCCCGTTTTTAGCTGCGTTTCGGAATTTCAGCGGCATTAGCCATAGCTCTGCCTTCGGATAGCACTCAGTTAGCGCTTACCGAAAAGTAACCAAAGGCAGTTGAATGCATTGCATTAAATCTTTATAAAACATCTTTCACAAAAAATATAACATACGGGAAGGTAAAGTTAACTGATATGACAAGTAGGCATATTATGTATGCAAGCTCAACTATAGCCAGAATAAGATGAACAATTAGGAAAGCTGTGTTTGCGCGGTACATACTAAAGGCGCATACACAAAATCTTGGGCGTTGTTTGTAGACCTGATGGGGAAACAGCGCAGAGACGCATGGACACACAAGAGAAAAATTCGATGTGTTGCGTCTTTTCAACATGCCTGTCTCAGTGTGTGGCTGTCGGGCTTTATAGCATTATGGGTACGACAACGAAGGGAAGCATCAACTTGTACCCCACCGCAGTTGCAGTCGCTCCTGTACGCCACTATGCATCACCAATTCGGAAATGTTGTGCAGGCTTATAGCCACTCGAGCAATGTCCAATCCAAAGGTAACGTTCGAAAAGAAAATCACCGGAGAAATCAATATCTTGATGAAAGTCAATCTGAGGATCAATAAAATAACTTAATGTTGATATGCCTTCTACGTTGTAGAAATACTAGAAAAAAAGAAAAAATTGTGAACGGAAAAGTTTGAACTTTCGGACAGAGAAGACAATGATCGCTAGGCCATGCTCTTTTGAAGATCAGTGTTGCTCATGAATTAATAGCGCTGAGAGCACTACGGCAAGTTCAGGGCCTTTTAAATTTCGAACTTTCATTTAGCGCTGTAAAGTGCGCCGTAGCGGGGGTTTTTAAGTAATTAAGGGCACTTAGGTTCTTTACAATACACGAAAGTTCCAGTACATAGGCGCGTTTGCACTTTGCCTAATGGAAATGGAATGCCATTTTCTGGACAGAATTAGAGGACTTGTGGTCAGTTCCAAACGCCATGCAGTCAGTCAGTATGCAGGGTTTAGGTACGCTGGCTTAGGTTGATTAGGATTGGCGCTGTAAAAAATAATGTAAAAGCCAGTACAGCACGCAGTGGGCACATTAAAAACGCTTGTGAAATGCTTTAAAAGTCGACTCGGCGCAATAATGAACATCAGTTGTCCGTGCGGTTGCGCGTCACAAATTTTTAGAATAGAAATGTGGTCTTCACTCTCACTATTGGCAAGAGAAAGCTAGTTTAAATGCCTACAGAGGGCAAAACACACGTCTAAAACGTCCGATCGAACTGTGCATTCCGCAGCTACCAAAGCCACTGAGACCAGGAAGGCACAATTGACAATGAAGTCCTATGAGTTTATCTGCACATGCTTACATTTACGCCATATTTAACTACATTTTATCGCTATATATCGCGTGTTCAGCCCTAATCGCGCCCAGAACGTATTCTAGAAAAGCATTTTGTCCTCTGTGCGACAGCCCTGCCTGCGTTGTTGTTTCTGCAGGCCAGTGGCTTGCTCATTGCGTGCCGATCTAGCACACTTCTGTGCCATGAACATAATTCTAGGGTTGCGACAGCGTTCCTAGCAACTTACACATAATTCCCATATGGTTCATTTGACTAGAGTCTGGAGTTTACCCTGAACTGGGTCCTGAAAGAATATACATCATACATAATGTTGCTTGTACTAGCGACGGTTTCTACCGATGACAAAAGTCCTGAATTGTTTTTGGCAGTTAACAGTTAATTGCATGTGCGCAATGAATGACTGGTGACGCTAGTGGTATGGAGTAAAACTTTTTCGATACTTTCTCTGGCTCTAAAAAAAGTTAGCGCGATTTCATTGGAGCTATACCTTATTTTATAACCTTCAAGCTAGCCAGTATGGTGCATTCACTCTAGCGGATCTCCCTGCGAGCAGCATTCACTTACATTCTTCAAGAACCCCCAACAGTGTGTGTTATTTTCAGTGACTCTCGGGCTGCATTACAATCCATAAAGTCATCAGGAAGCCTTCAGGAGCCGATCATCGATCATTTAAAAAGATTCCACTCCCAGGCCTGTGAGCTTGGCCACCACGTTGTGTTGCAGTGGTTACCCGCTCACTGTGGCCTTGCAGGCAACGATCACGCTGACGGTGCAGGGAGGTCGGCGCATGGCGACACCACTTTGCTCCTACCTATACCATTTTCTCGCAGTGATGACGCGAGACTTCTATCTACAAAATCCTGGCAGACGCAGCGCTCTTTGTGATCTGTGTGATCCGGAACATCAATACAGACCCCTTCTTCGTATTGGCCCCACTTGTAATTCCCGCATGCCGCGCAATATAACTAGACGTGATCAAAATTGCCTCCACCGAATTCACCTGGACGTTGCCTTCACTAAATTCTATTTACATCTAATTGGTGCAATAAGTAGCTCTCTGTGCCCCACATCTGGTGTGCCTGAGGATCTGCCACATTTGATCTCCCGATGAAAACGCTTCAACAATCATCGCAAGACACTTTTAAGTGCTTTGGGACTTCCACAGGATGGCCTCGTGCTCATCGAGCATGTCCTTGGACCCTGGAGGAAAGCGGCTTCGGGTGTGCGCGGGACAAAAACATTTTTAGTGTTTTTAAGAGACACGGGTTTGGTGGATATTCTTTGACAATTTTTTGTGTGCGTGTGTGTTTGTGAGTGCATAAGTGTGCTTGATTTCACCATTCACACTTTCTTTTTCTCTTCCCCTTTTCTTTTCACCATCCTCTTCTCTACCCTTCTCTTCTTTCACCCTCATCTGGAGTAGCATGCCAGGCCGTCAACCAGGCAGACATCTCTTATTCCATTAAAATTATTTTCCTTCCTTCTAGCGGATCCGACAGTTCCTCGGCTCTAGCATACATTAGGAGAGACGTGGAAGCAGCCGTAGTGAAACTACGGGGCGGCTTCTTTTCCACTGCCTACCGACATCGGCGCCTAGCCTCCCTGCACACGAACGCAACCGTTCGTGTTCTCTGACATTCTGCGTGGAATGTTTCTGTTTCTAGCAAAGGCCAGCATTTCGCTTCAACGCACAGAACACACGCCGAAAGGATGCATCTCTATGTCGTCCACTTCGGGAACCAGAACGAGGCCAAGCAGCCGAGTTTGTCTTAGCTTCACCACCGTCAGACCACAGCCGAGCGGCCTACGTTGCCTTTGCTCCCACCGTACCGAACAGTTCGAGTACAAACGGCCCGGTTTGAACAGACAAAACTGCTTCCAGCGACGTAAGGCCTGAAAGACACAGAAGCCAAAGCGTTGACGAAAGGCGTAGAAACCCTCCGTGGTTCGGTATCTTGGTTTGTTTTTACTTGCCAGCACGAAAAAGATCGGAGAGCCGAATAGGGCACCGCGGGAAGTCGTAACTAAAACCGCAGGCGATAAAAGATGGAAGGAAATGATATGAAAAAAGTGGCAGTGGCTTAGGTCGGCTGTGCCAGGATATACGCAGCGAGAGGTACGTTTCCCTGGCTGAGCTTGTTGTCAGTGTATGTTTAGCAATGACAGACATTGGGCTCCATCTCGGCGGTTATGCGCGTCTATTACGCTCGGCAGTCTGGCATCTCCGTTTGGCAAGCCGCTGCTCTCACTGTTCGGGCGTCTCCGCTGCTCTCTTCGCCTTCTTACGCTCACTCTATCTTTGTTGAGCATCCAAGCGCCAGGCGACAACCTCAAAATCGGAAGAGTTAATATTATCTTGTCTATAGCGCCGTTTAGCAGCGGCTTTACTCTTCTTCTCTGCACCCATGTTAAACCTTGTGATACAGCCGCCCATTACATCTCCGCCTTTTATACGCAATGCTGCGCATGCGACGCGCGGTTCGGGTCATAGAGCGGCGAGGCGGCGACGAAGCGCGTGCCACACCTGCTGCTCCTCTCCGGTTATAATGGTAACGGCGCATGCGCACAACTTTCCTTCCCAGCCACCGCGAAATGCGGTACTGGTAACAATAATAGTAATAATAATAATAATAATAATAATAATAATAATAATAATAATAATAATAATAATAATAATAATAATTGGTTTTTGAGGAAAGGAAAATGGCGCAGTATCTGTCTCATATACCGTTGGACACCTGAACCGCGCCGTAAGGGAAGGGATACAGGAAGGAGTGAAAAAAGAAAGGAGGAAAGAGGTGCCGTAGTGGAGGGCTCCGGAATAATTTCGACCACCTGGGGATCTTTAACATGCACTGACATCGCACAGCACACGGGCGCCTTGGCGTTTTGCCTCCATAAAAACGCAGCTGCCGGGGTCGGGTTCGAACCCGGTAACTGATTTCTCTTCCGCCGAAATGCAACCCAGCAGCCAGCATCGAACCCGCGTCTTTCAACGAAACAGCAGACCGCTGTATCCACTCAGCAACCATGGCGGCATAATGTTTTTGGCCCTGAATACAGAAATTCTTGTATTAAGATCAAATTTTTCTGTATTTCGAAAAGCACCACAGATCTACCGTCCACCGAAATCTACTACACAAAAAATTTCAGTACTACAGAAAATTACTACGAAAGAACTCAGAGGTGTCTCGTTTTTTTAACACGTTTGCGTCAAATTTTTACTTGTCTATTTCACTTTGCCACTGCACTCTGTTCGGTAGTCGCTAATATAAAGGTGCCACCGACATCGGTCTTGCTGGGTGAAGAATAATTTAGTAGCCTAATTAAATCTGGAACGTAGAAGAATATCATTTTTATTGACATATCGCAAATTGGACTTCCCTTTTGTGGATAAAGATTTTCTTCACCTGGTATCACTCCTTACAATTTTTTGGTGGCAGGAATGTTCTTTAGTGATTTTGAGGCCATTGTTGCTTCAGCGCGTCCTGTATTTGTTCCAGTGATTTCCGGAGTGATCGGTCACGCAATCATCGTGGTCGAATTCGAGTTTAATTCACCAAGGTGTCCGTGCAGTCGGTGTCTTTCAACTGCCATGCTACTGAATCTCACCTAGCGCCCATGTTACTAGTAGAAACTAGGGCGTAAGATATACTAGTTTTGAACCGGAAAACGATGGAGAGCGCGGCCTCCAGCAATAGGATTCAATGAACCCGCCATAAGGGTCTCATCCCTATTTCAGCCCAAATAACACTTGCACTGTCAGCTCAAGTTTAGAGATTGAAGAAATGCATGCAGAAATAAAAAGGGCAAGGTTAGGATAGGTAGATTTACTGCTGCTGGACCGCCAGTATTTACTGCAGCCTTCGCTATCCTAAGTCAATTAATTGAAACTTTGCCAATCCACAAGCATTGCGTTGTCTACTATGTTTTTCGAAACTCAGAGAAAAGCTTCAATCAGAGAGCCACATATTAGGAGAAACTTCAACTCGCTAACAAAGGCTGCTGGTTTTAGTTCGTGAAGCAGATTTTTTGTTATTCAAATTGATTTAAATTGCGACGGCATGTATCGCATGCTTCAGTTCAACGCTTTAACGTCCTAGATGATTTGGTACCTTATTTCATGCGCTTGTTATTTTTAAACAAATTTTTATTCTGATGTAATGATCGCACCGATATTGGCTATCGAGCAGTGAAACCGGCTCATAGGACTGTCTTTCGCGGCTCCACGAAATGCCAGCTCTTGAAATAGAGAAAAAAAAAACAGGCAATACAGCCAAGGTGAACAAAATGCGCAAAAAATGGTAATGACGAGATAACGAAAATTAGCTGCAATGTAATAAACTCTCTTATGCTCAGATTGTGTGAAAACAGCCGTGCACGGTAATAATTCTTGCGATAATTATCACATAAGCACGAGGTGTCCCTACTGCTTTGGCGGTTACCCATTAGGTATGGACTGTGTACTACTTTGGATGCTGAAAGTACTTCTTAAGTAATATGTAGCAGTAGTCTAAAACTTGAGTGCGAGGTACACGTGGTAAACTGTACTAATTGGGAGGTAGCACTTAATAGGACCTCTAGCGGTGTCGTGTAACCTGGCACTGACCTCTGGCGCACTGAGCAAGACCGAATTGCTGTAAAATGGGACCCGTGAAACATTTCCCACTTCACCCGAGGGGCTGCAGAGACACAAACTATGCGTCGTTCCTGCGGAGAATTATGTGCCGGATACGACCGTTACTCCAGGGGCCCAGAGTGTATGGCGGAGAGCCTAATTAGTGAGCCGTTGTTTAATGTATACTGCTCGCGACTTCCAGGTCAGGGTCACTGCAAAACTTCCTGCTTCGTATGGTATTCTGCTTGTTCTTTTTGTTTACAAAAACATGAAATATAATGCCCGGAGACGTAAAAAGGGGTGAAAAATTGCCACAAAGTTTAAATTAATTACATTTTTTTTTAATTGACGCTGCACATTCTTAATCTGCAACACTTCGTGGAGTTTTCTATGCTGTGTACCGTGTAGACGATTAATGTAAGCGACAGCTTATGGGGGGTGAATATGTGTAATTATTTTCTACTATGCTTAAAAAATTCTGTTTTAATGGAGGGCCAGATGAATGTTTTGAAGGCCTTCAAAATTTTAAGCATGCTTATTTGAATTCACGAAAAAAATAATTAGAGTACTGTCTCTTCTCCGTAATTATGACCGCGAGAAATAATATTTTGCTATAGTGCATCTTCAGCGGAACTGATAATTAAAAAGAAAATAAGGTTTGACTATCAAAATTAAGCATTTCAATATTTCGATCAGTAAGGTTTCTGGGAAAGGAGAGACGCAGCATATTTCTTTATAAGGTCAAAAATGTTCCATGTTTTTTCCACTTAGTGAATGAATAATTTGAAGGAAGTAGCGACTTCACACAGTAATTTTTTGTGTGGTGTTTAGTTCTAAAAGGTAGCAGCAAAGTAATCGATATTTGTTTTTTACAGCTGCAAAACGGGCCTTCCCAAGAGCCAGGAAAATTTCTCGAAACGCAAATAATTGCTGCTGCTTTGAACTTATCAGTCAAGGTTTTCACAAAGAAAAGGAACTTACCAACGTGGAGAACATATATTAAAGGGGCTCTGAAGCGCTTTCCGAGGAGAGCACATTAACTCACTTAATCACTGCACTGTGTTGCCATGAAAACCAGAGCCAAATAATGCTCTTCTACACGCAGCCGACGACCCACAGTCACGCGTCAAATTTGGCGAGCCCTTGCCGGCTACTTTTTCAAGCTCGCACCCTCCTCCGTCCCCGGCATCTGCGTAGACAAGGTGAGAGGTGGCCATTGGTGAGATTCTTTGAGACGTCAGGCAGCTACCTTGGCCGCGGCCAATAAGCCGCTTAGCTCCGGCGGGTCGGGAAGCTCCGCTCCCAGAGGAGGGTCGGCGTAGGAGCGCCTACCTTCCAGCGTGCAAAAAGTGACGAGAGGAGAGGTAAAGGTGTGAAGATGCTGAAATTCAAATTTTAACTACAGATAACTCAGCTTCTACAAAGCGCATTTAAAAAATCCGTGCTGGACACTATTCGTGAAGAGGCGTGCTTCAGAATCCCAGGCATGCCGCAACTTTATTAGAGCCCCCTTCACAGCCCCTTTAATAATGGCTTTATTTAACTGGTGCCCGTAGTTATAATCACGCGAATATTAGGAATAACACTTGAGAACTGTGTCAGCGCTTGCGCGTTCAGAGCAATACGAGTAAGGAATAACACTGAAATAGTCGCAGAGCTGTTTTTATGTCCACAGCTTTCACTGACGACGAAGTCGAGCGGAGGCGTGTCTGCTCGCGTGGCTATATCCAGGGCTCGGGAAGCAGAGAGAGAAGTAGACGTTGTTCCGTCTCCTATTCTCTTCAGCGTCGTTACTTTCCTTCTCTTATTTAGTCATCCAGGTTTAGCTTGTAAACGTCGGATGCGTCTACAGTCTCCTGTTACTACGGGAAGAACACGACTCCTTCGGTGCCACTCTCTCTTAATGTGCCACGTCAACTTAAGGAGGCCTATTCGACAATGCAGCCCTGGCTTCGTTGGGCGTAAACCTGGGAGACCTCCAGGACAATGACCAGGTGAGCGCAGCATCTGTTGTGTAGAGTCAGGAGGCAACAAAACTCGGTCGGTCTGGACGTTTTCATTTTTTCATGGACGCCCAGCGCTAGCATGTCCTTGCGCAGCCTTGTGGGGTAAGTTTTTTTTGCCGTCCATTGGCATCGCCCAGCACAAGGGCATCTTATCCATTTCTGCTTCATTGGGCGGGGGCCGTGGTCATGGCCATACGGTCCTGGACTGAAGGCTTCATTAGGGTAGCGTCCTTTTTTCGTCAAATGCACGGTAGTGTCTCAAAGTAGGTGAAGAAATCAAGTGCACCATGAGGAAGGCATGAAGAAGTGAGGAAACGAATGAATAGAATAGGCACCATAGTAGAGGACACCACAAATATTTAGACCACCAGGGATTATTTACTGTGCGATGAAATCCCACAGCATAAGGGCGAATTTTCCCGTTTCAACCCCATGGAAACGGGGCCGCCACGGCCGCTATTTTATAGCACGACCTCCAGCTGGGCAGCCGAGTTTATTAGCAACTGCCACTGCAGTAATAAATGTATAACATTCAGCCATAAGCAGCAGCAAACATTTCAACTTTGTTTTAACACGATGTTTGCAAAAATTATTCATAGTGTCGACTACTTAAGCGAAGAGCCACACTTCTCTTAGCTCAGCCCTCTATAGTGTGCTTTGCGGTAAAGGATTTCCAATTGTGTTGGAGGATTTTTTCCGGTGTTCTGAGTGTGCATAGCCTGAGTTTACCGGAGCGTGAATATACTCTCCTATAATCGCAACAGCTTTGCATTGCGCTGAAAGGAGCTGGAAATGTAATATTTATCAAGACAATAATATGGGGCAACGTTTCATGACAATGTTCGCTTAGATAGGCCCGGAATAGGACCCAACGCATTTCATCGGTCACAACTGGGATATGCAACAAAACGCTGCCCAATTTCTTATCACTATTGGTTAAAAAAACTAAGTGTTCGACTCCGCGTTACTGCTGTGCAGAGCCGAAACGGCAGAAAACAGAATTTGAATAATGGCAGTGCATTTTTACCGAGCATTTATTTTTTTTTAATATTCATTATCACCAGATCAATTTCTAGGTATGGAGGCCTTCTCAACGTTTTCAAATCCACCGGGGTGCTTCAGTGGCTTTGGCGTTCGTCTGCTCATCCGAAAGTCATTACTTGGATCCTGGCCACGGCGGTTTTGTCACAGTGCAGGCGAAACACAAGAACGCCGTTGTACGTGTGATTTGAGCGTGAGGAATTGAATTTGGTCTAAATTAATGCGGAGACATTCACTATACGCTATTTCTGACACCCGACTTATCGCTTTGAAACGTGTTTCTTAAGCTTCGAAAAACCAAAATAACCGCTGCCTTTACCAAGTAGTTTTCGGCGCCTGTATTTGAAGCTGGTGGTTGTCAGTTCAAACTTCAACGTCAGGACCCGCTGGTCAAAAAGGGCACTCGCGTCCCCCAGCCACCGGTCGTCTCCCTAGCACGCGTAAGCGTCCGTCAGAATATAGATCCTGTTCATACGTGACCAATATTTTTTCAGTTGCAGTATCTGGAGCCCATTTGCGCATATCGACAGGCCGCCAGCATAACTCTGCTCTGTTGTTTGTACCATCACAGAACTGCTTCACCATGCGAAACTTCCCTTTCCTCTGAGCAACACAGCTTGTCCAAAATGAACCATGCTAGTGTTATTCGCCCATACGTCGCAAGGAGTGATCTTTCCCAGAAGTTTTTTTCCTTTAAAACTGAAGAAGGAACTGCCTACCAACGTCGACTGTTGAATCTTCTGCTGTGAATTACATCGTAAATGCATACCTGGTGGGCCTGATTTTACCCTCTCATGTTAGGGCATCACTGCTGCTGGAGTTATCGGTAGATATAAATTAAACAAAAATCCTTTTACAGAGCAGGCTTCACATATATAAATGTGATCCGAGTTCATGCCATTTTTTTCCCCAGTTTATGCCGTTAAGTCAAGCAATATACGAGAAGACGCGTGAAAGCACAAGGTTTCGATGCAAGGGTTTTTGCGCCGGTTTGATGGCTTTCAGCAACTTCTTTTTTTCTTGTTTCTGCTTTCTTTCCCTGTCATGGCCATCAAGCTTTTCGCCATACCATCGTTGAAGGCCGAGCACGTCGCAGACGCCAAGATGACGTGCGTTGCTACGCATCTCGCATGGCACTCACTCGTCTACGGAAATTATGGCCTGGTGAACAGCTAGTGAACTGTGAAAGTGGTCACGTCGACACGGGTGTTGACAGGGATCAGTCACATTGAAATAACGGGTTTTGTTTCTTCCCGGAGGGGTTCCGGCTTGCTTTTGCACCATTGATCGGCTAGCTTATTGCATAAAGTTGCAAGCGAAGATAGGACTACTGACTGAATATGTTTTTGTTGTTCGGTGGCGTGGCTGGTTGTCTTTTTATTCTATTGCGTGCCCCAATCTGTGCCATTTATTTGTCCTTCAAACCAATCTTGGCACTTCCACTCCTTAAGCTCTTGTGTTTTATTTGCAGTCACTTCTTGAGCTGCAGCGTCCTTTCGTAACGGTAGCATCAAAAATATATTTGATTGGACCTCTACATCTTTTTTTAATCATTTTTTGTTTGTGCTTCGCAGACCATGATCAGAGCTTAGTGATAATTTTATCTCAGTGACGCCTGCATTATGGTCATAAGGAACCCTAGGTTAAGCGATGAGAGGAGGAATCTATGCCTGCATTATGTAGCAAAGTACCCACAAAGCTTTGTACAAAATGTCGTTTTTTACGACTCCATAAACAAACGTCTTGTCTGCTTTCTATCCATAGCTTCTAAACATGTTCGGCGATTCTTATCAGAGGAGTCGTGAGAATGTTGGGTTCATCTCAAGTTATACAGCGGAGAAATCTGAGTTCATTGCACCAAGCGCTTTCGAAAATTGATTTGTCTATATGCAGAGCCGGCACAGACTTTAAATGGCTTTATAGGTTTTTAGCACAGGGAGGGCTGGCAAGTGGTTTCTTCACTCACACAGAGTGGACCGTGGAGGGGAAATCTTGAGGGCGCTTGCAAACATTTCGTCTGGAAAAAGCGTTCAACATTGGCGGGGTTTATAGGGCCTTGACTACGACGAGAAAGGTTTGGCGTGGGGAAGGAGGATGCGATATAGGAAGAGGTTAGGGAAGAGCGCGTGAACTTGCAAATCTTGTCCAGGGAGGATGACTGCTAAAGGGGATGGAGAGGTTGACCTGCAAGATTGTAATGGAAAAGTACCCCGGCTCAGCTGAAAGAAATCCTGGAATGTGGAGTGGTAGAGATAACGAATACGGGTTTGAAAGGTTGTGCGTCCAGCTGCGACGGGTGGCACGGTATGACTGGTGGGCTTCACCTCGAAAAACTAGGATAAAGAAAATAAACAGCATGGCAGAGTTAAACAACCTGAAACAAAACAGATCAAAGAAAAATAAATGCGGGAGGGGGCAGAGAAAGCATGAAAGGAAGAGGGAAAGAGCGATAAAGCCAAGTGTTCGTGAAAATGGTAGCAGAAGCGAAGGGCAGAAGGTAAAAGCCAAACGATAACTTTTTAAAAAAGGAAAGGATAAGAAAAAGGAATTGTAAGGGGAATGTACGGGTTGGGGCGGAGCGGTACGGCAAAAGAAACAATAGAGGCGATATGAAATACTGGTAAAACCGGTGTAACGTGCTTTTTTTCCTCTCCCATGTGTAAGACGTTTTTAAATAATTTTGTCAGTGCCGGAATGTACCTCAGAGATTCAAAATTTCATTTGCTTATGTTGGGCCCAGTTCTTTCTAAGGTTGTAAATTTTTAAGGTCGTTTGAAGAAATTTTGGCGGATTTCCGTCCGTAACTCCGCTATATCGTGTCCGTCGTGTTGTAAAAATTCAATTTGACCGCTTGTTTAAAACACGTAGCAAGTACTTTTATTCTTACGGTTTTCGAGGCCTATCATGCTTCTACGCATATAAGACCTTAGTATTGTAGGAATCAGGATATCCGTTTAACCTAATGTATATTCGGCACTTAGAAATAAAAAAAATAATTTGCCACGCGGCCGCTACCAAATTAAGAACGAAAACCTCAAAAGTAACAGCTGAAGCTTGAATTTCCTGCTGAAACACCGTTCAGCATAGCATAAAGAAAAAAAATTTCATCGAAAGCTTTGGTGAGTAGGTTGATAAGTTCTTGGAGAAGCATCGACATAAATTTGATTATCAGACTTCTGTGTTTTGTACTTTAGTCTTCCTTTCTTTTTTTTTTGAGTACAACTTGTAACGCTTTGGCAAAAATTTTTGTTGCTGTTTCTTCCACTTGACTTCTCTTCACTAGATAAGGTTGGTTGGTTTAAATTTTGCTTATCAATACAACATTTCGAGCTGTAATGCCTGCCCAGGAGGTGAGCAGGGAATAATTTAGGATACACTAAGTTTGCTCTTTATTTTTCAGTGAAATATAAGAATACACAATAGAACAAGATTGTTGCATTTCACGGCCACTGAAATGCGGGCAGCACGTATGGACAAGAATTGTTGGGAGCCGAATTGAACAGACCATGCATTTGCTGCGACGAAAAGTTTATTCGCATTAAGATTGTCTTTAAGCCGAATTCTTAACTAAATTGCTTTATAACAGCAAGAAGCTATGTTTTTGGGACATTACCTCATAGCCTCTCTTGGCAATGCAGTACGAAATATGCGGTGCACCACTCTAGACTGCTATCCAAAACTGCTTTGGAACTTAACCAGCTGGGCCTCAGCTTAGCTTTGTTAGGTACCTTGATCTGCTTTTAATAATCTTTCCATCACAAAATTATAAAAAACTCTTACAAAACAAATAAAACTTCCTTAGAATATTCTTGATAAGTTGAAGTAAACCATGTTTGTATTTTCGTTGAATATGCCTCGAATTTCAAGCGCTCACGTAAGAGTTTTAAAAGACAAATGTTGAAATTGTGAGGAGGTAACTTGAAAAAAAAAAAAACTCTGTTGCAGCTTATTTAGCGACTTCCCTTCATGTGATCCTTGGTCGTTAGCGCATATGGTGGTTTCATTCTTTATAATATAGTTTTTATAATATAATTTTTTATAATAACATGGGAAGGAATGACTAACTCAGATGTCGCTAATGGCGTATTCTTGACGTCCAGAAGAATTCTAGTAAAGCCGTTTTTTCCCCAATATGTGCAAGAAAGCAGCAGAGAGACGCCGACGTTCTTCTAATACGCATGTCAAAGATTTGCAAGTGACGACCTCATGGTATTTTTCACGATTCGGTGCCGGAGAGCTGCACATACTTTAAGCGCACCTATTGCCTTCTCAGCATATCATATATCGCAAATAAATTCTGAAAGAGCGTTTTAACAGGCAGCTTAAAATAAACAAAAAGTAAGGATAACTAAAGACTGAATCTGTAATCTCTTTAGAGGACAAGTATTTGTGCTTTGTAAGGAATAACTCTCCTCTGTTTAAGAAAGTTATTAGTTTTCTTCTAACCCTGAGAAAACAGCCGCCTCCGAGTTTGACATATCTGCTACACTACGGGTGGTACCCCGCTTGCTGAACAAGCGGTGTACCTGTGCTGACAAAGGTTGGCGGAGTGCAACAGCTGATCAATAAACTACAGTGATATTTTTATGGTGATTGATTTTCGGCAACCTATTTCGAATGATACACAGCTTGTAACGTTACCTGAGGACGGTTGAGTGAGAGTAATGGTTACTGCGGTAACGTGCATGTGCGATGCCCGTTATGGAAGCGCATGCGTTATTCGCGAGAGGTCAAGTTTTTAAACCGGAGATAAGTGAAAATCGTATTGATGTCTTTTTCCTTCCTGCTGTTCCCCTGAGCGCTTGATGCCCTCAGTGCTTCTTTAGGTTGAATTCAAAGGCAAGAATATATCTGGTTCTTGACTACTAGCTAAATGTCTACTTTTATATTACATCTACATGCGCACAATGTTAGGCGCCATTCTGGCTTGATAACATACGTTAAACTGTTTCATTCTGTTCTTAATCCAGCCGAGGGATTAGAGATGGACCAAAACAGCCTATACTGAACATTAACGCGTCAGCGTTAAACAGCCCACCGTGTAGAGAAGCGTCCGCATTGCGGTGCAGTGTTCTGTACACTTTGCCGCCTGTCATGGTTGCCAAGTGGCAAAGTGTAGAGAGAGAAAACTCCGCTCTCAACTTGTAGGGAGGAGCAGGAGAAGACCAGAAGTGAGACCAGACCAGACGGGGAATGTTCCCGCGCAGGAGGAGGAATGCGCTACCTGATTGTGGCTCTAAGGCCACATCTCGGCCTGTGGCTTCAGTGTGCGACGATCACTCAGCCAATGCAATTAAGTTTCACTGACTAATGAGATAAGCCTGCAACCTTAGCTCTTCAAGCCAGGAGAAAGCATAATGCTAACGCATTGTAATCGCAAATCGGTACTTTAGCACCCCCGCAATTTCTCTTCCTCTTTTTTCGGTTTAAAGGAACTGAGGTAGGTTTTATGGCAATCAAGAAAGTTAATAATAATATTAACAATTGGTTTTGGGGGAAAGGAAATGGCGCAGTATTCGTCTCATATATCGTTGGACACCTTAACCGCGCCGCAAAGGAAGGGATAAAGGAGGGATTGAAAGAAGAAAGGAAGGAAGAGGTGCCGTAGAGGAGGGCTCCGGAATAACTTCCACCACCTGGCGATCTTTAACGTGCACTGAAATCGCACAGCACACGGGCGCCTTAGCGTGTTGCTTCCGTAAAAACGCAGCCGCCGCGGTCGGGTTCGAACCCGGGTATTCCTGATCTGTAGCCGAGCACCCTAACCACTGAGAAACCGCGGCGAGTGAAGAAAGTTCCGTTTTTAACTTATTTCGGTTTTCTTAGCGCTCTGGCAAACACTGAAACAGGAACAAGGGCGTCAAGATGTCATACTTCGGTATTTGCTGCCTAATGTTCTTACTTTCTTTGTCCCCCATCTTCCATCATAGGATCTGAGTTTTCTTGGACACGCGGCTGTAGATGTCATCTTGGTCATGTCACAAGGTAAACACCAGAATGCACTCATTATGCTACCTTTTTGTTTTTTTTCTTGTAGAAAGCAGGCTTTCCATCATGTTACACGAAAGCCGGGAAAGGTATCTGGCCGGTCTTCTTTGCCATTCGAAGCACGATAGCTTGCCGATGCGTGGGCATTCGGCGCAACGTGTCCTTGTCACTGCTGCATCCTTTCAAGCACCAAGAAAGTTGACAATGATTGATGGTGCCGGGAGTACCGTGCGGGGTTATGCGTGATTTGGAAGATGACCCTGACTCTAGGGCGCAAGATACGGCATCCAAGTGTCAAAATGATCACCCTGTTTACAGTTTATTTTGGTCATCTCGCATGCAACCCTGGTGTGTAATTTCCGCATCGTTTTTCACTGATGCCGATGCTTCACCTTTGTATTTTTGTTTTTCCACCGAAACAACTTCATTGCAGGTGCAGTTTCTGCTCTGCGCAAGTGAAGACCCATTGGGCGTTCCCGATGGGGCTCGCAACGTAAAAACTAAAACCTTAAAACTCAGTTTATGGTTCTGTCGCTGCAGTGTTTGGAGATCGCGTTTGTGGAGGGTCCGCAGACTGCCGCAATTACAATAACAAGACGCATTTGATACTCCTTCACATTACCAGCAGAGCAGCAGCATGTCACGGTGGCATTCTTATAAAATGGAAGAGAGAGGAAGTAAAAAACATAGCCCCAGGCCCTAAGCATTCCGCTAGACTCAAAACGTCACCTTCAAAGCGCGCCAGAGAAATGGAAGCGACAATTCAAATTCAAATCATTTTTTATATGAATTCAGTGTCTCAATCCTAAGATCTCTGGCTAATCGCTTGGTCTGTAATACATTGCCAGAAATGTATAGACGTGCTTAATATAAACGAATTACGCATTCCAAGAAGAAAAAAAGACGCAGTGTGCCTAGCAGGCCGCATAAAGGACAATAAACATAGCCACATACCGCATGTTTTTAAAGATATATTAGCCAGTAAACATTTCGCATTGAATGAGCCCTGTGTTTCGTCAACGCGGAACTGCAATGTTTTGTCAAGGAAAGCGCAACTGATGGAATGAATTTGTCGTAGCACTGATTTTAAATGCCTTCTAATGCCTACCGGACGTTGCGGCCCTGTTGCTACGGCATTCGGGCCAGGTTGAGTGATTTTTCGTTTACATTGCACTGTAAAAAAAAAAAAAACTTATTACGGCTCCAAGCAAGCACCTACTGCCAAAGCTCCGTACACACCACTGGCACGATCAAGTAAGGTAACGCCTGTTAAAACGATGTATGCCCCATCCCTAACAAGGGGGACCAAAAACGGCCTCTGCCTTTGCAATAAACGTGTAATAACTGTCCGCTTCACTTTTATGTCGTAGTTGCAGAACCTCAGCAGGGCGCGTTTTTCTTGCGGCTTTAGGAATTCTCTTACCAAGTAAATATATTATAGCAGAATGCGACTTAAAAAAAAACAGCATTTGGTAACACTAGGCCACGGCCCACGGCGACCTGTTCAACTCCGCTAGCCAGTCACAACGGTAACGAAATAAGCCTCTCTGGCCAAATTATTATGGGAATCTTCAAAGAGAGAGTAGATTTTTATTAAGCGAGTATTTACTCAATGGTGTCTACCCAAGCGCAGCCGTGCGACCACAGAGGAAATATATACAGCTATCTCAGAAACATCGTAGTTAAAGAAAAATTCGTCCTGGTTCGGGGTTCAAACCCCGGACCACCACTTCACAGGAGCAGTGGCTCTACCAACTGAGCTAACTGGAACGGCAAGATTATGGTAGGGCGAGAATGAATTGATCAATAATTCGAAAGGGGAACTGTGTTGGTCAACCTGATTCATCTTTTCGCGACACTTTAAGCTACTGTATTTAGAGACAGCAATCATCTTGCTAATGAAGAATCATCGAAAGAATCGATGTATTAAACGACGTCATGCGAGTTCGTTTTGTTCTCGGGTTCACCCTGCTCAATAGTACCTCCATGTTCTATCTTCATCTACAGTTCACACTTCTCTTTGGACTGTACCTTCAGCAAGGAGGCGGGCTCCTCTTTGAAAGCTTCCATTGCGACTAGCGTTAGCACGTCACATATGACCTCTACGAAAGTTAGTCTGGACGAGTTGTTACCCAAAATTTAGTTCACAGTAGCAAATAATCTGTTATAACCTAATCTGATAAAATTGAAGCATATCGAACTTAGAAATCACAGGGACCAAGTATATATTAGTGATTCGGGCACTTTTGCTCGGATACTTTTAGGCCAGCGCTCACTCAGTATTCTTTTAGAATATTTTATGTGAACCCATGTTTATCCCTTACGTGAGCTGTGGGTAATATGCTGCTGCTCCTACAATGTGCGCTCAGCCAGCAAACAGTTGTTAAAGTTTTGCACAGAACTATGGGGCCCAAACATGAAGGCTCTGATGATCATTTTAAATTTCATCGGTGGAAAGCGCTGTTCTTATCCTTAACATTTTCCTTTTCATGTACGACTGCGCGCGAACAGCGCTCCACGCAAGAAGAATGCACGAGTGGTGACTGGCAGAGACAATATGGAAGAGTGAGGAAAGCGCTGATTCTCAGGATGCACCGCACATAATTAAACGAAACGCTCCAAACTAGGCGGACAACTTGCTGGAAGAAGATTGAGTAGGTGCAATTCTTGGACACGTGAGATTGAATGCCTGGCTATATTGTTCCAAATTCCCCTACTCCCCAGCCAGGGTAACCTAAGTAATCGTGTAGGTTACGGAATGTGAGTGCGTTGTCGAGAAGGCTACAGGATTCTCGTCTTTTTTAATGAAACAAAGTCTGCCACACCAGAAATATGGATCAAGGAACAGGAATATTTTTGCTTTTTCCACACAAAATATCGTTTTATTCAAGAAGTATTTTCACAAGGTGGGGTCTTTGACCCCACTTTGAGAAAATTAAAAGCTTTGTGCCATGGCTATCTTTGGCCACATATGCCTTTGCGCCCTAAAAAATCATCACCATCAAGCATTGCTCTATTTGAAATTTATATTGGCTGGGAAGGCTTGAATGTACCCGCAATTGCATCCTTTCAGTAAACTAGTACCATTAATCACATCGATCGATGAGTTTACAATACCGGTCACTGAACTGATGCAGACTCTTGTTCAAGAATGTGGTCCCAAAGGATTCGTGTTTGTTGATATTTTCATCTAATCTAGTATAACAATATCCGCTCGCGCATCAGCGCCATAACAACTTGGCCATTCGGAAGCTGCAATTACGACGATCTTTTGCGTTCCGTTGATTGGCAATTTCAAAAGAGAATATCTGAGCATGCACATGAACCACGTGATGCCTAGCATGATACAAGTGATCAGGCCGTCCTTATTCACTGATTTTGGTAGAAACTGGGAAGTTTCGGAGTCAGTTACATTGCAGGTTAACGCCAGTTTTCTAGGAAAATGCCACGCTGCCTGCAGTTTGCCGCCCACATTGTATGCGTGACGATCGCGCTTTGTTTACGGATGAAACAATTCACGGGGGCTACGCAGAGTCATCAGTTGTCCACAACGCTGCATATTTTGTTACCGACGTGACAAAAAGCATGAAGAAACGGAAAGAATTTTTTCCCTCCAAATGTGTCGGTAATACCTTCATCCCACACATCTGAATACTATCCCACTAGGTTAAGCGCAACAGTTATCTTTGAGAAGCTAACATAAAATGCTTGTACATGACTCGATTTCTATACAAACCAACAATACATAAGCGAGCCCTGCAGTCCAGATTCGCGATAACTGGTCCATTGCACATTCATTGAATACTAAGCCATGTGCGTATGGCAGTAGAAGCTCCAATTAAACGCTCGTACTAAACATTGCATGCCGAATACTCTCTATGCATCCTTTGCACATTGAGGACATCGGTTCAATGCCATAGCTGTTGGTAAACTAAAATTACATTGTCAATAGTTTGCATGAAATCACTTCACATACATTTTTGTCTACGTGCCTGGGAAAATCCATTTTGCACGTACCTTCACAGAAAAACTTTACCGGTTATGAATGTGCGTGAAAAATATTTCTTTGTGTGTAGTTAGGTAAAGCAGGTAAATGAGAAGCGTAGCATTACGAGGACACATGCATGCTCCATACGCTGAAAAAATACCAGCTATGCAATAGAGAAATAAGTTTTATATGAGAATATGCATGCAGCAAAATTGTGCACATGACTGCACATTGCAGTTGAAATCATCAGAGAGCCTATTCGTCCAATCACTCCGGTTTCCTGCCACCATATCGCAACTTATTCTGCTATGAGGCTATGTACTAGTTCCACAAAAGTTATATATTCTCAACTGGCCTATATGCCCTCTGAATTTACACAGTCCTTTAGGAAGTCCTGATTCATATGGCATCTGCAGAAACCTGAAGGGCACAGATCTGTATACTGCATTGCGAAGAAAGACGGGGCATCATCGTCTGCACATAAGCAAGCCATGTTTAAACACCTGAATTCTATCCACGGTGACCGAACAGGCGGCTACACAAACTCCTAAGTAAGCTCCCTCAGTGCTGCCGGGTCTGCGGTTATCGAAGAAAGGCCCATATTGATCTTTGTGAAGACAACTTACCACGCGCCTTTTACGGGTGCAGAACTGGCTGCCCTTCAAGCTGTCATTCAGTTCATCAGGCAGGACAACTCACAGGACTGGACTCTTTTTCAAAGCGACAGCGTTATAGCTCCAGTTCTGCAAAAAATACGACGTCGTCGTCTGCGCTTTGAGAACAAATCTCCAGAGAAGCAAACTAGGTGGCCACCTGTGTCATGCGACCGAACTGCCACTTCGCAAAGCTTGAAACAGAAACGCAGCCACTGTCAAGCACCTCTTACGGGGTGCCGCCTGACTTCTGTTAAGTGCGCCTTCGGCACCAACTTCTGGACGTTCACTATCTGCAGTATTGCATTTGCCCCAAAACACTAGCCAAAGAAAGCCCTACTGACACCGTGAACGTTAGAGTGTGGAGTGAAGCAGGATTTCGTAATGAGATATAAGGTTACCGCCTTAAGGGTGACGAATTAACCCCTACCGCCGCCCCGCTGTAGTAATAAGCGGTGGTGCCATTCAAAACAATCAAAGATAACAAAAGCAAAAGGAAATTTATCAGCGAGAGATCAGTTGGACTGTAAGTGTACAGTCTTATCTGAAAATTCTATGCCTTCCTAAATGGGTTTTGTTCTAGAGGGGGGGGGGGGGGGGGGGGGGGGGTTGTTGTTGCTGCAATCGCTTGGACTAGCGTGAATGCTGAGACGCGCTGTGTTTTCAATGTGATTTAATGTGATTCTCAATGTGAATGTGATTCCGCAATCAGTTGCGCGGTTCGGGCATGTAGAGGAACTGAGGCACAGCACATTCTAGAGCCTCTGTTGTTGACGCATGCGCTACTCTGGCGGCAGCGCAGCATGTACGCACGAGGGACAAGCTCAAGTTTCAACAAAATTCTTTCAGGATAGGCTGTGTGTTCCCCCTTTGTTCTGGCAACGGCGCGCCTGCAGCTGTGACTAAATGAATTTCATAATTAAAGATTAAAAAGTGGTTTCTTTATTTATAGAATACTGCAGACCCTAAGATGGGTCCAAGGAGGAGGGGCAAGAAATATACATAAAAAGAAACGCGGCAAATTAGATCGCAGAAACCTAACATATGAGAAATAGGACGCAGTAAAAAAAGAGGAAAAAGAGCTCAGAAACTATCAATAAGCAGTTTTGTCAATGGCATCGATACTGTTTACAGGTTTAGTGGCTAAGAATATTCAGTAAGATTAAACACCATCAGAAGAACCTGGCGAATCGTTTTAAGTACACGAAACCACATTTACAGTCTCAAGAGCTCCTCTTTATTTCTCAGATTCCATTTACTGCGAGATAAAGAGATAGCAGTTCTGTATGCATAACTCTCAATAGTGAACATAGTGAAACACAGACATAATCTCTTGGCATTGATATTCCATGTTCTCAATTATGTCCTGCAACTGCAGGTAGATCCGGCTTTGGAGCGGTGGGATAAAAGCGTCATTGATATTTCATAAACTCTAGCTTTAGTACCACAATAGCGTTTACGCAAGAGGCCGGAGTACTTAGCATGCGAAAGGATCTTCCTTCAGCCTGCTTACCGCCTTGTGCAGAATGGTCTGCTTGTGGTGAAAGCAAAGAAATATTTCCCGTCACAAGCGTTTAATGTTCGCTCAGTCACTGGGTATACCACCATTTTCATTCTGTTGCTAGTTCCACCGCCCCACTGTAGTAATAAGCGATGGTACAATGCGCCGCATCAGAAACTGCATAGAATTTTTGCTCGGCTTTGTACCATGTTTGACCTTTTGTCCGGTTCCCGTTGTTTTAACGCCTATGCGTTACAAAGCCTTCATGATAATTAGGAGCTAAATATTGTGCATGCGAAATAAAAGTTACGATAAAGTAATTTTTAAACGCAAACCCGCGTTACTGCTAACCTGCACGTAAACCACGCGAACAGACAGCTTCGTATTACCGTGCGCGCAGTCTAAATTTGTTGCGACATTCATGGGTAAGCTAAGCAATAACTGCAGAATGGGCCGTTAACTGCTTTACAATCATGATTAGTCTTTTAATCCTGCCTGGCACCGGCTACCTTTTGATGGAGACAAAAAGCTAGAGCCCGTCTATTGTGCGATGCCCGTACACGTAAAAGAACCCCAGGTGGTCGATGTTATTCGGGCGCTCTCCACTTCAGCGTCCCTCATTGCCCGCGTGTCGCTGTGAAACGCTAAACCAAACTTACCAATACCTTTACTAGTTAAAATGAAAGGCGTCTAGTCAGATGCAACATGAAAACAAAAAAACAAGAGAGCCACCTCCTAACGAGCACACTCCGCAAGAGATTGCAAGCAGCAAATGGTGAACCTAAGAATAGCGCCTTTTATCGCAGACGCTTTTGTCACGGATAAAGATCGCCATTGTGTTTAAGACTGCATAGAACAATGACGCCTGCACCACTGCAGCATCGCTCCTTAAATACGTGCATCATTAAAGAGGTAAAACCCGATGGTCGCCAAACGGCTGCAGGAAAATGGCGAAATATTTGAAGTAATACGCCGCCGCGGTGATTACCACTTTTTTTTTTTTTGCCTCTGCGGTGGTCCTTGAGAAATTACTCTTCATTTTCTCGATAGCCTTGGCGTATGTGGTAGCCTTGAAATCCATGAGTATTTTGGAAGATATTTCTCTAAACTAGTCCCAATTTCAGCGGCTACCACCCGCTGTGGCAGAGTTGCAAGAGCGTTTTACAACAGAACACTGTGGGTTCAATTCCCAGCGTGACTGTCCATGCTTCTGCGAGGGCGAAATGCAAAAAGAGTAGCGTGCGAAGGTTTAGTCCAAGATAAAAAACAACAGGTGGCAGAAATTATTCTGGACACCTCGAAAATCCCTTCTTCATTTTCACTTATAATTATCTCTTAAATCACAGAAGAAGAGAGATGTAGGAGGGAAAATAACTGATCTCAAAGAAAACTAAGAAATCTGGAATGGAATATGCACAAGCATGCAGATGGATAGTTGTTCCAAATTCATGAAGACGATGAAAAAAAAAAGTGCGTCTAGACGGGACTGAAGCACGGTGGGTATGTGCCATTGCATCAGAGGCAATAACGACAATAGTATGTGTGTCTTGAAATCTTTTCTGGCCTGCACGATAGGCGGTGACTTTAAGGAACGCTGTCTTTTCATAGTGACTTCAATTTTTCTGCTACTCTCCTTTCTCTTTCATTTTGTTATCCCCTCACTCATCCCTCTCCCCCCCCCCCCCCCGTGTAGGGTAGTAATCCGATTATACCTGCGGTTAAACTCCCTGCCTTTCCTCATCTTCCTCCTCCTCCTCTCTTCTTCTGGCCGGCGTCAATGCACTACCTGTTCGTACTCTTCTTCAAATTTTGCCCTTCTTGTTAGGGGAGTACATTTTCCAGGACGCTTACCATTTTTACATCGTCATTTCGCTTACGAAGCGAAAATGTTAATAATCCAAACATTTTGTCCTGTCGCACGCAATAGAAACAATGACAGCTAAGAATCAGTCTGCAATAGTAGCTTCAGAGCACGTGGTGCGCCGTTAAAACGACTTCCAGGATAAGTTATCAGCGCTGTGCATACCTCGTAGCTCAAAAGACATAGCAAGCTGCGTGCTAGCCTTGCTCGAGAATGCGTACTGGACGCGTCACAAGCGGACGGGATTAAGCGGCGCTCACCTTGTCTTCCCTTGTTGCTGGTGCTGCCTGCAAGCTTCGCCGTCGCGACGAGGAAACACAGAACACTTGTCACTGAGACGCCTCTGCGCTAAAACACATTTCAACTTCCCTTCTTTTTTTGGTTCTCTTTTCTATGCGACGGTCCTCGCTTTTGGTTGGCAAAATCGTTTGGTTTATGTTATGGGGGTTTAACGTCTTAACGTGACTCAGGCTATGAGGGACGCCGTAGTGAAGGGCTCCGGATAATTTCAACCACCTGGGGTTCTTTCACGTGCACTGAGATTGCCCAGTACATGGGCCTCTAGAATTTCGCCTACATCGAAATTCGGCCGCCGCGGCCGGGATCGAACCCGCACCTTTCGGGTCAGCAGCCGAGCGCCATAACCACTGAGCCACCGCGGCGGCAAAGGTTTGAGCCGCCGAGCATTTTGTTTGCGCCAGCTTTATTTCACGAGCTTTTTTTACTGTTGATTGCAGCAGTCGGGTATGACCTGAAATTAAGTTGGCACTGTAATCCACGCTGTGCTTGCAAAACAGGGCAGCATAAATTTCAGCAAGGTATTCCTTTTGGTCCTTGGCACATTCTGCTTTTTTTAAAAGATATGCAATAATGTGCGCGCTTACATCAAATGCTTTTTACTTGCATTTTTAAGTGCCAGAAATAACTGTGTACGGCTCATGAGCTGTATATGTTTAAAAGACCAAGTTTCGTCTTTTGTGGCGCACAGTAATGCAGATATTTATCTATATCGCCAAATATAGCAAAAAATGTGCACAGTACTCTTTGTTCCTGGTCCGGACAGTACGTTACATATGGAGTGACATTTATACCAGAAATTACGGATTGCGTCTCCTCCCCCGTTATGCAGGTTCAGATCAGACTTGTATTGGCTAGGTGGGCTCACACTGAAACCCTTTTGTTACAGCGCTATCTGTATGAGGAATCTGCAGGTGCATTGCAGTGTAAACAGGACCCCCAGTGCAGTTCAGTGGACGGACGAAAAAAAATGAGTTCACGTGAGACACCGGACCATGAAATGAATTTCGTGCTTTGTAAACGTAAAACCTGAGCAGCTATTTAAACAATCCCTTGAGACACCAAAAAGAATACTGGATGTTTCGCAGTGCGTCATCCACCCTTTTAAACGGGTGTTTTTATATCTATTACGACGAGCTCTCTGAGTCTCAAATAAAGATAGATCAAACACATTGAACAGTCCCAGCTTGGCAGCCTACAGGACCTGTATATAGACTAAGTGCGTAGACTGTGTATAGACTGTGTATAGACTAGGTCTCCTTCCACCGCGTCCGGATTGGCGAATAGGGGACAAAGTAAATTGGTGAGAGCGTTCATCGGTTTTGGCCTTTTCGCGCGTTGTTCTCATATCTTTAAATCAATAATAAAATAGCCACCTATGTCCCACATGCTCCAACCCTTCCAAATCATTACTTGTTCTCCAGGTGACAAGAACCTGAGTTTTATTTAAGTAACCGATGAGCCAACGAAGAGTGCAGATTGATTAAACACGAAACATCATAATAAATGTAACTCTGACAACAAAAAGAAGGCACTGGGCACAAATTTATTTACGCTGAATGTAAGAGACATGACATCTAACACAGCAGCTTTAAAGAGCGCGTTTTAAACACCAATATTATAACTTATGTCAAAAACATAAAACTTTCAATTAACGCTGTTTTTTTGAGCCCGCTTTTAAAATGGCACTTTTTTCCTGTTGGCATCTCAGCCTCACGCACTACGCATAAAAATTGTGCAATAATTTCAGAAAACTATTTTGCTCAGTTACCCGCATGATGAAAACATAAAGAATTGGTCATAAAATTTCGAAGGGATTTAAGATTTTTTGTTGGTGAGACAAGCTTTCAAGGGTACCGGAGAACAACATAATGGTCAATTTGGACAAATTTTCCTGATTCCTTATTTATTTTTTTCTTAATAGCCGTGTTACCAAGTGTCTCGTGAGAAATATTTATATTATCATGGCATATAAAGCACTACAATTAAGAAAGCGACAATTATTTTCTGTGAGATCACCGGAAATTGCAAGCAAATCGCGCTACTGATGGTTCGGGTGCATCGCGAATTTCGCTGTTTCCGAATAACTTAAAAAACCATGTTAATATCATTATAGAGAGGGTAGTTCAAAAGTTCGGAGCTTCGATTGGTTAGAACACCGCATTGCCCTTGTCCCAAGCATTATCGTAATATTCCATAGACGAGGCAAAGCAGTGAATAAACTGTAAGGATAATTTTTTCAGCCTTCACATATTCTGAAAATTCTTTTCCTGATCCGTGGCGAATTCCATAAGAAATTATAGTAAAATTATTTAGTTTTTACGGAGGAGTCCTTAAAGGTTGCGGATTTTACTTTTTTTACACGTGCTCTTTTTTAACATTAATTTTGAAAAAACTGAATGTAAATATGCATGCTGAAGTTTTACTTTTATTTCCAAATGTACTGGCTATTTAAAAAAAGGACTGATAGGCTCGAGAACAGTAGCTTGCTTGATGGGTGCGATCCGATATCTCTAGAAAATCAGTGATCATGCGCGAAGGCTCGTGAGTCACTGGGGGCTTCTCCAAACATGCATGGCTGGTATGTAGAATCCTCTGAGTCTTTCTCAAATAGGCCTCGGGTGGAAGACTCGAGCAGTGAGGTCCTAACGGCTGTCTAGTGTGCTACATGTTTACAGCCATTTCAAATTTCATGTTGGTAACGAAGAATCATTTGTTTGACACTGTTAACTGTTACACCGTACATGCCGAAGTCGCTGACCCATCGCGACGAGTCGAAGAGATGTTTCACGTGCACTCCGCGTCGAGCGCATTTTCGCTCTAAATTGGACCGTGAGGAACGCAGAACCAGGGCGTGGGTAGCACACGAAGAAAATCTTCTATCCGCATTTGAAAAAGCTTTGCTTTCGGAAGCTGGTGCCCTGGCGTTCAACAACGGATAATTATAAACATGCTCACATGCCGCCTGAACAACGGGCACAGCATTGCTCAATGCGAAGTACATTCAGCATGAGATTTGAACACATGGTCAGGGATTGGGAAGCGTGCTCATATGCCCCATGATCAGGGGGCATAGCACTGCTCAATGCAAAGTACTTCCATTCAGCATGAGGGTTCAACACAAGGTTTTTCTTTCTCCTTATTTAGCGACGTGAGTAGCAGGTACAGGGACTGGGTATTAACAAAAACATGGTGATTAAAGTGGAAGTGACCGCGCACACGACGTGTCAATAACTTTGCAAATATACTCAGTTGACGTTTAGGATTGTGTCTCGTGTAAATCTTGCTGTGCTTATCATTCTTTTCACTCATCAACCATTGTCCGTTAGTCGCTCTCCAACAATGAGAAAAGAGAACTGGTCTCAGCGGAGGCGAAGGCAAGTCCAGTAGTCGAAAAGATGCCCGACGAAATGAGGCTGCCCCTCAATGCGTCTTCACATTGTGTCAACAATCTCATCATTCGATATTCTCTCTATGGTTAAGAATACATATTGTCCTAAACACGTCCAGTTCTCTTAAATCAGCCCGCTTAAGACATTTTGTTTAGAAGAACTTCGTGTTGGGTTAGATGGTGCTTGGCTGTTCTTAATACGAGTTGCGCACACTTATAGCCAGACACTGCATTTGAATTGAACTGAATTTTATTTCTGAACACTTATACAGAGCATGCTTGAAACAACATCTGGATCCTTAGCTAAAAGCTAGTTGGGATCCATGCAAATTATATCTACTGAAACTAAGTGCAGGCATTAGAACGAATTATTTATATTACAAAACTCAAAGGTATTCCTGCTAGCCAGGAAAAAAAACATTATTTTCAACATTGCAGTGAACATAAAAAAACACCAGCTGTCAGGCGGAGCGTCTTTGCTTCAAACGCTTTTTGTAAAGAGTTAAGGGAGAAGTGAAAATATTAGAAAGCGTTCATTCGTAGCCATTGTTCCGGAAAAAAACATTTGGGAGGAAATCTAGATTGGCAGAATTCTTGCGCTTGAAAGAAGCGCTTCATCTGGGAGAATCGAAACCGGTGGCACAATATAACACACATCTGGACATTAAAGCAGAGCCATGTCGTAAACAGCCAACACGTTCGCTCCAATAGATCCCCGCGACGAAAGGAAATCGGAACATTTTGCGCTGATAGGAAGCAGGAAGGTTTAGAGAGAGCCTTTCTATGCGAAAGGCATCAGCACTGATGGGAATGTCGAGGCGCAATTTTTGTAGTAATACGGGCGATGCTATACCTGCGAATTGAAAAATATGTGTGCGGCTTTGCAGACATCGGCTCCAAATGCCTCCAGTCGCGAACAGTGCAAACTTTGGTAAGCTCAGTAATCACAGATGGCGCAGAGTGAGCTGCAGCCTTCCATGGAGCTTTTATAGGTGGATTGGTGCTGCCAGATGAAAAACTCTTTTCAAGACAATACAATAGAGGCTGAACCCACCTAGCTCAGTAGGAAAAGAATTGCAAGCTTACTGCTGCGGCTCTAGTGTGTTCTGGAGCATTTGTAGGAAAATAAAACTTGTTGCTGAGTCAAATAGCGGTTGATTTTTTCTCGCTATTTTTAGGGGACATTTTTGTTCGGAAACCTGGAGTTTTTCATTGTTAAGCGTCGGGGTACAGTTGCTTTCATGGAGTCAAGACGAATTTTGAGTATAGTTTCGAGGAACTTCTATTTGGGCTACATGGTTCATTTAGATCCAGAAAATATCCTACGTCGTTCTTCTACTGTGCGTGTGTTTTTTCGGCGCTACTGTTTTCCTTTCTGGACCGAGTTTTGAATAGTTTCTCATTATATCCAGCCAAAGAATTGCACTGCACATTTATCGGAAGGAAAGTGGGAAAAAAACTAAAGTGATTGATTAAGGTAGAAGAATAAATAAGCATTATCATGTGCCCTTTTGCAAGCTCGCAGGAGCACTTTAAGGTGCGGCAATATTTAACTGCAATGCGCACAATGCGACTTGGTGGAGCAACGCAAAAACACGATGTTGGTTCAACGTTTCCCTGCGATAGGATTACGCCCTTAAAAGTCTGCTTAATTGCGTACGTCAGGTACTATCAGGGACAAATATGTTCGAGAGGCAAGCTCTAGGTTTAATGTTTATTGTAGCTCCACCTCACTAGAAAATTGCCTGGCATTGCATGAAGACATTAAAGTCCTAAATGCTCCTCCCTCTCTTCACAATATCAGGTGACTGGATAGTGAGGTGGAGCTACAACAAACGTTTATCCTAGAGCTCGCCTCCCGAAAATTTTCTTCCAGACAATCCATCTAGCGCTTATGACGGACAAGAAGAGCGATAATTATTTCATCGGGCGCTTATATCAGATAGATCGTTGGAACATTGCGCCCTAATTCTTCATGAAAATCTGGTATGAACGCAAATTTAACTCTAAAATGCTGCTCTTAACACCCAGCGATTCGTGTCTACTCTGAGCCGTTCTAAAGAAGGCACTAATTGCTGTTAATCAGGGGTCAGCAGACCTGGACAGCACGAAGGGGTGCTTTATATTGATTATTAGCACTCTGATTAGCGGTATTCGTTTTCTTTATTTAACTTAAGGCCAACCGTATTAATTAGCCTAAAAGGGAGACTTTCTGTGGCATGTGATCAGCGCTGAAAGTCAGTGACTCGTGAACAGTGCTTAAATTCGGATGGGCAAGGGATCCGAAGCCCCGCACTAGAATGCAGAGACTGCGTGAATCCGAAGCAGAAAACCATTTTTTATTTTTATATCACCGACAGTTGAAACATTTGTTCCCTATCGTTTAGAAAATTTAACCGTGATTTTTAGTAACAGCCAAAAACCTGTTTGGTAAAACATGAGGCAGCGAAAATTAAAGGTCGGTAGCATTTCACAAGGCCTAGAACAAAAAGTAAAACCCAAGACATCGTCCAGAGCTGGCTACTCAGTTTCAATGCTACAAATAACAACAGGAAACACAGTGTTAATTCTGCCCCCGGCAGCATTTCCGAGTAAATAAAGCTTGCGGCCTCCACAAATCCCAAAGTGCTCAAAGTCGTGCAGAATTTTTTCTTCATTTTTCCCGCCTGCCAGATTGGATTAGTGATGTTTGTAGTTCAAACTATTTTTTATTTTCATTTTTTATGTCTGCAGTTCTTTGTGCACTATAACTACATCACTTTGTCTAAAACTGTGTGTAAAACAGGCTTCCAGCCTCTTTTTCTCTCTCTCGCTTTATATCCCTCTCCTCCTGTGCTCCAACCATTAAAAACTGCCTTGGATGGAGCCAGACTCAGAGCACTGCATTTAATAAGCTAGGTTGGAGAAAAAATTACCGAGCAAGTTCGCCTGTTCAAGGATACTCGTCGCGACACTTACGGCGCGCTGGTTCAGTGGTCTTATATAGCTGGGGAATTGAATATATCTCCCACAAAGGAAATCCTTAAATGGCTGTAAAAAAAAAAAAACCTGTTCTGAAAGATTAGATTTTTCAATTTGAGCAGATACGGATGAGAAACGGCTGTTCGACTTATTAGTGAATCACTACCGCCTAATTGATGCACCCGCCCAAGGCAGCAGAGAACAAGAACCTGGCAAACCGTTCGTCTTATCGCCAATTTTATGACACCAATATTTTTGCGCAGGTGTGCTTGTGAGAAGAAGCTGAAAGATTTTACCCTGTTCGAAAAAAAATAATGGCACGAAGAAAACGACACCGCCGGACAATGTCCTCAGTTCGATGGAAAGGTTCTCAAAGGGTTCTTACGGATAACGTTTAGCTCTGATCTCTGTAGGGGGCAGAATGTCGGTATAGATGTTTGCGCAAGTAACCAGCAGGTAGAAATAAGAATTTGGCAAGACATGGGACGTCATCGGATGAGAGCTGACACTTATGAAGGAAGACCGTTGCCAGGAGAGCTCGAGAAACAAAAACGCCGGGAGACGAAGCATTGGGATCGAAATAGCAAAACATGCAAGTAGATCTAGATGAGGCTGTTCCTCGCAGCACGCATAAGAGTGGCTCTCGGCAGCGATACTGCCGCACGTGGCATAGAAGCGACGGCTCCAAATTAGTCGCTTTCGGGCAAGAAACGCCTTGTAAGGAGTCGGCGTGTTAAAACAAACCGTAAATGTCTCTTCTCAATGCGACTTTTTAGCCTTTGCGAAAGTTACACTCAATCGTTGTGCAGAAGTTGTAGCGGGAATATTTGGCCGGTAAGGACGAGATTTGGTTCGGTTGGTGCACGATAACGAACCTGAACCTAACTAGGGTGGACGAAACGAATGAAGAAAAAATGGGAACAAGACGGTAAGTAGCTACGGTAAGTTTATCCGCCATGCGAAGTCGGCATACATATACGCAGCGGCAAAAGGAGATTTAGCAGCATGCAAAACAGCACAAAATAATCATGAAGGAACAATTGCTCACTCATCCACAGGACATGTAAACTATTTTGGGTAGAGCTGTATCCACCGAAATTAACAAGATCTTGAACCTTGTCTTTAGTTTCGAGTACTTCATTAGATCATGAATGGCAGTTTAACAGTACCCCTCAAGAGAAAAGTATAGCTGTATCTTACCAGTACTCATCTATGGGGCAGAAACGTGCAGGCTTAAGAAAAGTGTCCAGCTTTAGTTAAGGACAACGCAGCAAGCTATGGAAAGATAAATGATCGGTGTAACGTGAAGGGACCGTAAGTGGGCAAAGTGGGTGAGGGAACAAACCAGAGTTAACGACACCCTAGTCGAAATCAAGTCGGCGAAATGGGATTGGGCAGGACATGCAATGCGAATGCAAGATGACCAGGATAACAGAGTGGATTCCAAGTGAAGGCAAGCGCAGCACGAGAAATTTAGGCTGGCGAATGGAATTAATAAGTTTGCGTAGATAGGGTGGATGCAGCTGACAAAGGACAGGGTTAATTGGAGAGACATGGGTGAGGCCTTTGTCCTGCAGTGGGCGCCGTCAGGCCGATAATGATGATGATATATTCTGACAGCTAAGAAGCAATTCCTCCTTAGGATGGAGCCCAGCTGTTAACTAAACATTTTAGGCGCGTTCTGACTATTTATTTATTTATTTATTTATTTATTTATTTATTTATTTATTTATTTATTTATTTATTTGAACATACTGCTGGCCTCACATTTGAGGCCGTCGCAGGAGTGGGACATCACATACACTAAAATAACACAGGTCAAGTAAGTGCCAACACAAAGGCGATCGTAGTCCAACAAGGCAATATGCATTATACAAAAGGTAAAACAAAATAGCAAAACAGGAGCAAGTAGCATATTTGAGGACTTCGGCACGGTAAAAAAAATGCAGACAAGTTTTTAAGGAGCAAGAAATGAAACAATAGCTGCTGAAGAATGATACTGTCATGAGAAACGAGCAACATGGTTAAAAAAAATATAATAAGCGAGAGTCAGATAAGAAAGTCGGAATGTCATCGTCAGCAAGGAAAAAAGAGTGCAAGATTTAGCGCACCAGCATTGTAGTCGTTATTGCAAAATAAAGCGTGATATGTTGGCGATGAAATCTTTGAGTGATGCGCAGTTGACAGCATCGCAAGGCAGACTATTCCACTCACGGATTGCTTGTGGGAAGAAAGAGTACCTGAATATATCGTTGTGAAATCTGTACTCGGTTAAGTGCTGTTGGTGTTTTGTTCTGGTAGCGCGCGTGTTTGACTTTATTAAGTACTTACTCGTATCGATTTTCATACCGCCATTAAGCAGAAGGAAAAGAAACTTGAGGCGCAGTAGTCTGGCTCGGTTATGTATAGTGGGAAGGTCGGCTTGTCTTAAGAGCTGTGTAGGGGAGTCATGACGGCGATATTTGTTAAAAATAAATCTGACCGCTTTTCGTTGTACGCCCTCTAATCTTTCTATGTATTGTTTGCGGAAGGGGAGCCAACATATTATTCCATAGTCCATTATGGAGCGAACAAGTGAAGTGTATGCTAAGAGCTTAGTGTCGACTGATGCGGATTTAAGCGATCGTTTAATCGAGTAGAGAGCTGCCAGTGCTTTATTAGTAATATAGGCTACCTGCTTGTTCCATTTAAGATCCGAGGAAATTATTACTCCTAAATATTTATATTCTTCTACTTTCCTTAACATCTGTCCTTGTAGATAATAAGGGAGATTTATTGCCGCTCTCTTATTTGTTACTGTCATGCAAACCGTTTTTTCTACATTAATCGTCATCTGCCATGTTTCACACCATTGTGCTATGCTTTCAAGGGCACTATTTAGAATTGCTTGGTCTGCATGGCAGGTTATTTCTTTGTAAATGATGCAGTCGTCTGCAAACATTCTTACTGTTATGTTAGTACTATTATGCAGGTCGTTGATAAAAAGAAGAAAGAGGACAGGGGCCAGAACGGAGCCTTGTGGCACGCCAGACATCACATCGCCGCATCTGAAGAGTGCCCTTTAAAGTGTACATATTGACGCCGGCCTGTAAGGTAGCCTTTCAGCCATTTGGTAATATTATTGTCACCGAGATAATGGAAAAGTTTTTGGAGGAGCTTAGGGTGGGAGACCCGATCGAACGCTTTCGAAAAGTCTAAGAATATCATGTCTGTTTGGCCACATTTGTCTATTGTAAACGCTAGGTCGTGAATTGTCTCTATTAATTGAGTAGTCGTAGACAAACCTTTTCTAAAGCCATGCTGGTTAGGCACAATTATGTTATTTTTTTCTAGAAATGATAGGATATGTTTAAGAATTAAATGTTCGAGGATTTTGCATGTTGTACAAGTAAGCGAGATTGTTCGATAATTGGATGCGTTGGTAATGTTGCCCGATTTATGTATAGGAATGACCTTGGCAATTTTCCATTTCTGCGGGATTTCGCCTGTTTGCAGTGATTTTTCAAAAATAATCAGCAAGAACTTTGACATCCATTCCGCGTAACGCTTAAGAAATGCATTTGGTATGTTGTCGGGACCACCGGATTTTTTAGGGTCTATTTCAAGTAAGAGGGAAAGAATGCCCGATTCATTTATGATCAAATCATCTATTTTTGCTGTGTTACTCGGAGGATATTCTAGGTCAGGTTTTTTTCCATTGTCGTGCGTAAATACTGATATAAAGTAATCATTGAAGTCTGTAGCCTTCGCGATAGCCTCGGCGGGTGGTGGATTACTGTCCTGACGTGAATTCGAATTGAGGTACCGCCAAAACTTGGAAGGAGATACTTTGATAAAATTACTTAGGGTGACGTTCATGTACTCATCTTTAGCCTTTTTTTATAGCTGCCTTTAGTGCATGAGACTTTTCGCGTAATTTATCAGTGTAGACGGGTAGCGGCAGTTTATTCCTCAGTTTCCTATGTCTTGCAGTCTGGCGCTTTAATTGTATAATTTTTCTTGTTATCCAAGGGTTTTTCTTATGCACCGGCTTGACCTTTGTGGGAATATATGCTGATAAGCAGTGCTGAATAATTCTTTCAAACGCTGACCATAATGTGTCTACTGAAGCTGAACTATTCATGGCGAGAGAACTAAAGGTGGAATACGATTCATCTAGATAATCCAGTACACTAACGTCGTCGGCGTTTGTCCAGTCGAAAATTCGTGCACTCATCTTTACCGTAGGTGATGGCACGCCCAGCAGCAAGAAGCATTTAGCTGCTCTATGGTCTGATACGCCATCCACAACTTCCCATGAAACTCTGTCATTTGCAATGCTATCACTCACAAAAATCAAGTCGAGTACATTTCTGCTTACTGCGGTAACACGTGTAGGTTCCTGGATAAGCTGTCTAAGGCCGAAGTTAAAGCTTACATCAAGTAGTGCATCTGTATGAGCTGTATCGGCATTTTTTTTATCAAGCGTGTTTCACGTTATGCCAGCCAGGTTAAAATCTCCCGTAAGGATTATCTTAGTATTGTGGGTGAAATGACTTTCCATATAATTTGCTAGCACGTGTAAGATATCTAGGGTAGCATTAGGGGGCTGATACATTGTGCCTAAAAAAAAGACGGATGTGTCTACCATGATTTTGCACCAAAGTGCTTCAGCGCCTATGATTTCTGGCATGGGTGTGACGTAAATGTATTCCTTGATCAAGATTGCCACACCACCGCCGCGAGAGCACCTATCTTTGCGCATGACAGTGTAACCAGGAGGGAAGACATCACTACTTGAAATATCAGGAGAAAGCCATGTTTCTGTGATTGCGACAATATCAGGAGAGTGTTCGAGAATGAATGCTTCAAGTTCTGTAGTTTTGTTGACGACACTTCTGGCGTTTATGTTCACTATGATTAAGGTGGGTGGTATTACGTGCTTGATCGGTTTTTTCCCCCTTTGAATGGCTGGTTTTTTGCCACGGGTACTCTGGCTTCTTTATCGTCGTCCCAGACATAAACCTGCTCATTGATTTTAATCTTGTCGTACATAAGTGATACTTTTTCACCCCTATCTCGGTTGTCTTTGCTGCTATCCCAAAGTTTTTTTCGAATGCCACGTACACGTAAAGAAAAATCTTCGCCAACCGAAACACCGGAATTCTTTAGTTTGTAACAATTCTTCATTATGTTTGCCTTGTCTCTGAAGCTTTGCAACTTCAGAATAACTGGTCGGGTTTTGTTTTCAGCTTTGGTGCCTAGGCGGTGCATTCTCTCGATTCCCGAGATTGTGACACCAAGGGTACCGTTAATTTTTTCTGTGATTTTTAATTTCAGGTCATCTGTTTTCTCGTCCTCTTCTTCCGTAATTCCGTAAAAAATTAAGTTTGATCTTCTACTTCTGTTCTCAAGGTCATCAACCTGAAGAGCTAGCCTACTAATGATGTTTTCAAATGTCTCCATTTTCTCCTCAACACCTGCGATTCTGCCTTCGAGATGAGCCAACGTGTCCAGTTTCGCATGAATGCCTTCCAGAGATTCGTTTATAGCCTTGATGTCATTTTTTATTTCAGCTATCTCACCAGCCAATTTGCGGATTTCAGTCAGGAATTCCTGCATGTTAGGTCCGGGGTTACTTTCCACATCCCCAGCAAGCAGCAGCAAGTACCTCAAAGAGACTATGCTATCACAAATGATTGTATACACTTCGCCTGGGCAAGGCAGCACCACAAGAAAAATGTCGCTACTTCTGTAACATTTGCCAAACCGTTTTCTCACCTGGAGCAAGAAGATGAATGGATTACTCGACATGTTCACTGCGGTGCCACCATGCCCAATGCCGCTGTCGGTCACATCGCGCCCTTTATAGGCACGTGATGACGACGGCGCTGTGGAAGCCGCTGTGCCTCCGAGGGGGGCGTAGACTAGTTGATCCAGCCGTCCAAGAAATGCGCCGGGACCCAGCTCGTTCAGCGGGGCTTTGCAGCACTCGGTACAATGCGGAGCAAGCGGTGCTGATGCGGTACGGTTGATTGTCCGGGTGCCGTCCACGAAACGATCGCAAGAAATGAGCAGACCAAGCGCCTGGAGCAAGAAGATGAATGGATTACTCGACATGTTCACTGCGGTGCCACCATGCCCAATATAATATGACCAGTATAATTTAAGCCATGCGAGGCAGGTCTCGTGGTAGTGACTATGTTTCAGTTTTCCGTTGGGGATGTTTGACCGTCTGTTTGTTTGGCGCCCTGTGAAACCATTTTTAGAGCTGCTTTCAACTTTCCTTGTGGAGCCGACATCTTTAAGCTGGAGTTTTATAAAGCCATGCCATAGCATTCCTTTTCTTGGATAGGCCTTTACTGCACTGAGCAGCGCTACTCGATCTATTTCTAGCAAACTGGACTGCTGGATCGATGGATCCATCCATCCATCCATCCATCCATCCATCCATCCATCCATCCATCCATCCATCCATCCATCCATCCGTCCATCCGTCCATCCGTCCATCCATCCATCCATCCATCCATCCATCCATCCATCCATCCATCCATCCATCCATCCATCCATCCATCCATCCATCCATCCATCCACCCATCCATCCATCCGTCCGTCCGTCCGTCCGTCCGTCCATCCATCCATCCATCCATCCATCCATCCATCCATCATTAAATAAATAAATCAGTCAATCAGTCATAATTATTTATGTTTAATACCGAGGAATATCCACAGCACTTTTGCTGGTGCCCTTTGGAAAAAAATTGTAAGCATGACAATTAGAGTGCAAAAAGTACATAAATAGATCATTATATTCAAATATTGAACAGGAAATGTGTATGATGGATGCTGCTTAATATAAATAGGAAAATTAAACCCCGGATCACAATATTAAGGTAAAGAAGCTACGGCATATTTGGGGTACTTCGTAATGTATCATCAGCGTTCCTAATCTCCTGAAGATAAGGAGATGTCGCGTCCTCCCTCCGCCAATAAGGACTTTCACCAATGCTTCAGGAGCCCCACGATAGGGCTTAGAAACAAATCCCCCGGGCTCTAATATTTTGACAAAGGCTTTATGTAGTAGTGTGAAAAATGAATCTTATTGGTTGCATGATATTGATGTGTGGTGGACAATGGCAGTTTTTTGAGGATGGTGTTCTGAGGCTGACTTATGTGAACAGGTCTGGACAAGTTAAAGAACCGTGAATGAGTTAAAAAAAAGAGCATGTTGGCCTGGGCGTCGTGTGCTCACAAACGAAAAGGGACAGACCAGCCGTGGTGGTTCAGTGGTTAGGGCGCTTGGCTACTGAGCCGGAGTTCCCGGGTTCGTACCCGACCGCTGCGGCCGCGTTTAGATGGAACGGAAACGCAAAAGGCGCCCGTGTGCTGTGCGATATCACTGCGCGTTAAGAACGCCAAGTGGTCGAAATTATTCCGGACCCCTTTTCTACAGCACGTCTTTTCTTCCTTTCTTCTTTCACTACCGCCTTTATCTCCCTTTCCTTAAGGTGCGGTTGAGGTGCCTGCGTTGATGGGGGACGGCTACTGCGCCATTTTCTTTTCCTCACAAACCAATTTTCAATTTTCAAGGGGCTAGAAGTGGATTCAAAGAATTGAATGTACTTATCCACACTACACTTTAATCGGTAATGAGCGTGATCAGGCGCACTAAGCGTTCTCTATAAAGGTACTTGCTCAAAACTTTTGATGGAGCCTGCAACTAAATAAACAAAATACAGAGCTTCCAATTTCCGCCAACGTCGGTATGTGTAATGACGAATATATAAGCACCAAAGAAAGCCGATTACAGTAAAGCTAGAAAAAAAAAACTCAAGACGACATATAGAAGCTGAGAAAGCATGTCTTCCTATCATTAGAAAAAAAATTTTCCTCTGCGGATGTTGCTTGTATTGAGCAATAAAGAAATCAGTAAGGCTTTGTGCAGTACAAGATTAAAACAAATATCTCGTGGTTTCAATGCGCTCGGCAAATGAATGCATGGATTCAAACTTTTCTAAGAACTTCAGGATCAAAATCATTACGTCTAATCGTTCGTCGAAACTTCTTCGGAAGCACGAATCATGGAACCAAAACTGAAAGAGAAGGATGTTTTACTTCCTGAACATGCGGGTGCCACAGCTGTTACGGTTATACTCGCTGTTCGAAGTTTCTGCAACAAATTTAGCTAAGCGATATTTTTCAATCAACAACTTGCAAAAACAGGCTTTTTGAATATTCATCGAAACTTCATACCGAAAAAAAAACGCGATACATGATCTTAAAACGAAAGGCAGACCTTCACTTTTTCGCTGCACTGCTGTGTTAAAGTTTCACACCAAACTTTAACAAGTGAATGGCAGCTATTGCGTTGCACACACTGTGCTAGTCGAGGCTTGATAGCACTTTCAGCTGAAACTAAGTCACTCAACCTATCTCATTATATATAAAATAGTGGCACCCACATATTCAGCCAGTCGCCACTACTGAGCGCGCCTATCGGGGGCATTAGCCGTATGACCACAATGTTTCGCTCTGTGGACAGAATCTTCAATGTACCAGCTGGCTACTACAATCAACGAGCTTACTAGTGCAACTGCAAAAAAAAGGCGTTTGTTAGCACGGGCTCTCGTACGAATCCTGCCACAAGCTCTGGATTGCATAAAGCTTCCTTTGGTCGGCCGTGTGTTTAAACTAATTACGTTCCTTTTTTTTTCTTGACACCCATAAAAATGAACTTCACTGCCTACCGGATCTCTTTCCCTAACTTTTCGTTAGAATTTTTCCTTTTGCTTCTCCGCGCAATCAAACTCAAATCCTTGGAGTAATGGAAAAATAGAAGAACACTAACCTTCTCTCTGGAGATAAACAAGTATTTGTAAGAACACTTGTAACATTGCAGCTCTGATCCCGCTCAAAATATTGTTTCCCCATTCCCTTGACGGTACGTTGTCAAGAATCTGATGCGTTAACATCCAGTCTCAGTATAATCAGTTCATTCTGTACTGAATAAAGCTACTGCGCAAGAAAACTGAAACATTATTGAAATGATTGCGCATCATTTATGGAGCTAAACTCTTTGCGCGATTCCGGTTTCTGGCACCGAGGTTCATTAAGGGTCTTTACAACGCAGAAGTGCAGGGGATGTATAATGCTGCCATCTCAACATCACACACAAAGTAATCCGCTCCTGGGTGCAACGCGTGATTGTGTGGCCGCGCTTTTCAGAATGCCTGAGCGCTTGACAGGGCCGCGCATACAAGCAAAGCGCCACATACGTGTAAGCACATGGAGGTGGTGCATGCCGTCGTCCGCCACTGCCATTTCGGGGCGCTCCGAAGAGCACTGCCACACGGTCGATTATCCACTCCAAGAGTGTGACACCCTGTACATAACTATACACAAGTACATTGCACTGCAACATTACCACACAGAATGTTATTGTCTACTGCTTGAGAAGAGCCATCCACATGAGCGTGAAACAAGGCACTGAGTGGTTCCTCTGACACCCGTACTCGCGATTGGGTAAGCACGAGGAGAGCAAACAAGACACTCGGATTACGCTTGACAGATTACATCTTACGAGTTCCCCCGGTGGTGCACAAACAGCCGGCTTCGACTGTCGCGGAAACAGGACCCAGAGCGCAATCAGGGGTCTTGCGTCCGCTCGCATTCTGCCTAATTGAATCCTACTGCGCCTGCCCTTAGGCAAGAGCTCCCGCAGCCACATTGTGTCCCTTCTAGGCATAGCGTTCTTCAAGCGCCGCACTCAGCGCGGGTTGTCTTGCAGTGCATGGCAAGCGCTTCCTGGACGGAATTTTGCTGAACCACCCGTTTTCGGACTGATGGGCATGGCGAACACGTAGGCTGAAGGTCCTGTAAAGCCCCTATGAAGCCGCTATAAAAATCAAGAAAGAAGTTAAAGACGTCGTTGCTTTGTTCTAGCAATATTACTTGTCAACAAAACGCATGTTGTAATCTACAATGAGTCCCAGAATTTCCTACATACTAACGTTGGAACGGGAAGCATCGGAGCAAAATGGTCTCCGTGGACTTGTGTCGTATCGTGAGAGGACGCGCATGTGCACCCTATAGTTCGCAGCAGTTTGCTGTGCCTGTTTGTTCGGGAGATGGCACAATGACTACAACACAGCTAACAAACGAAACCAGCGTAAAACTCCTCCTCACCCGCCGCGGTGGCTCAGTGGTTAAGGCGCTCGGCTACTGATCCGGAGTTCCCGGGTTCGAACCCGACCGCGGCGGCTGCGTTTTTATGGAGGAAAAACGCTAATGCGCCCGTGTGCTGTGCGATGTCAGTGCACGTTAAAGATCCCCAGGGGGTCGAAATTATTCCGGAGCCCTCCACTACGGCACCTCTTCCTTCCTTTCTTTCACTCCCTCCTTTATCCCTTCCCTTACAGCGCCGTTCAGGTGTCCAAAGATATATGAGACAGATACTGCGCCATTTCCTTTCCCCAAAAAACCAATTATTAATTATTAACTCCTTCTAGCTAATAGAATATATATATTAAATATCTTTACGCGAAATATTCGGCTCTCTACAAAAGCAAATTAAGTGGTACCCTGCTAAAGCCACACATTTTTAAATATTAGTTAAAATAAAGCAACGTGGGGAAGGGTTAAAAGCGGAACGCGTGCCACCTCCAGATGCACACGATTTATGCTGACGGTCATGCTAAAGAATGTCGATAATTTGAGCTCGGAAAAGACGGACATTCTTTGCATTAACGGATACTCTTGTAATACATTTGATAGCGTCGGAGTGAAAACATCAGTTCCGAGGTAATTATTCTTGTTGGATCAACTAGTGACCAAGCAAGCAGTAGATCATGAAACTTTGCACAGCATCACTCGAGCACTGCACCAAAAAGTTCTGCTCTATATTCCAAACCTGTCGCCATGCCCAGTCCAGAAAACACTCATTAGCATCTGCGTTCATGTTATTTATGACCACCATTTTCTTTTCTGGTGTGCCCTTGCGGTTGATGGCACACTAATGAGAAATAAAAAAAAACGTCCCTTGTGATGCACTGCGTTTGCGCAGTGTATGCTCGGCGCCGTCAATCCTCTATGTTATTACTTTTGTGAATGTACACTTCAATGCAATAATATAAAAATTTTTGGTGCTGACATTTAATAAAAACAGCCAAGAAACAAGAATCCGCTTTGTAACAAATAAAACAGATAAATATTATCGGCATACATAGGCTTAGATTGCAAACTAAATTGAACTCGGGTTACCGGCGATCCCGTTGGGACCTTAAGTCCCATTTTCATGCGGCGCTTGTTATGAAGAAGGGTCGCATACATGATATAGCGCGGAGCGAAAACTTCGGGTTCTGGAACATTGTGCGCTGCCCTCGGAACGGGTACAAGAGAGCAGGAATTTCGCCCACAACAAGCGGGGAAATATATTTGCTCCAAACCAAGACCGTGGTGCGGATCATTTCAAACTTAAGCAGGAAAATTCGGCCATACATCCATCGAGCACCGGCCTCAAGAGGATAGCAAGGCACGCCATATTTCCATATTCTGTGAGCGCATCCTGCAGGCGGTGTTCTTTTATAATGCAGCTGATTAGGAAATATGAAATTCTGAAGCTGTCCCTGGGAAGTCAGAGACGACATAGAGAGGCTTCAGGAGGCCACAAAATATTTTCGACCATCAGGGATTCTTAGACGTGTACAGATTGCCCACACCATACAGGCGTTTTTTATTTCGTTCCCTACGAGGCACAGTAGCTGTAGCGGCGGTAATACGCGGTGGTGGAAAATCAGCAATGACGGATGTTTTCTAGGGATCCGGAAGGACTCCTTCGTGGTTCACGACATGTCATAAAATCTTTAACTTTTCGTATGCAAAATGGCATTCTTCTGGTCAGCACAGAGGACAATTAATAAAGGCGCACGATGGACAAAAATGCGCGCCTTGTTCGCAGCCTTAGTCCTAAATGGACGAAAGTGACGCCGTAGCTGAAGAACAGTGTTAAATTACTATTCACGCCCGATAAATATCTTTACTAGTGCAGTTGCTAGGTATTAAGAAAAATAAGTCCCCATTTTCCTGGTTCAGCTAAATGATACTTATCTGCGTTAGCACAATTCTTCTAATTTAGGTTTGTTATCTTTGATAAGCTTGTCAATTCCAGTTGCACCCAAACATTCTTGCAGTAGTTCCTCGACTTTCCTCTTGAGATAAGTCGCCTTAGCTGCCCGTTGAGATTTGAGTCGATGCTCTGTCTGTTTAGCAACTCTGAAGCCACTTATACACGCCTCTCGACTGTACGTTTCTGCGGCGACTTCTTCGTCCTCTTAAGGCATGGCGGCGACTTCATCACTGGCATCTTCTTTCTCGCTGTTATTTGCGTTTCTCGCTCTTCATCTGTGTCCGTGTCCCGTTTAGCAAGTCAATACTTTCTTCGCCGCTTTGATTCGGCTTGTGCCACGCTATATCCACTAAATCCGTTCACTAACGTTGCTACTCTCTTTTTTTGCGTTACTTCTCAGCTCGCTGTACACGTCGGTCGGCTTGAGAATCTGCCGAAGGACTGGCTTCACCCGTGATTCACCATTTTCCGCACTGCATGTTTCTCCGGCAACTTCATACTTCGCCTTTCCAGACTGACATCTGTATGCGCACGCAGTCGCATTTCTCGCTCATGTTCACACCCTTTCCCCACTCGGCTGCAGCTGGCGCGACGTTCATCTGAGCTTACGATAGTAACGCGGTGGCTTCAACATGATGAGTCACTTCTTGTTCGCTAGCCACCCATCTAGTGTTAGCAGGTTAAAGGCACTTTCCATCTCTGCTGTTCAACAAATAAATAAAGTTTCAAAAACTAGAAGGATAAAATCAAAGAATAACAAAAAAACAACAGAAATTAGAACAAAATGAACATGAATGACTTAGAAAGAGGGACTAAAAGGAAGAGGGAAGGGAAGTAACGAAATACAGAAAGGTTTAGGGAAGCCAAAATAATCAAATACAGAAGGCAACAAAGATAGATCCACAGACAAGAAAAGGCATGACAAAGAAAGAACAGAGCATTAAAAGTCAAGACAAGAAAATGCAAGGCACGCTGGCCAATAACCTCCCCCCCCCCCCCCCCTCCTGTGGGTATGTGCTGTTCTTCCAGATGCTAACCGAAACAATAAAGCAAAGCAAGGCTGACGAGGCTTTCAAGGCTGACAAAAACGGCAAATAAGTCAAAGCAGGAGGCAAAACAGTAAAGCAGTCAGAGCAGGCAAGACGGGCAAGGCGGGCGGGCAAAGCGGGTAAATCAGACAAGACAGGCCTGGCAGGGAAGGCATGATGGCAGGCAGAGAAGCCAGGACGGCAGGCAGAGAAGGCAGGCAGGCAGGGAAGTCAGGCAGGCAAGGCAGGAAAGGCAGGCAGGGCAGGCAGGGCAGGCAGGGCAGGCAGGGCAGGCAGGGCAGCCATGGCAGCCAAGGCAGGCAAGGCAGGCAAGGCAGGCAAGGCAGGCAAGGCAGGCAAGGCAGGCAAGCCAGGAGACAGGGCAGGAGGCAAGGCAGGAGGCAGGGCAGGCAAGGCAGGCAAGGCAGGCAAGGCAGGCAAGGCAGGCAAGGCAGGCAAGGCAGGCAAAGGCAGGCAAAGGCAAAGGCAAGGCAGACAAGGCAGTAAAGGCAGGCAAGGCAGGCAAGGCAGGCAAGGCACTGTTAACATGTTACGGAGCTAGTTTTTTTGCAGTTCAGTGAAAACTTTTTAAATGTATATTTAAAAGGCCTGAGTTCTGTGCTTCAATGCTGCTACAGCGTGAGCTTGCATCATGAAATGAAATGACCAGACGCACCATTGTAAATCAAGCTCCGAGATGTGTTTGCTTTTTCTTAAAAAAGTAGCTGCTGATAAAATCCGATTTGAAATCAGCAGTCATTCTTTAATATTTGTACCACGTGTGTTAGAGTCTAGAGCATTTGAACGAAATTATCACAAAATAATATTCTCAGCGCCCGTTTTACGCGGACGTGTGTTAACTCGTGACGAAACGCGCTATTATCCTTAACTGTGTTCTGTGCTGCATGTGATGGTACAGACTACAATACAGAAAACAAGCCAATCAAGCCTAAAACAACATCTTAACTAATATATTAATACATAACTTTATGTGATCCGCTAGGTGGCGCCGCCCTGTTTAGCTGGCTGCCTATCGAGCTCCGCTTTCACCTGCCCCTGGCCTAATCCAGGGCTTCGCCCGCCCCTGGATTTCCTCTCCATCGTTTCCGGAAGGCTTCCGAAGCACGTGGATACCATCGGCATCACGGCCCGCTGCCGGGCTGGCCCTTCAAGCGCCTCCAAAAGTCTGAAGCAGCGCGGCGCCTCGCTAGCCCTAACGCGCCGCGCCTGCACCTCTGCAATGCAGCGTCTGACGAAGCCCCTGCAGCCCAGACCCACTGATGCCGCCACCGCGGGGCCTACTCCAACCGCCCACGCCACCGCGCAAAATCCTGTCGCAACCAACACTGTGAGCGACGCTGGGAGCTCCGGTTCGACGGCCGCGGCGCAGCCGACAGCGTTCGTCGTCGCCGCAGCGTCCACTGCTCGCCAAGTCCACGCTCTAAGAGACGTCAACACCTTTGGGCCCATAGACGCGTCGCAGCCGCCTGCGTTCGTCGACGCCGCCGGTGCCGCCGCGCCTACACCAGCCACATTACCCGCTGACACCAAGACCTGCAGCCCGGCACCAGCGTCGCAGATTGCGCCTCAGGCTGACGATTCGTCGGCAGACATGGACTTCATGGCGTCCCCGGTAGACGACACTCCATCCCTGGAAATCGGCTGGAGCACCATCGGTGCCAGCCGTAAGCCTGCTTCCGCCACCCGACCCCGCTCCGAGCTCATCACTGTTGGCATACAACTCCCTCCTGGTACCCTCAATCCCAAGCTGCCTCTCTACGACGTGCTCGCCGCAGTCACCTCCGCTGCACAACTTTCCTCCAAGACCAGTGCAGACATCACCCTTCAGGCCAAGCCAGCCCAAAGCCTTGTGTTTTTAAAAACTCATTCTCCTCTCACCGCCCACCTCCTACTTTCTATCACGCACCTTCACCTTCACGGTAAGCCTGTCAGCATCAAAACTTATTCCCCCCATCCTCCCATCTCATGCCTCGGCGTCATTCATAACGCCGGTGGCCACTTCACTCCTGATGAGCTCATGCATGACCTAGAATCTTTCAAAACAGATATTCTCGCTGCTCGCATGATGGGATCCACTCAATCAGTGCTCATAACGTTCGCTGGTACCGTCATCCCCCACTTTGTATATTTCAAACGCGTTGCCTTCCGGTGCCGTCCTCATAAACCTAAGCCTCCCACCTGCACCCGTTGTCTCACTCTAGGCCACCGCGCCCACCAATGCCCCCAGCACAGCGTTCCGGCAAAGTGCCGTCGCTGTGCTGCTCCTCTACCCGCTGACCCTTCCGCTCATGTGTGTGCCCAGCCCTGGTGCGTTCATTGCCAGGTGAACACCCACCCCTCCCTCGACCCCACTTGCCCCTTCCTCCTTGCTAAACAACGCGAGTGTGCTAAAGCTGCATACCTCCGACGCCTAGCTTTGCGCCGGGCCACTCAACCCACCACCCCCTCCTCCTCCCCCTCCTCCTCCTCCTCCTCCTCCTCCTCTAATCATGAATATCCATCAGCTCCGATCACGTCACCACCAGGCTCCTTTGCCGCCATAGTTAAAGGATCCTCGGTGCCAGCGTCCCTCTCTTCCACTACACCACCCTCTCCATCCTTGACTGACGCGAGCCGCTCCTTCGACCTCCGGCTCGCAATGCTGGAACGCCAGCAGCGAGAGCAGCAGCGCATTTCCCACGATCTACAACAGCAGATACATGCCTAGACTCAAACCCTCCAGACAACCACCTCCTCTCTTACCTCCCAGCTTAACAAGCTAAATGAGCACCTTGCCACGTTCCCCACTCCCTCCTCCAGCGCCCAGGTCGCCCCTTTGGCTGACCTTGTCGAAACCACCACACAGGCACATCACACTCGCTTGGTTCAGCTGGAAACTTCGGTTCTCCAGATTCTTACCACCCTCCAAGCACAATCAAAGCAATTGGAATCTTTCACATCTATGCTCCAATCCGTCCATGAGTCACTGCCCCCGGCAAAAAAGAAGGAACGCGTACCATCGCGTTCCTCTCCACTCTCATAATGGCGTTTGGCGAGGACCTCGAAGTTGTGCAGTGGAACTGCCGAAATCTTTGCCACAATAAGACCCCCCTCCACCAGTACCTACTCACCCGCCCCTCTCTGCCTCATTTTCTCCTTCTCCAGGAGACCCGGACGGCCCGCAATGTCCCAGGCTACCGCGCCTACCATGCCACTACGGCCACGCCTCTTGCGTCTATTTATGTACGCAGTGACGTGCTCGTAGAGCAAATTGACATCCCCTCCACCCTCCTTAAATATTTAGTTTGTGTGGTTTATTACCACCCTTCTTCCCGCATCTCACTCGTCCTTTTGTCTTTTTACAACCCCCCTGTCACTTCCTCTTTATTCTCTGCTCTGGGCAAATTCCTTCACTCTCTTCCTTCTACCTCCCATCTCCTCTTTGGTGGTGACTTTAATGCCCCTCACACACTCTGGGGCTACCCACAAACCCTCAAACCCGGCCGCCTCCTGCATTGTCTGGCCCAGGAACGCCACCTCACCCTTCTTAATACTCCTGGCTCTCCTACTCGAGCGGGCATTGCCTCACAACGCCCCACGACACCCGACCTCACTTTCTCTCGGGGTTCACTTTCCTTTCACTGGCAGGTGACAGCCGAAACTCTTCTAAGTGACCACTTTCTCATCCATATCACCACCTCTCTTTCCCACATCCCTCGCTGTCATCCGGTTATTCACACTGACTGGCATGCTTTTCGCACTAATCTCGCCTCCGACTCCTTTCAATCCTACGACGACTGGACGTCGCGCATCTCTGCAGCGCTCACGTCCAGTAGCCGTCGCGTTCGCTCTCGTTACCCAATCCAGGACCCAGATCCATACCTTATCCGTTTATGGCGTCGCCGTAAACGTCTTCAACGCTCCTTTCGCTCCCAACCACACAATGCCCAACTTTCCTCCCGGATCACTGCTCTGCGGGCTGAGATCGTCGCCCACTGCGCCTCCCTCGAGCACTCTCGTTGGAGTGCTCTTTGTGATGGCCTTGATTCTGCATTGCACTCGCGATCCGCATGGTCTCTCTTTAAATCCCTCCTTGGCAATAAGCCTGCCCTTGCTCCCACTCTAGCTAAAGCCCTCACTCAGGGGACTCCCTCCGAAGTTTTTGATCAACTCGCCTCTCTCTACATCCCGCCCCCTCTGGCACCCTCCTACCCGGTGTACTCAGGTGGACCTAACCTCGATCTGGACCAATGCTTCACTCTCCGGGAGCTCGAATCTGCTCTGGCTGCTAATTCTACACGCTCGGCTCCCGGTGAGGATGCCATTACATACACCACACTTCGTAACCTTCCTGACTGCGCCAAAGAATTCCTCCTTGAAATCTACAATGAGGCCTGGGAGAGCGGCTGCTTGCCGAGCTCCTGGACATCCTCCCTTATTTCTATGATTCCAAAGCCGGGCAAACCTCCCTCTCTCTCTAACCTCCGCCCAATCTCCCTGACGTCGTGCGTTGGTAAGACCCTTGAGCGAATGGCTCTGACTCGCCTCTCTGATTTTCTTGAGGCACGGGAATTTTTCCCCCATTCTCTCATTGGCTTCCGACGCCGCGTCTGTGCACAGGACATGTTTCTGATTCTCCAGCAAACGTTCCTGTCCCCTACACCCACTCAAATTTACGCACTTGTGACTGTCGATGTTCGCAAGGCCTTTGACGGTGTTTGCCACGATCACATCCTTTCTCAACTCGCCTCTTTGGATTGTGGCTCCCGCATGTACTCCTATATCCGCTCATTCCTCTCTAAACGTGTGGCTCGCTTTCGTGTAGATACCCACTTGTCTAACCCACACCACCTCACCCGTGGCACTCCTCAAGGTGCTGTTCTCTCTCCTACCCTTTTCAATCTCGCTATGGCCCCTCTCGCCTCCCAGCTAGCTGAAATTCCCGACCTGCATCATATATTTTACGCCGATGACATCACTCTCTGGTGTTCATCTGGCTCTCCCGGTCACGTACAGGACACCCTGCAACGTGGCCTAGATCTCATCGACTCCTTTCTCACCACCGCTGGCCTCTCTCCTGCTCCTGAGAAATCCGAGCTTCTCCTTCTCAACCATTCCTCCTACCAGCGCTCACACAACCACTTCGTCTCTCTCCACCTTTCTGGCTCTCCCATTCCGGTCGTCACACAGTGCAAAGTTCTTGGCTTCCCTTTGCATGCGGCTAAGAATGTGCAAGCCCTCCACCGCGCTGTCACCACCTGCCACTCTGTAACTCACCTCCTGCGGCGCGTGGTCACTCGACGCTCAGGTCTCCACGAGGCTCACGCGTGCCGCGTTGCCCACGCGCTTGCCCTCAACAAAGTCTTGTACTTTGCACCCTACGCTTCCTTCAATCAGACTCAACTTAACACTCTCGAGACTGCCCTTGTGGGCCTCTACAAGGCAGCTCTCAACCTCCCTATCACTACCTCTACCACTAAGCTCTTTGCCACAGGCCTCTTCCATCCTCTTCGTTCTCTTCTCAGTCTCCATCGTGACTTGCAACTTGCCCGGCTTTCCCTTACCCGTCAGGGTCAGTGGTTATTGACTCAAGCGGGTATCTCGCCCATTCCAATCTCCCCGTTTACCTCTCCTATTCCCACCCCCGCTCCCAATCTTCGTATCCTTCCCCTCCCGACCAACATGTCCCCCGTCCTGCACGCCGGACGTCGTCACGCGGCCGCACAGCACCATTCCCCTCTCTTTGATACCCAGGGTGTAGCTTACACGGATGCCTCCTTCGTGGCTCCTCGAGGTTCCTGCGGCTACGCCCTGTACCATCCACACCTCCCTGCTCCTGAAACCCACACCAGCGGGCCGTATCTACACCCTCCAGACGCATTGTCCCTCGAGGTCCTCGCCATTGCGCATGCCCTCCAGTCATTTGCCCTCCTTCCCTCTCTCCAAGAGTACACAGTCTATTCAGACTCACAAGCCGCTATACACCACATACAGAAACGCACCCTGACCCCTTCTCTCCAACAGGAGGTCGAACGAGCGGTCTCCGCACTGCAGTCTTCCATCGTTTTCCTCCGCTGGGTCCCTGGGCATTCAGGGATTGACGGCAATGAGCTGGCCCATCAGCTCGCCCGCGACACACTTTTCCGGGCACCGTTGATCCCCTGGCCCAAGCCCTCGGAGAACGGTGGGAGGCTCACCCTTCGCCGCACCATAAAAGAGGTCTACCTTGAGCTCCGCCTCGACAAACGCCTTTACCCTCCTCCTCATCCATCACTCACGGTGCCGGAGTCTCGCCTTCTTCGGCACATTCAGATGAATGCAGTTATCACCCCGTCCCGCCTCTTCCTCTATCGCTATCGATCTGACCCTTCCTGTCCCAACTGCCCCTGCATCTATGCGGACCTGGCCCATTGCCTCTTCTATTGCCCGGCTGCTCAGCAGTCGGGTTCCTTTCCCCCACCCTTTCTATCCATCACCACCTGGATCGACTGGCTTGACGCTGAAGGGGAAGAAGAACAGCGACTTCTGGTCGCCCAGGCGGTCGACATGCTCGGCCTATAAATTATGGTCGAATAAAAGTCTTTACTACTACTACTAACTTTATGTGACAGAGTCGAGTGTCATACCACAAAATATCGTCAGTATTGGCGGCCTGCTAACGCCAAGCATGTGTTCACAAAATGAACTTAAAAAACGAAAAGGTTGAAGAGGGGAGAAATAGCAGGACACTGGCGTCAAATCGAAGGGAGCACGATCTCTTCGGGGGTCGAGCCACAGAAAGTCGAAAATTGAGAATCGGACAAGGCTGGTTATCACTATTAATGAGACCTTGTTTAAAATCAATCAGTCAATCAGTCAATTTTAAGCAATTTCAACTGAACGCGTTAGCAGTATTTAAACTACATCTGTGATTAATTAAATTTATTCGATCGAACTTCCAAACAGCCTAGCTCAGCAGCACGCACTGTGTCTTCCGGGAAGCAGTGTGTTCCTTGTCCAACTGTCCTGGTGCCCGTTGATGTCATTTATTTGCGGCACGCACAACCCTTCCACATGGCCGCAAGAACCCTCGAACTTAGGGCTAACTTCCGCATCATGGTGGTGTTGAAGTTCAGAGCCAACAAAAATCAAACACTGCACTTAAGACCGAATCTATGCACACCACCCATGGACTCGGCAGTGGTCCTGAATTTCTAACAAGCCCGCCAGACTAGCAATCGGGGCTGTACCTGTGCAAGCTTTCAGCTGCAACCTTGCAGGATTGGTTATGCATTGAAGTACAGGTAGGCTGTGCACCCTGGCACTCGGTTGGCTTTGGCAGGTTTGCAAGCCACACCAAGGGTATCTCTCGCAAGATCTGACTCAATCCGCTGTGTACTTACGTAACACTCTGCTTTACTTGCGGAATTTTATGGCGAATATCTACCTGCGGAGTGACTGTATTGACCGTTACGTTATTGTAGCGCCTTCCCTTTCGTTCCAGTTTTCCCACTCCCCATTTAAGCCATGGGTCCTCCTTGAGATATAAAAATTCATTCATGCACAGACTTAAGCGAAGTGTGAAGTATAAAAGTAAAGGGACGCGAGCACATGCTCCCTTTTCCCTCGGGTTCAGGTCGCGCCTGGGGATATTGGTCCGGGGTAAAGCAGTCGCTCTTCCGAAAGCTTCCGCCTTTAGCTATCCCTGCTTAGAAGCGACACGTGCCTGCCCCCTACGGTCGTTAAAAGGTTTGGAAGGGGAGGAGGGGGGCTTAAGGGGCAAGGTACTCTTTGTTTACGCCGAGAAAGCATTGAAAGTCTGCGCCAAAAGCCGTACTAGGCGCAAAGGTTTGGAATGTTTAATTCAACCTTTCTTTGGTGGCTCCTGACTGTTCTCTAAGCTTTCGCTTTTGTGTCGGTGTGTTGCTGTGTTTCTCAATATGTGTTAACGCCTAGCTAAGTCATCTGCGCTTGCTAGCTCTAAAAGCCAGGAGCAAATAAACAATACCTTTGGAAGAAAATTGCACCAGGGTGTTGGCTTCCAGCAGAGAATAAATAACAGGGAGGCACAATAAAGCTTAAGCAACCCTCCAACTAATCCATCAACGGGCCGGCTTTCTTGTCAGTTGCATCATTTTAGGCACGTGATGCTGCTTTTCAAAACATTGGCTAAGATTTCTTTGCAAATGGGAGTCGCATATCCGGTGGTCGTTCGTCAATTCCGGCCAATCCAGCCAACTACCGTCATGAAATTATTTCTCACGCAAGATGGACAAAATAGCAACGGTGTGCTGTACTATGGCGTGAATTCACTTCTTCTCACGAAGAGAATTTCAGAAATTCTCCATTCAAAGAAGCCATCTTGGATGTGATATCGTGCAACTTTCCAACATCATTTTAGCCTGAATCAGACATTAATCATGGCTTATGGGGTTTACTGTTCCAAAGCGACTCAGGCTTTGAGAGACGCCGTAGTGAAGGGCTCCAGAAATTTCGGCCACCTGGTGATCTTTAACGTGCACTGACATCGCACAGTACACGGGCCTCTAGAATTTTACCTCCATTGAAATTCGATGGCCGCGGCCGGGATCGAACCCGCGTCTTTCGGGTCAGCAGCTGAGCGCCATAACCACTGAGGCACCGCTGCGGACTGGAACCACACATTAGTGAACCACGGTTGCTGCAGCAAAACTACTTATTGATAGCTAATTGAATAAATTCGCACCCTTTCGTTTACGCAAAAAGTTTTTATTGGCAAAAAAACTGGCTCTCCTATTCAAGAAAGATCCATTTTGAACTTCTAGAAGAAGTTCTCACGGAGCTATAGTCCGATAGGTTAGGATATAAGGTGTGCCAGTTTAATATTTTCCGAGAGGTTGAAGTTAATCCCGTTCAAACATTCAAGCAGATCAAAAAGAACCAATTTAAACATTTTTGAGCATCTCATAAGTGGGTCACTTGAGCCCGTATGACGCGTACCCTATTTGAGTGTGATCCAAACGACACCTATATAAACGTGCGTGAATTTAATGCAGGTGCAATAAAAAACCGCAAAGCTTATTGGATGTCACAAGTGTTTATTCGTTATGAAGAGAGTGTTTACCACTACTAAACTGAAGAAAACCGTAAAAATAAAATCTTCGAATTTAGGAACTTTGCAACGTGAGAAATGCCTTTGAGCCTTAGCTATTGAAGCATATAGTACCGCTCGGTCAGACACGCGCAACGCCAAAGGTTGCAACTATAATGTTGCGAAGCTTCGTTTCTCTTGAAAGATAAGATTTACATTACTGACCAAGACAAACAATGAAAGGCGTTCTGGAACTCTTCCCGGTTATTTGATCACAAGGAGGACAAGACAAGTGGGCAAAAATTTAAGGGTGAAGTTTGGGAGGTAGCAATCCATAAGACCAATGAAACAGAAGGCCATTTTTAGTGCAAAAGCTTTACTTCACGACATCAAACCGGTGAACCTTGACCTTGAGGTTACCCTTCAGAAAACCATAAATGCGCAAACAAAATAAATATTCCGCGACTGGGATTCAAACCTGCGGTGGAGCGAACAGATTAGCTTCGCTGGCAGCTGCACAATAGCACTATTCTATCACCGCAGCCGATACGCCTTCTAATGAACTGCAACGCTGATACCCATTCGCGCGCTATTTATTGCGCGTTGTCTCTTAATCTACCATTACTACATGTGAACTAATCTCGCATTTTGCTATGTGTTGACAGTGGCAGAATAGTGCTGCATGCGTTGACATTGACCCTAACGGGTGAGGAGAATAAAATGCAGCGAGGAGGTGATCGCCGAGAAACAGAATTATTGGATAGTTGCTCGCGTGCAATTTCGTACCCTCAAATGGCGCTCAAAATAATTACCCTATTCTAGGTGCTTTCACGTTCAAAACGTTTTCTTTTTTGCCTAGTTTTCTCCTCAACCCTCTTTCAGATACTTAAAGAGTTGGTTGCCGCAGCAGAGCCAGACCTGTCTTTCCAATATTCTTTACGTAGTTGGTACTTTTACCTACGACAGCGAGCTTTTGCACATCGTTTTGTTTTTTTAATGGAAGGAAGCATACTTGGAGAACAAAAAAAGGCACGGAACACATGGGTGCACGAGGTTTATGGTAATCGGCAGCCAGTGAAATAGACTACCTTTGACAGGCGTTTGACATCTGAGAGTAAGTTCATCATCATCATCATCAGCCCTACTACACCCACTGCAGGGCAAAGGCCTCTCCCATGTCTCTCCAATTAACCCTATCCTTTGCCAGCCGCATCCACCCTTTGCCTGCAAACTTCTTAATTTCATCCGCCCATCTAACCTTCTGCCGCCCCCTGCTACGCTTACTTTCTCTTGGAACCCACTCCGTTACCCTTAAAGACCAGCGGTTATCTTGCCTTCGCATTACATGCCCTGCCCAAGCCCATTTCTTTCTCTTGATTTCGACTAGGATGTCATTAACCCGTGTTTGTTCCCTCACCCACTCTGCCCGCTTCCGATCTCTTAACGTTACACCTATCATTTTTCTTTCCATGGCTCGCTGTAAGTTACCACGGATCAAAACGAAATGTTTCGGGAAGACCTTAGGAAATGTTCTTGACCTGTCCCAAACAGGAAAAATGAAGTCGCGCAAGTAAAATGCAGGTTATTATTTTAGCAAAACTAATATTCCTAAATAAGGTTGAAACGTGTAATTTTAACGTCTATTGCTTGGTTCATTTAGAGCTCTCCTCCTCTCCATAAAATGCTTCATAAAGTTTGGAGAGAGAACAACTTGTCTAGTCCCGCGATTTACGATGAACGTATTTTTGAGGCTACAGTGTGGAGCTAGGTAGCGGTACTGTGTTCTGCCGATGAAAAACTTATTATCCACTTACCGCGTACACCGCTCCGTGAGTCTGTTTTAGCCTGCTGTAACTACCCAATTTACTATAGCTGCGGAACAGACTGTTACCGAGTGAGAAATAAAGTGTACGGCTTGCTGAACTAGTTGTTTATCGGCTGATTATTTTGATCAGAACGCACGGGGCACTACGAAAGAAATGTATGTGAGAGAAGTGTTTTGCCCTTGTGGCGTGGTTTCTCTCACTTCAGATTACAGCTTGGGGTGAAAAAAGCATCGAGAAGGCAGGCTACCACGACAGGGGTGAATAGCTCTTAACATAACAATGAATTCATCGGTTTTGACGAAAGCGAGGAATCGGGGCCAACAATAGTAGGAAGGTCAGCTTAAAGACATGTTGACACTAAACACATCGACAACATTAAAAAATCTGACAGCTGCATGCGGATTCAAACTGCTGGTTTAAATTTTCGCTAAATTGACCTGGTGAATAAATGTGCATGAACTGCATGGTTCGTTTTCGCAAATGGTCATGAATCCTTCCCCGTACTTTACTGCTATTGATATTCCGTCAGCTGAACGCATGTCACTAGGGGATCTTGTCAGAGGTTGTCCGAAGGCACACTGACATAAAAGAGACGATATAAGAAATGCGAAGTATGTGTTGACGACATTGTCAGCTCCATTGTTCACCAGGATTTGAACAGTTTTTCACGTGTGTTTTATGCGCCAAATTTCTGCCAATACATGGGGCTGAAACTTCGAGAAAAATAGCGCTCGTTTTTTTGCCTATTTACTCAGAAATCAAGCTCAGCTCCCACTTCACGGTTTGCGTTTTGCGCTGAAGTCAAATGGCACCGTTTCACGGAGTTTTAGATATCAGCATTCAGGAGGCTGTCATCTGTTCTCACGTTCTAGCAGTGCCTCTATCTTGAACTGCTGCTTTTTCAACGCTTGCTTTCTTATTTATGCTAGTAGCTAGCTTCCATTCTGATAGCGTTTGGTGTTTAGATGTAAATGTGATTTTGCTTTTTATTTCTTTCTTCCAGATTTAGGAGAGCAATGGGCTTCTGCCGTTACTGGCGCTGATAGATTTGCGGCAACATCCGTTTCTTTACTGCCCTTAATGCGCGAGAACCTGCGTTCAGCCTCCTTCTTGATGATGTCAGGGCGGCGCGAAAACAACAAGGACAAAAGAGGCACACGAACACAAGAGGACAGGTGCCTCTACGTTCGTGTGCCTCTTTTGTCCTTGTTGTTTTCGCGCCGCCCTGACATCATCAAAAAGCTATGCGCCAACTAGCCCAAACCAAAGTACTTCTTGTTCATCTTCCGTTCCGTCGCCAGTGGCTCCTGTGGACGCTTACGGCAGAAACCTCCGGAATGCTTAGACAATATAGGCCGTGTCGGTAATGGCAATGGAGACGTTGTCTGCGTGCAATGTGAAGAAAAAAGAAATCATTAAGAACCACTGAACTATTCACAGATGTAAGCAGGAACCTTCATGACTGGCGGTGATCTCGGAAGTGGCTGGCAGCAGGGTAGCGATGGAGGCAAGGCTTGTTTCCTTTATTAAACTAAAAGCAACAGGCTAGTGAAAGAATCCTGTTTTTATACGCCTACTTTGTGTGTACGACAGGTGCCCAGTTGCTGGGCGCTAATTACTTGTCACCTGGGTTTTTCTGATTTAAAAGCGCAATACCTCCGGCTGGGCATTTGATATCTTTTATGCCGCAAAATGTTGCCGATTCTTGCAAATCAATTTATAATTTCTGCAACCAAAGGCCGCGAATATCAGAGGTTACAGCTACAGTTAAAGGAGTATAGACACCTAATTTTGGTGGCGTGTTTTCTTCTCTACAACTTACTTATTTATTCAGTCCTCAAATTCTCCTTCAACAGGGGTTTTACATGAAGAGTTGGGGGCTTCACAGACGATTTCAAGGGTGGGCTGCTTCACAGAAGAAAATTTTCAATGGCTGTCCTGAAATTTGTCGCACCACTACTTCAGTCAGATCATTCTGGTCTTTCGCTGTTTGTGTCAAAAACGATTGAAGGTGCGATGACGTGCGCGCGTGCGGCGGGTATACAGACTTGTAATGACTGGTCCGGGATGAATGGCGGTGAGCGGGAGATATAACGCTGCTATCAATTGGAAAATGATAGAAATTGTGGTAGAGAAAACGATAGACCTTGCAGAAGACACTAATACGCATGAATCACCATGTGATATTAGGCTACGACCACTAAATATTTTATAATTGAATTTTTTTCTCTCATGCCATGTACGATACGCTGTCTTCCTGGCATTCCCACAGTGGGTGTTTCCATTTCGGTTTCAACAGCAGAACGATGGCTGTGACCTCAGAGCGTGCTTTTGTGTTACGAGAGGCATGGAAAAAAGTCCGTATAATCGCTGCTTCCTCGTTCTAATTTACTGCAGCGCTGAAACCAGCCTTCTTCAAGAGCCGGAATTGCAACGAATGAGGAAGCAGCAATTATATTGCAGTTTTTTCATGTCTCACGTGACCTGTAGGTCCACGTTGACGTCACAGTCCTTATTCGGCTGTTGAAACCGAAACGAAAACAGCACGAGCAAGAAATCTGGTTATAAATTATTGAGCGGTCATAGGAGAATACTAGGTGGTACTCCATGTATAATAATGTCTTACGCCTCATTACAAGCAAGGTGTCTATACCCCTTTAAGATATTCGCGACTGGAGGCCACAGTAATACATAAGTTCAAGAGATCGGTTCACGTTTGTATCTTCAGCATTGTGGGCGTTGCTCCCTTCTGATAGAACTTTTGTGTATATTTTGCAGTCTTTATAGTTAAGTCTGATCACTTCACTGCGTTCACATGGGTCACTAAGGCCCAGAACCCTGCCACGCAGCATGGGCGATAGCGGGCTTCATCGCATGCGCTTAAACAGAAGCGGCGACTGAAGAAGTAAGCATACGTAAAGGAAAGAAGTTTTTTGCTAGCAATGTCTTCCATATAACAGAAACACAGAAATCAAGCGGGCTGAGAAACTGCCTGCAGCCTAATATTAAACTGAAATTTTTTGTCTCGTGACCTAAACTCTGGTCTCCTCCTCATCAATCCACTTACGATTATTACTAACCTTCCACGACATGGACGCTTAGTGAATGCTGATTGTTGTATCCTTTGCAAGGGGTGTACGAGAAGTACTCACTCTCGGCGTAAGCATTTATGTGAATAGCTAGAAGACCTTCAGTTTTCGAGCATCAATTACTGCCGTGCTTCTTCCCTAATAAGACGAAGCACTGAATAAGAAAGCAAATTGATTTAAAAGCATGGACCTTAGCAAAACCATCAGGCTGAAAAGGAAAGCTACGCTGCACACTTCTGTGTATAGTTCGTAGGTGAAAGGCGGCACGGCCTTCTAAGGGGGTCTAGCACATTACCACAGCATGTCAGGGGCAGTTAGTCTACCCCTAATCAAATTAGGGCGGCTAATAGACGGCAGAGCAAGACCGAAATGATTAACTTTAAAAAAGAAAGATGCTAGCCCAGAGTGCTTTGGGGAATCCTCCTGGGTGGAGGAGCTCTGAAATAAAGCAAAATTTCTCTTAATCATCCATATAAGCGGGGAATACGGCTATAAGTGGCTTTGTTTGGATGAATGGTAAATAGTACTCATCATTTATTTCAAACCATCTCCGCTTTACAGGATTAACCCTGACACTTTTGCCCAGGTTGTCTTTTCCCTTTCTACCTCTCTCTTCGTCCCTCTTCCCACGTGCAGGGTAGAACACTGGGCGTCGCCTAGCTATCCTCCCTGCCTTTTCGTCCATCGCTCTCACGCTCAGCTTGTGCAGCGATTTGGGTTATGTGCCCTGAAACGAATGTGCCCTCAACACACAAAAAATAAATTGGTTAATGTGAAACATTACCACATATCCTCACTAAATGGTTACTGCACGCATTTATGCACTAGGAACAAAAAGCAAAAAGGCAAGAGAGCGATGCTTTCTTGCTGTTTTTTTTTTTTGCTGTGTTGTTGGGCAGCGCTCCGAATCAGTTTGTGCAGACTCGCCCAGTTTGCTATCCTAGCGCAACATAAGGACAGAAAGATTCGTTTAGTCATATGGTTCTTTTTTATCAGCACTTTTCATGATGTTCTTGCTGTTTTTTTTCGTGTTGTTGGGCAGTGCTCCGAATCAGTTTGTGTAAACTCGCCCAGTTTGCTGTCCCAGCGCAACATAATGACAAAGATTCTTCTAGTCATTTGGTTCTTTTCATGATGACGCACTTTTCATGATGACGCGCCAAGTCAAGACGAAAGATGTCCTACTATCCACACATAAAAACTGAGCTAGCGACTAAACACATGCTGTCGATACTTCCAGCTGCGTTCGTGAACCGAGCAAAGCAAGGTGTCGGCCTGACCGCGTTCTCATACGCAGCACGGCCTGAGATTCAGGCGGCGGTAAATGCGACGTTCCAGGGAGACATAATCAGGCCGCGGAAAGTTCCGACTAAGCGGGTGCAACTGATTCAATTAGGGAACCCCCAAGAGCAGACGCAGAACTACGGCACCCCATTTGCTCTGGTGTGTTTACCCTGTGCGGCGATGGAATGCCTACAACAGCTCCCTCTGTTAGGGCACATCGGTGACGGTCTCCCGATTGAAGTGCGGGCTCTTGTGTATTTGCCAGGTTTTCTGAAAGATGACTCCGTGCGTAAGTTCTGAAAAGTCGCGGTGTTTGTGCGTCGAGCCTGTTTGCTGCGAAAATTTACTACGTTTGTGGTAATAACAGCGAACTACGCGAGACAACGCTGCTTGATTCGCATGCATTTCTCTCTGTTTGCGTCCCGAAGCTCTGCTTGGTCCCCGACCAAAAAAAAAAAAACATGGTTAAACCGTTTCAGCGAAGGTGATTTTTGATCTACGTATGCAGCATCAGTTTCAATTAACTAGCCACGTTTCCACATGTAAAAAGCAAACAGTCACTGAAACGAAGTGATCTATTATTAATACTTTCTGCTATTTATTTACATTTCTATTATTGATAACACGCATTCAGCAGCATACCCATCTTAACCTGAAATTTATTTGATTAGAAAGTAATCGGAACAACAACCAATCAGCAGCAAAATGGGAAAAATAAAAAACTGTTATGTAAGCACGATTATTTTATTTTTATTTTAACTCGATAATTTTTAGACCTGCGCAGAAGCGTTCAAGGATATAAGCTTAATTTAAATTCAAACCGGAAAGAAACAAACAATAAAAAAGGGCACTGTATGTAGGTACCGTGGCGGCTACAATAACTCAAGGTATAATTATGCGATGAAACCGGAATATTGCAGCGTTACTGATACATGTGCACGAAATTGGGACTTGCACACTCGCACTTAAATGCAAAAAAACCTCGTGTTTCTACTCCGCACTGCGTGGAAAGAGTTAAATTTTCAAATCAAGTTCCTTGTTGGGACTCTATTAAGCTTCACGTTTTTCTAATTCGAACAAATTTTAAGTTACACAGTGTTTGAAAAGCTGTTGAATTAAGAGAAGACTTACGTTTCGGTGTCTTGTTTGTATATCTAATTGTTCGCTTGGTAGAGATATTATGAAAGCTAACCATCCCCACATGGCACACATCACTTATGTAGTTTTGCTGAACAATAATGCAGCGTTATGACATCTAAGGACAGGGATTCGGTTAGGCTGTACGGTGAAGTCTACGTCAGCTAACCACGCGCCTGAGCATCAAGAAGAAAATTTTCCGCAAGACCCGCAAAGAACATCACATCTACAACAAATATTCTATGTTTAATCTTAAATAAGCCACTTTTATCCCGTACATTCAGGTAATGTGAGAACGTTGCAGATTAACGGCTTAACTACGCGTGTCCTGCGACTTAGACTAATTCCGGGGATTTTTTTTAATGCAAGCATTTTTTTTTTCTTTAACATGAACCACAGCAAGCAAAGGGTCTCGCTCCAATAAAGTATATTTTCAACTGGCAACACATAAGCCCGGCTAAAATAGGACTGTGCTCGTCGGGGTGGCTTCACCTTCTCGGGGCATGTCGAGCGTTCTGAAAACGCAGTGTTACGAAAGTGCCTGAAGCTAGCATTATGTCAAGTAGAGGGTCGAAGCATTGTTGACATGTTTTCTCGCGACTCAAGCATCTTCGCAGGCACTGAGCCACATTAACAGCCGCTGCAACTTACTACAGTTCGTAACCTGTTATTATGCGCTCTTCGATGTGCGGGTCGTGTTGAGCAAGATCTGATGCGCGGGCTGTCTTCTTTGCAGAGGCCATGGAGCTGCTTACCCTGCACTTCCTTTTCATCGAATGTTCTCACTGCATACATGATTAGCTATGATTAGTTGGAGTTTGGGTGTAGGGAAACACAAAGTACACAAAATAAGCTTTGATTAAGTGCGTCAAACCGGCTAGAAAGTAAACAATAATTGGGTATCAGGCTCCGTCACTGCGCTACATCCCAAGCTTTGTACCTAAATCACATTGATCCTTGTATAAAAAAAATAAACTAAAGTACACTACACTTTCTTTGTGCTCGTGCACAGGAGAAACGTCTCCTATTTATTGATTGAGATTTCAGAAATGTATTATATCACTTGAGGCATACGCAGTGCTGTTGAAGAGGCTTGTTTAGTTTAGACCCTGTATTTCAAAATCGTTTCCTATACAAGATGCTTCCGAACGCAGTCTGCAATATCGCCACTTGTCTTGGCTCACTCCGACTTTCTCCAAATATATTTTCTGCGAACCTCACACATTATTTCTCACTAATCCCATTATCACTACACTACGTTGCGCACCGCAGCGGTGGCCGAGTGGTTGAGCATCCGCCTCGCATGCGGGAGGTGCGGGATTTGATCCCTAGTGCAGCCGGGCGCCCACCGGGGATACAATGAGTACAAGCTTTCCCCTGGCCTGGTGCTCGGCTAGCAAGGGGCGAAATGCTTGGAAAATGGGTCTCTGACACCACCTTCATAAATCGAAAAATACCTTGTGCCATGACGCTCTTTGGCCATAGACACCTTGGCGCCATAAAATCCATCATCATCATTACACTACATTGCGAACGCCATGCTGTTTTCTGGACAGCATGCTTAGCTGTGAATACATACACTGACCGTGCATGCTGCTGGAGGTCTACTTTTAATCGTGAACCTTATTTCTATAAGGTCCTATATGCGCCGCTCTTTCAAGAGGTAGCGAATAAAAACGTTTTCTGTCATGAAAACTCTAAAACTATGCTAACTCCTTCGAAAGATTTTGAGAAACATGTACAAGTCAACTAGCCAATACTGTAGTGTAGGCGTGAACCGCCCTTGAAGACCGTGAACCATGACAGCAAACGCATGGAACGAAACCCCGTTTATTCAGTGACGCACGCACATATATATGCACACAACTGTAGCCCTCTGGCGGTGTTCACATTGAAAAGGAAACAAGAACTAACTATACAACATATTCCCTCCCTTTGTGTTAAGGTTAGTGAATTAGTGATTAGTACGTATTGCAACATCTCAAATGATTTACTAATAACAAATGCACATGTACATGTAAACCATTGCAGTTTGACAAAAATGATCACAACACAGTCCATTCATGCACTCTTCAACTAGAGTTCACACTAGCCTACATGTAGCCATATCGGTCAGGCGGTCGTCTCTTGCGAGGTGGCAGCACACGGCGCGGAGGGTCCGGCGTTGGAAGCAACGCCTCTGTTGTGTCTTGAGGTGGGTCCGGAGTGCAAAGAACTGGTCCGAGCAATCGTGGGGCGTCAGAAGGCGACCCATGCTGGATGCGGACACACTCACCACTCTCACTGGGGTTCCACGATTGAAGCGCCGCTGGAATCCTCGATAGCATGGCCGCATTCCATATGTTGCCGTCGTCGAGACGGAAAGACGATCGCCCATATTTCTTCGTTACCTTGCGGGGACCTCGAACGAAGTAGCTGGCTTCTTCACCCGCACATAGTCCCCAACTTTCACAGTAGTCTCTTTCGCAGACCTGCGGCTATCCGTATACTTCTTACTGTACTGCTGTTGCTTCTTCACCCGTTCGCGCAGGCGCTCCAGCTCAGAGTCTGGGGAGCTGAAAATGGCAGGCGACGGGTATCCGACAATATCAGTCTTGTTCTTGGTACGCGTCCATGGAGCAGTAATGCAGAGGCAAGCCCCGTAGTAGCGTGCGGAGTGCAGCGGTAAATTCCAAGGTACTCGATTACTGCTTGACGAAACGGACGCTGCTCTAACGCTGCCACTTGAACACTTGAAAACTCTGTTGAAGCGTTCAACTTCCCCGTTCGCTTGAGGATGATACAAAGATGAGTGCAGAAGGCGGATGCCACGATCTTTTAGAAATTGCTCAAACTCTCTTGACGTGAACTGTGGCCCATTATCACAAACGACTTCATCCGGGTAACATTCACGGGAAAATACAGAAAGCAAAAACTTTGTAACTGTAGTGGTGGAGACGTCGGAGCTGAAGTGTACCTCGGGCCACTTCGAAAAATAGTCCACCAGAGTAATCGCAAACCGACAGTCATGCGGAGCTCGTTACAGGGGTCTCACGATGTCGAGTGCTATCTTTTGCCATGGACCGTCTGGGAATGGCACTGGCTGCAGTGGTGTAGCAGATACTTTGGCGCTCTTGTCTGCTCCCTGGCAGATGCTGCAGGTCTGGATCGCAAGCTCGACTTGCCGATCCATGCCCGGCCACCAAAACCGCTCTCGTAGACGCGCCTTCGTCCTGACAACCTCATGTGCTGTGGCGATCACTTGCGGAGTCAGTGCTTCTGGAACAATAAGATGCTCTCCGCGGAGCAACAAGTTATCAACAACGGACAATTCTTGCTGTACCTTGCCATATGGCTTAAGTTCAACCGGAAGCAATTTGTGCGAAGGCCACGATGACTGGACGTAAGAAATGACTTGTTGTAACGTGTTGCCTTCAGCTAGACTCTGCTGGAATTGCTCTTTGGTGATGCACGATGCCGCTTGAATGAATGCTACCACTTCGTCTATAGACGTTTCGTCCTGCTGTAACGCAACTGGAAGACGGGACAGAGCGTCTGCAACTTGGTTTTCCAATCCCTTCCGGTATTGCACCGTATAGTTATACCGAAGAAGTCGCTCTGCCAAGCGTGCTATGCGCAGCGGTCGTCTACCAGTACCTTGAATTGACAAGAGAGATACCAAAGCCTGGTGATCTGTGTACAGTGTGAAGTGGCGCCCCAAAGATACGTGTGCCAATGCTCGATAGCCCAGACACACGCGAGCGCTTCGCGTTCTCCCATGGCGTACCTTCTTTCTGCAGGCGTCAGAGTCCTTGACGCAAACGCCACTGTGAATAACTTGTGCCCATGCATCTGTTGAAGAACTGCTCCGAGGCCGCAGTCGGATGCATCTGTGGCGACAACGACTGGAAGAGATGCGTCGAACATCCGGAGCACTGTCCCGGAATCGAGCATGGACTTAACCTTTTGAAAGCTGGCACCAACATTCTCAGACCAAATAAAAGGCACATTCTTGCGAAGAAGGGCCCGCATAGGCTCCACAACATGTGCTAAATTTGGAACGAACTTTGCGTAATATTCCACTAAGCCAAGGAAGGATCGAAGACCAGCAGCATCCGTGGGAGCAGGGATGTTTTTGATGGATTCTACCTTCTCAGGTTGTGGAATGATGCCATCGGGCGTGACTTTGTGGCCCAAGAATGAAAGTTCATTTGTGCAAAATACACACTTGTCATTTAGCTTGAGCCCTGCTTCTTTTATACGCCTGAGAACGGTCGCAAGGTTTGCCCAGTGGTCTTTTTCACTCTTTCCAAAAGCGATGATGTCGTCGATGTAAAACAAGACACCAGAACATCCTTGAAGAATTTGCGACATCATGCGTTGGAAGGCCGAGGGGGCGGAAGCTAATCCAAAGCACACACGCTTGAAGCGATAAAGTCCGTCGTGTGTTACGAAGGCTGTTAAATCACGGCTCTCTGGATGTAGCAAAACTTGGTGATAAGCAGTTGCCAGATCTAACTTGGAAAAGTGTGTTGCACCCACAAAGCTGTGCAGAAGTTCTTCAGTGTAGGGAAGCGGAAAATTGTCCGGCACGACGGCCTTGTTGGCTTCTCGAAGGTCGACACAGAGGCGAATCCCTCCATCTTTTTTTTTACCACGACGATAGGGGAGACCCATTCTGAAGCGTTGACCCGCTCAATCACATCCGTCTCTTCCAGCCGACGAAGTTCTTCTGAGACCAAAGGTCGTAATGACAGTGGTAGGCGGCGAAGCTTAGACGCAGTGGGTTGGACGGATGGACGCGTTTTGACCTGGTAAACAAAAATCTTAGCCAGACCAATGCCCTCTCCAAACAGACAATGGAACTCTTTTCTTAAGTAGCTGGGGAGTCCAGCATAACACGGATGCGTTTCTTTTACAGAACATCGTTCTTGGCTACCAGCTGCAGTGGCAGTTGTCTCAAGGCAACAAAGGGATGAGCCCTCAATTCGTAGATTAAGAGCTCTAATCGCATCGATACCGAGAAGCGAACTGCCCCGATACACGACATAAAACAAAATGGATGCTGTACGAGCCATGTACGTAACCTCAGAGAGGAAACATCCATGCACCGGTATGGGCTGTCTTGAATAGTCCAATAATTTAACTAGCGGGGCGGTACAGTGTGCTTTACTGGAGAAATGCTGGTTGAAGAGGCTGTACGACATAATGGAAACTGCTGATCCCGAATCCACTAAGAATGCTACGCTGGTGTTTCCTACTAAGACATCAATATGAATACCAGCGTGAGTGGATGCGGCCACTACCAGAATGTTTGCAACGTCACTGCGTTCTTCGCTGCTTAGTTCCCGAACAGAAGCAAGGCGTCGATCCTTATTGCACACTGACTTGAAATGACCGATCCGACCGCAGCAATGGCAGCGTTTCCCTTTAGCCGGGCAGTGGAACGACGCAGCCGAGTGCTGATTAGAACCGCAACGAAAGCAGTGGAAGGGGGCGTTGTTCTTAGTTGCGACATGCTGTACACTTGCAGACGCAAAAGCTTGGACGTCTTGAGTTGTCTGTTCTAGCTGAGTGGCCACAAGCACAGCACGCGAAAAAGAAAGACTCGAGCCATCGAGCAACAGACGCTCACGGACATGTTGCGAAGAAATGCCTGTCAGGAACTGATCACGGAGCGCATCCTCAAGCACGGCGAACGAACAAGCAGCTGCATGCTCACGTAACGCAACAACATACTCGTTGATAGATTCACCTGGCTGCTGGACGCGTTTGCGAAAACGGTGACGTTCTACGACGATATTAGTTCGGGTGGTAAAATGGTTCCCCAAGGCTGTAACCGCATCGTCATATGGCGAAGGTGCCGTCTCTGTCTGTTTTGGCAACAGTCCGGTGCTTGCGCCCTCACTATCTGCTGGCAGATCCTTAGCGGTAGCGCTCTCACCTTCTTTGGCGTCTTTGGCTGACCCAGGAAGCGTGAAGAATATTCGCTGGCCTTCGACGCCCAGACTGTGTATAAGAAGGGCTTTGCGACGCTCCGGCGAAAAATCAGACGCTCCCGAAGCCAGCATGTAGTTCTCGAATAGTCGCACCCATTGTGACCAAGGAACAGCCGGGCGACCTGGAACAGGCAGAAATTGGGGCGGTGGTGCGAGTCCGGAAAAGCTCATGACTGGAAGCGAAAAGGTTGATACGTCCTGTTACGTTTCGCCTATGACGCGCGGTATAGCCGGCGCGGATGCAACGGACGCCGGGGCTTCGTTCAAAGTGGCGGTCATTTTGGACCCGTTCAGTGCTGCCGTAACGCCTCCCGCCAAGCGCGTCCAGGCAGGTTTCAATGCCACGTGTCGTCGTGTGTGCGTGTGTGTGTGTGTGCATGTTGGTACCCACGCTTGTCAAAGCGCGGCAGCCGGGGAGAGGAGCTCCCCAACTGGGAGGCGAGGAGGTCTGACCGGCGCCGGCCTGGCGGACGCGTCACTTCACGTCTCAACATGTCCGTGCGTCGCCGTCTCGTGCGACTCATCCCGAGCCGTTCCTTCTTGCCCTCGACTCCGAGGGTATAAAAGCCGCTGCCCCGGACGCCACAGAGAGACTTCGATTTCTTCCTTCGAGTAACGTGGTCGCCCAGACCGGCTGCTCTTTTGCGATGCCAGAATAAACAAGTTGTTCTGTTGCCAGTCGACTCGTCCTTTGCCGGGACCTTCGGATGTTTCCAGCTGTGCCCCAGGCCGCCAGGCCAACGCTACCCTTGGGGCTTGCAACCCATTTGCAACAACTGGTTGCCAGCGGTGAGATCCCGACAACGGAGGCCAGCAGCGAAGATATGCGGTCGACTGTATGCTGAGCAGCACAACGTCTATCCGGGAGCAGTGCAACGAGCCCTGTGTGATGACTGGTTGCCTGCAGCGGAACAACTGCGCTGAATTCTTGGCTGCGAGGTTTGGTGAGTGCGGGACTTTCTTCTTCTGAGTTTTGCCAGGCTTTTGTTAGTGTCAGAAACAGAGCTGGTAATTGTGGTTGTCGTTGCTGCCGGGTTAGTTTGCGGCAAGACAATAGTAGGCAGTAGAGAAAGCAGCATTCGGAGCAGCCATGGATTTGAAGTCGTTGCGCAAACCGAAATTGCTGGAGCTTGCAAGAGAGTTGGGTCTGGATGTCTCAGACAAACTCAGAAAACCAGAACTGCTAAGGGCTATGCTTGAGTTGGAGGCTGAGGATGACGAGCTGTCGGAATGCCTTGAGACCATTGAGGAGAGGGAGCAAAAAGAGAAAGAAGAGCGCGAACGTAAAGAACAAAAAGAAAAAGAGAAAGACGAGCGCGAACGTAAAGAGCAAAAAGAGGAGCGCAAACGTAAAGAGCAAAAAGAGAAAGACGAGCGCGAACGTCAACACGCTTTGGAAATGAAGCGTCTCGTGGTAGAGATGGAACGCGCTCGTAATGGAAGTCAGGCACACGGTGCAGGAGAACGGGTATCGTTCAAAATGACTGACCTGATGCGGCCGTTTAAGCTTCGAGAGGACATTGGTTTGTTCCTGGTTAACTTTGAGCGAACGTGCGAGAAGCAGGGGTTCTCTCGGGAAATGTGGCCACAGCGCTTGCTCACTTTGTTACCCGGCGAGGCGGCCGACGTAGTCGCTCGCTTGAAGAGAGAGGAGGCAGAGGATTTCGACCAAGTGAAATCGAGTCTGCTAAAAAAGTACAGGCTGTCAGCGGAGGCGTTCCGTCGGAAGTTTCGGGAAAATGAAAAAGGCAGAAGTGAGTTATATACAGAGTTTGCCTACAGGCTTATGTCAAACATGCAGGAGTGGCTCAAAGAAGAGAAAGCGTTTGGTGACCACGAGAAAATTCTGCAGTGTTTCGGGCTAGAACAGTTTTATAGTCGGTTACCTGAGAACGTGCGGTACTGGGTCTTGGATAGGCCAGACGTTAGTACAGTGGCTAAAGCCGCCGAGCTTGCCGAGGAGTTTGTGACGCGTCGGGCTCGCGGAGCTAAGGACGGTCAAAAGGGTGAATTTGGCTCCAAGTCTGAGATGCCGAAGTTCACACCCATGAGAGCAAGGGGGGACACACGTAGTGCGGATGCGAGTGAAAGCAGTCCGACCGAACGTAAGGAGACGGCGGCAGCCGAAGGCGAACGCAGAAAGCGGTTCGAGACGAGGCAAGCGCGCGTGTGTTATACGTGCCAGAAGCCGGGTCACTTTTCGGCGCAGTGTCCAGAAACAAAAACAAAAGTCGTGTTTTTGTCATTATGCAGCACTGACGAGAACATGAAGCTTCTCGAGCCTTACATGCGAGACTTCCTCGTGAACGGGAAAGAGTGCCGAGTGCTTCGTGATTCCGCAGCTACAATGGATGTAGTTCACCCCTCATACGTAGAACCCGATATGTTCACGGGCGAGTGCGCATGGATCAAACAAGCCGTGGAAGCTCACAGCGTTTTTCTGCCCGTAGCAAAAGTGCTTATTGAAGGACCTTTCGGAGCAATTGAGACGGAGGCCGCAGTGTCATCTATGCTGCCCCCCCAGTACCCGTACCTATTTTCGAACAGGTCCGATCACCTCCTGCGCGAGAAGGGGCTTTTGTTTGGTGAAGCTAGCGTTCAGGCCTTAACCAGATCGAGAGTTCGGGAGCTCGCTGCAAAGGCGGTAGTTGCGGGGCCGACGTTGTCGAACAATGAGAAAGGGTCGGAGGCGCAGCAAGCTGATACTCAGAGCACGTCCGAACTGAATAAAATTGAGCCTGTAGCGTTGAAGGCACCAGGTACTGGAGAGGAAACGCCCGACACGGGAAAGTTAGAAGAGCTATCTGCAGATTTGCTCATCGCGCCTACGTCTGATGGACTTAATAGATTGCTAAAAGTCAGCCGGTCGGCTTTGATAGCGGAGCATAAAAAGGATGGCAGCCTAGAAAACATGCGCTGCAATGTTAAGGAAGGTATCGCCAAGAAAAATGCTCGTTTTGTGGAAAGAGGTGGGGTCTTGTACCGGAAGTATCTAGACCGCAGGGGAGTCGAGTTCGATCAGCTGATCGTGCCTCAGTGCTACCGTCAGAATCTGTGGCGCTTGTCGCATGGCGGTTCGTGGTCCGGACACCTACGAGTTAAGAAGACTATGGACCGTCTCTTGCAAGAGTGCTATTGGCCAGGGTGTTTTCGTGACGTAGAACACTTTGTGAGGACATGTGACACCTGTCAGCGGGTTGGCAAACCAGGGGACCAATCGAGGGCGCCGTTGAAGTTGGTACCTATAATTACGGAGCCTTTTAGACGGCTCGTTATGGATACAGTGGGACCTCTGCCGGTAACAGCCACGGGGTACAGACACATTTTGACTGTGATCTGCCCAGCGACAAAGTTCCCTGAAGCAGTGCCGCTTAAAGAACTCAGCTCAGTTGAGATAGTCAATGCACTACTGTCCATATTTGCGCGAGTTGGTTTTCCTGCGGAAATCCAGTCAGATCAGGGCACAGTGTTTATTAGCGCTTTGACGACAGCCTTTCTAGAGAGGTGTGGGGTAAAGCTGTTACACAGCTCAGTGTACCAACCACAGTCGACTTCCGTTGAGAAGCTCCACTCCGTCATGAAGCGCGTGTTGAGAGCATTGTGTTTTGAGCAACAAAGTGATTGGGAGCTGTGTCTGCCTGGGTTGATGTTTGCATTAAGGACCGCGCCGCATGCGGCTACGGGGTTTTCGCCAGCTGAGCTGGTGTACGGTCGCTCGCTGTGGTCTCCGCTTCGCATGCTTCGAGATTCGTGGGAAGGCAGGGGCGACGACCCAGTCGTGGTCGAGTACGTACTTAGGCTCCTCGAACGCCTAAGAAGGGCACAGGAGTTGTCAGGTGAAGCAATGGCAAAGGCCCAGCAGAGGGCCAAGGTTTATTATGATCGGACAGCCAGGGCCCGTCGTTTTGAGGTGGGCGATGAGGTAAGAATATTGCGCACATCGCTAAAAAACAAACTCGACGTGCAGTGGGAGGGCCCAGCACGGATTGTTCAAAAACTGTCGGACGTTAACTACGTGGTGAGTCTGCCAGGAAAACGGAAAGCACAGCAAGTTTACCACTGTAATCTGCTCAAACCCTATAGGCAACGGGAAGCAGTGGTGTGTATGATGGTAAACGTTCCCGAAGAGCTTCCGGTCGAGCTTCCGGGACTAGGCTCAGTGACGAACAGGGAAGACACTGATCAGGTCATTAGTGACTTAATCATTAAAGCACCGCTGTCGGCTGAGCAGAAAACCGAACTACATCAACTCTTACAAGAGTTTCAAGGTCAGTTCTCTGAGAGGCCTGGTAGGACTTCTGTCCTTACTCATGATATAGAACTTACCTCCCCAGAGCCAGTACGATCCAAGGCGTACCGGGTGTCACCCCGCCAGCGCGATATTATGGAGGCTGAGGTGAAGAAAATGCTACAGCTCGGTGTTATTGAGGCGGGTGAGAGTGATTATACCTCCCCTTTGATTTTAGTTGAGGTACCGGGCAAGGAACCTCGTCCTTGCGTCGACTACCGCAGGCTTAATTCCATCACTAAGGATCAAATTTATCCGATCCCTAACATCGAGGAGCGCCTTGAGAAAGTTAGTAGCGCTGTTTATTTCCACCCTAGATCTTGTCAGGGGTTATTGGCAGGTTCCACTTACAGAAGAGGCTAGTAGGTATGAGGCGTTCATTTCACCAATGGGAACATTCCGTCCTAAAGTTTTGAGTTTTGGTTTGAAGAACGGGCCATACTGCTTTTAAAGCCTCATGGACAAAGTGTTGCGGGGACAGGAAGAATTCGCTTTACCGTATTTAGACGACGTAGCGATATTCTCCGCATCCTGGTCTGAGCATATGGCACACTTGCGGGCAGTGCTAACCCGCCTGCGCGAAGCGGGCTTGACAGTCAAGGCTCCCAAGTGCCAATTAGCACAGGCCGAGGTTGTCTACCTCGGTCACGTGATTGGACAGGGTCGTCGCCGCCCCTCTGAAATAAAGGTGGCCGCTGTGCGAGACTTCCCGCAACCGCGCACGAAGACCGATATTCGGTCGTTCTTAGGTGTCGCCGGCTACTATCAAAAGTACATCCCCAGGTACTCCGATATCGCGGCTCCCCTGACGGATGCTCTAAGAAAAACAGAGCCCCAAACAGTCGTCTGGAGCGAGACACAGGAAAGAGCTTTTAGCGCCCTAAAGAGCGCCCTAACAAGCCAGCCTGTGCTACGATCGCCAGACTACACAAAATGGTTCGTTGTTCAGTGCGATGCTAGTGAGCGAGGCATGGGCGTTGTACTGTGCCAACGGGAAAATGGAGAAGTGGAACACCCCGTCCTTTATGCTAGTCGTAAGCTGACCTGTCGTGAGCAGGCGTACAGCACCACCGAAAAAGAGTGTGCGTGTCTCGTGTGGGCCGTTCAGAAATTGTCATGCTACCTAGCCGGCTCGAGGTTTAACATTGAGACGGATCACTGCCCTCTCCAATGGCTGCAGACCATCTCTCCCAAAAATGGCCGCCTCCTGCGCTGGAGCTTCGCTTTGCAACAATATTCCTTTGAGGTGCGTTACAAAAAGGGGAGTCTCAACGGTAACGCCGATGGCTTAAGTCGAGGCCCCTAGCTTGGGAATCCGCCTCAAAGTTGTTTGTTACTGATGTTTTCTTCCTGAGGCAGGATTTTTAACATATTGCTTTTGTTTAGTGTTTCAAAGTGGTTATGTGCTTTCTAGTGCAATTTTCCAATTTGTGGACGCGTTCTGAGTGCTGCTTGACTACTGTAAGGAACTAGGCAGTAGTATAAAAGGGGAAAGAGCCTGGCAGAGCTTAGTGAGGGTTGTCTCGTGCTTGCTGACTGAGCGGTTGCGTTTCGGCGTAGTTCTAACGCTTGCTGGGAACGAGCACAAAAACGGCAACTCTCCCGAAGTCACTTTGCAGTGTCCTGTGTGATCCTGAACCTGAGAACGAGGCCTGCTCTGTGTGCTGCGCTCAAGCAACGTCGAGGGACGACCGGTTTAGATTACGAGCATCATCGAGCGACATCCCTCCGGACAGCGGATGCAGTCCCCTGACCATCGGGATCTCCTTCTCCCGGCGGGGCGGTCTGTTACGTTTCGCCTACGACGCGCGGTATAGCCGGCGCGGATGCAACGGACGCCGGGGCTTCGTTCAAAGTGGCGGTCATTTTGGGCCCGTTCAGTGCTGCCGTAACGCCTCCCGCCAAGCGCGTCCAGGCAGGTTTCAATGCCACGTGTCGTCGTGTGTGCGTGTGTGTGTGTGTGCATGTTGGTGCCCACGCTTGTCAAAGCGCGGCAGCCGGGGAGAGGAGCTCCCCAACTGGGAGGCGAGGAGGTCTGACCGGCGCCGGCCCGGCGGACGCGTCACTTCACGTCTCAACATGTCCGTGCGTCGCCGTCTCGTGCGACTCATCCCGAGCCGTTCCTTCTCGCCATCGACTCCGAGGGTATAAAAGCCGCTGCCCCGGACGCCAAAGAGAGACTTCGATTTCTTCCTTCGAGTAACGTGGTCGCCCTGACCGGCTGCTCTTTTGCGATGCCAGAATAAACAAGTTGTTCTGATGCCAGTCGACTCATCCTTTGCGGGGACCTTCGGATGTTTCCAGGTGTGCCCCAGGCCGCCAGGCCAACGCTACCCTTAGGGCCTGCAACCCATTTGCAACAGCCCGCTCTTCCGTTCATCCTCGTCGCCAATGTAGTGTAGGCGTGAACCGCCCTTGAAGACCGTGAACCATGACAGCAAACGCATGGAACGAAACCCAGTTTATTCAGTGACGCACGCACATATATATGCACACAACTGTAGCCCTCTGGCGGTGTTCACATTGAAAAGGAAACAAGAACTAACTATACAACAAATACGTGTTGTAAGCTCAACGTGCAAAAGGCAAGAGGAACTTGTGTACACCTCTCAAATAAAAAAGAAATTTCGAAGTGGAGACCATAAATTAGTAGCTGCACTTCTTGCACAGGTGCTTTATTTTTCTCCTTCTGTACCCGATGTGCAAGGCAATTTTCCAAATAGGTTGAAATATCCTCATGAGAGGTTCACTAACCCTTTCCAACAGCAGTTACCCTAGGCGAGTGACATTTTGCGGTATGTCACGTCTTGTTATTTTCATATATCTATAAAAAGCGACGTATCTTCCTGGGAAATAAACCAGAGTAGGAGTAAATAGAAATCCAAGGGAGTGTAGCGCGTGTAATTGGAGCGACGGAGCGCTGGGATGATACTAGCCCCAGGCTCGTAAACTACAGCGGAGGTTCTCAACCTCCACTGATATGTACCAGCTTCATAGCACCCTTCGGAGCACCTCTTCCGCTCTTGAAATGGGTTAGCTACAAATCTTTACGGCTATTGCCATCGAAGCTGAGCTTGTGTTGATGCTTTTTTCCTCATTTTCTTCTCATCACCCGACAGACAGCCTGAAGTATTTCCCAGAGTAATTACTTAGAGCTACAGGAGGGGGCGAGGGGGGGGGGGGGGTCTAGCTGACTGACGTACCCTTGTTATATTGTAGTGGCACCATAAATTGGAGTCAGTCGTTCAGAAAACTTCTAAGGCAAATATTTAAATGCTCGCATATTCGCACTGTACCGAGCTTAGCTCCGTGCAGCAAAGATGCTCATGCATGAGCAACAAGGCGACAAATTATGTGCCCACGTTGTCCGCCGTTTGTAACCGCTTTGTATCAATGTACATTATGATATTACATCGAGAATACCACCGTCTGCATTATATATCTGAAGTTGCATAAGAATGAACACCCTGATCCAGTAAAACAGTCCACTTCGTCCTCATACACCATCAATAGAGCCTCCTGCAATACAGCTTCGTGCTTTCAAAGACAGCTCTATGTTTTACTGAAGTTGCTGATCCATATACTTTTAAATGCATATTCTTCTTGAGAATTGCTGGAAGTGTAAGGATTTTTTAACACTGATACTCCCTGTAGCAAGAATTACCATGCAAGCCTTATTGAAAAGAACACTGCAATAATAATAGCGTAAAAAAGAAATTGTGCAACAAGATTTGCCACTTCGTCGTCCTCTAGAGTCGTCAGTAACTTTTCAAAGCGAGCACTCGCCGCTCAAATCCTCTGCTCGGCTACTGAAGCCTTCTTTCTCAACGAACTGATTCGTGGTGGTAGCTAATTTTTGGTCTTTTTCATTGGGTGGAGCAAACTCTTCTCTATTGAATGAAAGTCTGATCATGGCTCATTCCGTTTCTTGATTACTCGCACACGTGACCCAGCATTACTTTGAAAGTGTTTTGTAACTTTGTTTCTATATCTCCATATGTTTTTTAAACGAGATTTATCGCCTAAGGGCTTAATGGCGGAGGTGTGATGAAGGATGCGCGAATAATTGAAGTAATGAAAAAAGATTAGAGGACAAATGTAGTGTGTACTGGCGTATAAATTTCCCCATAATTTATTTTAAGCAACCTATAAAGATTGCAGCCGTGTAATTTTTTTATGCATGGAGCACACGAGTGCTTCAGTAGGAATTTGTTGAATACAAGAAAATTTGTATTTTTTGCTGCTGTTCTCAGCCTGATCACAATTTTTCCATTGCCCACCGACACGCAAGTTCCTCGTGCAAGCAGAAGCCATGCCGGCTGGCCAAGATTTCTGGAACCGAAGTGCAGTCATTAGCTGTAAAATGAAGGAAATGAGAATCAAAATTTAAGAGGCAGTCGACAATTATTCTACGACTAAAAAATGCGGGCCCAAAAAATTTTCTTCTAGATTGTGCAGCTCCCAAATCAGAATGCGAAGTAAGCAAACGCGCAGAGGGCTGCCGCATGTAGTTGGTCCAAGACTATGTTTTGAGCTTGCTGGCTTGAGTGCAAAAAAGACATCGTTGTGATCGGGTGCTTGAGACTGCAACGCAAATATTAAAACAAGCAAAAACAATATTAAAAAAAGACCACGAATGCAATTAATTGGAATTAACGCAAAAATACTCAAAAACACAAAGCATACTACTAGCGTCATACTGTCCCATATTTTTCGCGTCTCTTTCGTCAGGTGTCATACCACATGACTGGAAAGTGGGCCAAGTCATTCAAGTTTCAAAAAAAGGCCCATCGTCTTCACGTCACAATTACTGACCGATATCCATCACTAGCATTCCTTCAAAGCTAATGAATCATGTAATATTCTCGCATATTATGAAATTCCTAGATTCAGCTGATTTTTTTCAGCCTGCTCAACATGGTTTTCTAAAATGTTTATCGTGCGACACTCAACTAGCGTTGTTTGCTAACGACTTAAGCTCCAACCTCGACCTTAACATTCCAGTTGAAGCTCTGTTCCTTGATTTTGAAAAGGCTTTCGACAAAGTTCCTCATAAGCGACTCCTTCTAAAACTTTCACGCCCAAATCTTAATTGCTTTGTCTTGGAATAGATTCAGAACTTCTTTGTTAACCGACAGAAGTTTGTTTTAGCTAATAAGCATACATCTTCTTATGCTTTTGTTCTGTCTTCGGTGCCACATGGCACCGCCCGGGGACCCCTTCTCTTCCTTATTTATATTAATGATTACCAGCTAACTTGTGTTTTAACGTGCTCATGTTTGCAGGCGACTGCGTTATTTACCGCCCAATAACCAACAGTAGTGACATCCAACTCCTACAATCCGATATTTACTTCGTAATAACCTGGTGTAACAAATGAATAATGTCTTTAAACACGAAGAAAACATCTCTCCTATCCTTTCATCGACTTCACTCCCAACCAACTTCAAGCTACTCAATCTCCAATTCCGAAATCACTGCTGTAATCGAGTATAAATACTTGGGTGTTCAGTTAACAAGCGATCTCAATTGGTCACATCACGTAACGCAGATTATTAACGATGCTAACCGTGTTCTCGGTTATTTTCGCCGAACCCTTCGCCTAGCTCCTCCATCAGTAAAGTTGTTAGCTTATTTAACATTCATTCGTCCCAAACTGGAATACGCATGCTCGGTTTGGGACCGCTATCAAAGTAACCTAACTTACTGGAAGCAACTCAAAACCGCGCAGCAAGATTCATCCACTCGGCCTATTCCTATCATGTAAGTGTCACTGAACTTAAACGTAATGCTCATCTTACTAACTTGGCAGACCGCCGTACTATTGCAAGACTATGCCTTCTTCATAAATTTTACTATCACCCCATGACCAAGTCTATCATCAGCCCTGCCCACCGCATCTCCAGCCGCACGAACCACCAGAAGGCCGTTGACCCTCCCCCTGCCTGGACTAGTGCTCACCTGTCATTTTTTGTCAGCACTGCAAAGAACTGGAATGACTTGCCCAACACCGTCGTACTTCACTCCGACCCATCATCATTCAAGAAATCCATCGAATCAACCATGTGCCCTTAAATTCCACTTCCTCATGTAATACCCCTTTAATGGGGCCTTTGAGGTTGTAATAAACAAATGAATAAAGAAATGAGAAAGGCACAACACGTGGCCCAGTTGCAGAGACTACAGCAGACTCCGTCTGGTAGGGAGCTTCTGCAGAAGTTGTGATGCAGCGAACAAATACAAGAAATCCAGCGAACCACGACAATCCCGGACGGCATACGGGGCACAATTAGAGTGACCCCATCCCCAAGATCATGGACCCCAACCTACATGAAGAACGCAGAAAGGCGAGAGCCGAGTAAATCCAAAAATCACTAGCCCCCAGGCAACAACGGTGTATGTGGATGCCGCCACATACTCCAGAAGGACGGGACAAACAACCTCAACGCGGTAGCGGCTGTGATGAACTCAGACATGCGGGAAATCATCAGCGCGTCGCTACGGAACTGCACGGTAGTCGAGGCTGAAGAAGTTGCCGTCGCTCTAGCGGCAGCAGAGGGCTACCGGACTAAGCGATCCTTAACAATACTAACCGACTCTCAAACGGCATGCCGAAACTTCATGTTAGGTAGAATAGGTCACGGAGCGCTCCGCGTACTCCGCTCTGGGGACCAACCCAAACAAAGCACAGAAGAAGAACCAATAAAACATGCGATAGTATGGACGCCAGGACACGCGGGAGTGGAAGACAACCAAGCGGTCGACAGGGTAGCCCGAGAGTACACTTTTCACCGATTCCCCCCCCCCCCCCCCCACCCAAGCGACCTCAAGGAAGCCGAACCTGTCCCTAGAGATTACTCGGCAATCTTAAACCACTCTTACCCAATCTTACCCCACCACATAAATCTCTCTCCAGGAAAGACGCCATCGCCTAGAGGCTGCTGCAGACGGGCTCATACCCGAATCTACACTCAACAAAATACAACCCACACAATACACAGACAAATGCCCATGGTGCAATGAAACACCCACGCTCTATCACATAACGTGGACCTGCCAGAAAATAGAGGTGGAAGCAAAAATACCAAACCCGACTGCGGAACAAAGGGAAGGAATGCTCTCCAGCGACCGTCAGGACGTCCAACTTGGGCTAATCCGGCGAGCACAGCTGGCAGCGGCATTCAGCGGAGCCCTGGGCTAGGGCCAGACGACCATTGCTAAGCAGATGAAAACACCATCTGACTCCGCCAAATTCCTCACCTACTCTCTAGAGCTCAAGAAACATTTTCCTTCCTTCCTTCCTTCCTCATGCAGAGTGATGTGGTGATATATATTGCAGAATAGGGTTAAGGGACTGATTTTCCACACAGAGAGCACAGATGGGAGGGAGAGGTGAGCTTTCATGGCTGTGATAGTTGCGGTACAGTTATAATGCAATAGATGAAACGAACAGAATTATTTTGGATTACTTCTAGAAAAGTAATGAGGTTTTCACGCGTAGGGTCCCCTATAGATACTGCGTATTCCCCTTTTGAACGTATTAGTGTTCTATAAAAATTTTTAGGGACGATGGAGTGGCGGGGAAACTGAGACGTAAATTCCGTAACATGCAGTGGAGGTCGCCCAGGAGGGCGACCGCGGTCACATTTATTCAGGGCTACCGGAGATGAGGTAGTGTGGAGCAGCGGCGGCAGCGTCCGGGCCTGGCCAAGGTCCCGAGCGCTCTTTTCGGCTCGCGCTTAAGGTTCTTCCTTCTCTTCGCGCTTGCCGCTACGGCCGCTAAAAGGTGGCGCTAAAGGGGCCCCCGCCCAGCGCTTAACAAGGACTTTGCGCGAGATGAGACGCACTGAAGGAAAAATGCGGAAGAGAGCAGAGACACTAAATAAAAAGGAACCGACGTGAAAGGCCGGTCAAGTTCGCATCACTAGTTCCATGCGGGGCCGTCGGATAGGCGTGCAAATTCAGGACGGCGAGTCAGGCTACTTCTCACTGGTCGAAGTTTTCGATGAAATGTAAGCACAGACGAAGTGACTGAGTAGGTGCTGCCGCCCAAGGAAATCCGATTGGCTCATCTACTGCCTGACAACGCGGATCCGGAGTGGGCGGGTGATGGGCTTGATGCAGTCCCGCAGGTGCAGGAGGCTATAAGCCAGCGTGGGGAAGTGCGGCATATATGCGATGAAGTGCTTGGTACACGGCGGTGAGGTCGACTACGGCGTGGTCGGCAGCAGGGCCTGAATGTGCGTATTAGCTGGCTGCTGTGTCAGCGACGCAAAAGCGCCGCATGTCACTGAACTTGCCGCTGGCCGCTACTCTCACGGGCTATGATGCACTGAACTGTTGCAAGAAGCGGAGACTGAGCCAACGTAGGCGGCTTATAACTGCCAGCCGAGTTAAAGAGAGCAAACGCTAAGTTGACGGCAGCGTAGTCAGCAGAAGAAAGGAAGGAATAGGTTACGACACGATCACAGATGGCCGTGAGGGACGGTGCAGACGCCACCGGCTGCGGTGACTGAGACGCACGGTGGTGTCTGGACGCCTCGCGGAGAACAGGAGCTGCAGTGGTTGTTTCGTCGGCTGTAACGGTGGAACAGGTATGGCTTACGGCGCCAGAGGTACAGCAAGCGGAGTGGCGCGAAGCAAGCAGATTGTCCGGCGCAACGAGACAGCGTTGAACATGTCTGGCGGCAGGAGGCAGAGTGGGCCGCGCAAGGGGCAGGGATGCAGGTGTCGACTAAGTGGGCGTGCAAGGCGATGGGGATCTACCACAGGTCGAAGAACGAGTCGAAGAGATGGGGCGCTCGGCGAGTGGTGCCTCATCCGGTAATAGCGCGAGAGTGCTCACGGGAGTGTGCGAGCAAGGCTGAGCTGGAGCCGCTGTGGGACGGGTGCTTTCAGCTGCACTGGCGGCCGTTGCTCCACTATGTGGCGGATTGGTGGTGGAGTGGAGCGCCGTAAAAACGGAAAAAAGCTTCTTTCGGTCCATCGAATAGGTGGTCGTCCGGCGGCGGAAGGTCAAGCTGGTCGAAGATGTTGGCAGGCAATTTCCACTTGACGAGGAGGAACCGCCCAATCTGGGACGACATGCCGTCAACGTATAGCTGGGCCTCCACTTACGCGAACCATGCGATGGGGCTGTGCGGGCGGAATGGTCACAGCTGTACGCGTACGGGTCCTGGGGTGGGATCGGGCGCCGCTCATCTTGCGGTAGGTCCTTGGCGAGGCACGAACTCGAGGGTACAGCTGCGGTGCTCCGGCTGTGGGGGCGTTCGGGCTGTCCTAGGTCATCACATTTTGGAGGTCGCGCAGGAGGGCGCCCGCGGCCACGTTTACTTAGGGCTGCCGGAGATGATATTGTGTAGATGGTATTGTGTAGCGTCCGGCCCTGGTCAAGGTCCCAAACGTTCTCCCCGGCTCGCACATAAGGTTCTTCCTCTTCCTCGCGCGTGCCACTACGGCCGCTACAATGTGGCTCTACAATGCGATCAGCGTTATTAGTCACTGTGCCATGAGGCATAAGTTGAAAAAAAGAAGGTGGAAAGGAAAGCACGGGATTTAAAGTTAAAAGAAGGAGTGAAGACCCGTTGCAGAGGTTGCTGATGAAACGGTTGTTCATAGTCCACTACGCGTATTTTTTTTCCTTCGTCTTGTGTCCCGTTCGTGTTGCGCTGAGAGCGAAAATGAACACTTACCAACTCGCCCAAATTTCCGCCTTGCTCCATTACACGTAGTCACTTTCGCGGTTCCACCGCAGGCCCACCTCCCTGAGGAGCCGTTTTCTTATAGCAGCCGCCGCTGGGCACGTCCACAACAAGTGCCGCACATCACAAATGTCCGGTGCAGCGCTACAGTGAGGGCACCTGTTAAGTGCTGGCAGATATTTGGCACGCCACCGATGACGGACAGAGCCGCCCCTGCCCGAATCCGGCACACGGATACCTCCTCCTGCCGAGTAAGACTACGGGGGAGAGGGTGCGAACATGGAGGAATTAGAGCGCGTGTTCGCTGGAGCAGAACTTCGGAATCGGAAACATGGGACAGGAACGAATCTGGGGAAAGAGGGGAAGTTGGCGGATCGTCTGATGTATGAAGATGAGTCATAGCATCCGCTCGAATGTTATGTGGATCCTGATCATGGCCGCGAATCCAGTGTATGCGCACAGCACATGGATACTTTGCGCACAGCACATGAATTGATTGTGAAATCTGGAATTTCCGTCGAACAGCCTTAAGCTGTTTAAGGGCGGCGCGGGAGTCGGTGTAAATATGAACTGTATTGAATGTTGGAACGAGCGGAAGGGAAGCAATGACATTATAAATGGCTTGAAGTTCCAATGACAGGGGAGTGCACGTATCCGTAGTATACGTCGCGCCAGAGTTGAAATGCGGATGAGATGGACTATATACAGCATTAACTCCGCTCTCTGCAGAATGTGAAGCACTCGTGTATAATATGCACCCTTCAGGCAGATACGCTGCTGATACCGACAGGGAAACGGTGGGGCGATTGTCAGTGAGCTGACAATATGACCACGGAGGAAGTGCCTTTAAAAGATGAAGTTGGAGAGACTGTTTTCGAGCTCTATTTGCCACCCGTTGGTCGATGAGTACACTGAGTGTATTAAGTTGGGCGAACTCCTGTAGCACAGGTATGGGTGTTAAACAAGGCAGATATGTTATGACACGCATAGCCTCACGATTGATAGCTTCAAGGAAATCCCACTGTTGGCGGGTGAGACGTTGAAATTGTGCCTGATATACTATCCGTGGCTGAAGGATAGAGCGCACAAGCTGGCTGGCCGTATGAGCACGTGCGCCACCAGAGTGTATAGCTATGCGACGAATCAGACCTAGAGTAGCGTGAGCCGATTTACGGGTGGCTGTCAGCCACGGGGTGCCAGTCCCAGAGGTATGGAGGAGAAGACCAAGAATAAGAACAGTTTGTACCTGAGGAATCGGAGAATTATGCACCGTAAAGTTTAAAGGGGAAAACAGTCCACTTCGTCCTCATACACCATCAATAGAGCCTCCTGCAATACAGCTTCGTGCTTTCAAAGACAGCTCTATGTTTTACTGAAGTTGCTGATCCATATACTTTTAAATGCATATTCTTCTTGAGAATTGCTGGAAGTGTAAGGATTTTTTAACACTGATACTCCCTGTAGCAAGAATTACCATGCAAGCCTTATTGAAAAGAACACTGCAATATTAATAGCGTAAAAAAGAAATTGTGCAACAAGATTTGCCACTTCGTCGTCCTCTAGAGTCGTCAGTAACTTTTCAAAGCGAGCACTCGCCGCTCAAATCCTCTGCTCGGCTACTGAAGCCTTCTTTCTCAACGAACTGATTCGTGGTGGTAGCTAATTTTTGGTCTTTTTCATTGGGTGGAGCAAACTCTTCTCTATTGAATGAAAGTCTGATCATGGCTCATTCCGTTTCTTGATTACTCGCACACGTGACCCAGCATTACTTTGAAAGTGTTTTGTAACTTTGTTTCTATATCTCCATATGTTTTTTAAACGAGATTTATCGCCTAAGGGCTTAATGGCGGAGGTGTGATGAAGGATGCGCGAGTAATTGAAGTAATGAAAAAAGATTAGAGGACAAATGTAGTGTGTACTGGCGTATAAATTTCCCCATAATTTATTTTAAGCAACCTATAAAGATTGCAGCCGTGTAATTTTTTTATGCATGGAGCACACGAGTGCTTCAGTAGGAATTTGTTGAATACAAGAAAATTTGTATTTTTTGCTGCTGTTCTCAGCCTGATCACAATTTTTCCATTGCCCACCGACACGCAAGTTCCTCGTGCAAGCAGAAGCCATGCCGGCTGGCCAAGATTTCTGGAACCGAAGTGCAGTCATTAGCTGTAAAATGAAGGAAATGAGAATCAAAATTTAAGAGGCAGTCGACAATTATTCTACGACTAAAAAATGCGGGCCCAAAAAATTTTCTTCTAGATTGTGCAGCTCCCAAATCAGAATGCGAAGTAAGCAAACGCGCAGAGGGCTGCCGCATGTAGTTGGTCCAAGACTAAGCTTTGAGCTTGCTGGCTTGAGTGCAAAAAAGACATCGTTGTGATCGGGTGCTTGAGACTGCAACGCAAATATTAAAACAAGCAAAAACAATATTAAAAAAAGTCCACGAATGCAATTAATTGGAATTAACGCAAAAATACTCAAAAACACAAAGCATACTACTAGCGTCATACTGTCCCATATTTTTCGCGTCTCTTTCGTCAGGTGTCATACCACATGACTGGAAAGTGGGCCAAGTCATTCAAGTTTCAAAAAAAGGCCCATCGTCTTCACGTCACAATTACTGACCGATATCCATCACTAGCATTCCTTCAAAGCTAATGAATCATGTAATATTCTCGCATATTATGAAATTCCTAGATTCAGCTGATTTTTTTCAGCCTGCTCAACATGGTTTTCTAAAATGTTTATCGTGCTACACTCAACTAGCGTTGTTTGCTAACGACTTAAGCTCCAACCTCGACCTTAACATTCCAGTTGAAGCTCTGTTCCTTGATTTTGAAAAGGCTTTCGACAAAGTTCCTCATAAGCGACTCCTTCTAAAACTTTCACGCCCAAATCTTAATTGCTTTGTCTTGGAATAGATTCAGAACTTCTTTGTTAACCGACAGAAGTTTGTTTTAGCTAATAAGCATACATCTTCTTATGCTTTTGTTCTGTCTTGGGTGCCACATGGCACCGTCCGGGGACCCCTTCTCTTCCTTATTTATATTAATGATTACCAGCTAACTTGTGTTTTAACGTGCTCATGTTTGCAGGCGACTGCGTTATTTACCGCCCAATAACCAACAGTAGTGACATCCAACTCCTACAATCCGATATTTACTTCGTAATAACCTGGTGTAACAAATGAATAATGTCTTTAAACACGAAGAAAACATCTCTCCTATCCTTTCATCGACTTCACTCCCAACCAACTTCAAGCTACTCAATCTCCAATTCCGAAATCACTGCTGTAATCGAGTATAAATACTTGGGTGTTCAGTTAACAAGCGATCTCAATTGGTCACATCACGTAACGCAGATTATTAACGATGCTAACCGTGTTCTCGGTTATTTTCGCCGAACCCTTCGCCTAGCTCCTCCATCAGTAAAGTTGTTAGCTTATTTAACATTCATTCGTCCCAAACTGGAATACGCATGCTCGGTTTGGGACCGCTATCAAAGTAACCTAACTTACTGGAAGCAACTCAAAACCGCGCAGCAAGATTCATCCACTCGGCCTATTCCTATCATGTAAGTGTCACTGAACTAAAACGTAATGCTCATCTTACAAACTTAGCAGACCGCCGTACTATTGCAAGACTATGCCTTTTTCATAAATTTTACTATCACCCCATGATCAAATTTATTATCAGCCCTTCCCGCCGCATCTCCAGCCGCACGAACCACCGCCCTCCCCCTCCCCCTGCCCGGACTAGTGCTCACCTGTCATCATTTTTTGTTCGCACTGCAAAGGACTGGAATGACTTGGCCAACACCGTCGTACTTAACTCCGACCCATCATCATTCAAACAATCCATCGAATCAAATATGTGCCCTGAATACCACTCCCTCATGTAATACCCCTTTAATGGAGGTAGTAATAAATAAAATAAATAAGTTCAAAAATTTGCAATTATTTGAACTTGGCAAAGAGGCGCAGTGCCCTCAGAACTGGGGACACCGTCGAAATTGAATTTCCTTGGCATGCCTTGGATACAGAGCAACCATTTCTTGGCAGAGGCCACAGGGCGATGTGGCTTTAGATTCCATTTTCTATTCACCTGGTTGCTTTGATCTCGCCGGGACGAGTGTTCGGACGTCGCCTCTGATTTATGGACGACATTTGTTCCCTTCCTAAAGGTTGGCAGCCTGCTACATAGCTCTCGATTTGAAATACGGCGTGGGCTTTCCCAGAAACAAAGCCGTACAGTGCCGTAAATTTGCGTGCACAGTTTATCACGCTTGACTTGTTTGGTGGGCTGCGGCATTACATTTATTTTATTGACTTAGATAGGACAGACTACTAACTTTTTAACAACAAATGAAACCCGAAAAAGGTAGTATTAGAGAAAAGATATCAGCACACTTGATTTTGACTTCAATACCGCACAGATCATCGCACAGAATCCTGAGGAGACCGAACCTACACCAGCTGTTGTCTCTATGTTAGCATTTTCAAGGTTCAGTTATCATGTTTCGTTTTATTTGCTGCTGATAGTAAGTACTATCGCGATAGAAAGTAACGTGAACGAAGCGTGCCTACGCACTCCGCTGTCGGAATTTCTTTTCATCGCGCTTTACCTGAGGGATTAGAAAGAGACGTTAGAGTCGTTCCTGAACGTTTCAGGGACGACTGTAGTGTCTTTTAGTAACCACCGAAGTAAAAGCATGATGAAAAAAAATGCGAAAAGTGGAGCGCCTAGGCTCTTCTCTGTATGCGTTTCTTTTCATCGCCCCTTTACGAGGTTCGTTAAACCACACCTTCTCTCTTCACAGCAATAGCAATAGTTGAATAGGGTTGTTTCCTTGGAATTAACAAAAGCATACAAATGGAGCTGGATAAATATGAAAAATGAAACACATAAAGTAGCTTTGAGGCGGGTTTTATTCTTGGCACTTATATGTGTAACGAGACGCTTAAAGATTTAATTTCTGAAGAAGTTCCACATGCGCGGAAATGTCACCTAGATGGTGAAACGTTCGCGCACTTTTATTGCCGACCACAATTAGCCGGTGTAGGCCAGTTCAGGTCGCATTCGCTGACACACTATTTGCTACGCATTTGACGCCTTATGACGAGAAGAAGCAGGAAAGCCCTTCGTTTCAGCTTTAGTTCATACCTGCAATGACATTCTTGAGGCCCTCACGAATAAGAGCCAGCTGCTCTTCCCGGCGATACCCTGCATATCATGTGTGGTGGGTGAGAGTTTCGGGGGCATTCATGTGCGACGAAACATTTGAAGAAATAGTTCTCCAGTTACTTCGACCAGCAGATGAGGCAAAAAGAACCCAATCTGAGTCACAAGAGGTACAGTACTGGAAAAGTATTTATTATTTCCGCACCTTAACATCTCGATTTTGCGCGTAAAGCGATATTTGCCGACTACCTGTACTTACATGCCTCACCTGAGAAATAGGATGAACCGCATATACAGGGAACACTTGCCGACGTGGATTTGCAGACCACGCAGCTTGAGCGTGACCTCACAGGACCACCATGAGCAGGCACTTTTACAGGAGTGGCAGTACCCTGATCAGCCCGCAGCTGACATTTTGAGAGCAGCTCAAGCTCGCGATCAAGTTTTTTTAATTATGGTCAAACCTGTACCTGGTGTCCCGTGTGGGCATAACTCCGGTTATGCCGGTTATGTTACTAGGGCTAAAGGCCCACAAAGACGGGATTACACTGGCGTCAGTTTCCGTGTTGACAGCTCGCGGACGTATGGAGTTGATGCTGCGTTGATCGAAACATAAAGTTTAGCTTCTAAAGCTGTAGTTGTGTTGATTACATACTACCGCATGAGCGCCGTCGTATTTAACATTTCATTTACTAAATTAGAGCAATCCTTTCTCCCAGCGTCCAGTTATTCTGCCATTGGCTTGTGGCTGGGCGGTGAATGTAGCGTGCGACAGTGACTACGGTCTCTCGATGTTTGAACGAATGGGCAAATATGATTGAAATTTAAGAAGGGATGGGCAAAAATGATTAAAATTTAAGGGCATATCCGCGGCATGCAAAGAATGCAAGTCGTTTAGAAGATAGTTGGAGGTTCGCGGTCCTGTTTGAACTCGTAGCGGGGAGTGGTTCCATTTGCATAAAACATTTATTAATCTTTCATCGTGGAAAAGAAAAATAGAGGCCCTAGTGGGGTTTTGACGCAGAACAAGCACTTATACTCCGGCAGACACATTCAGTTACCTCAATTAGAGGTTTTTTTATGTGACAATGGACAATCGTGGTGCCTTCAAGTGTAAAAGAAACAAAATATTTACATTCTGCTACGGAGCAGAAAATTAGCCCGCAAGCATTACGATGTGAAGATGGCTCCACTGGCAAGAATAAGCGTTCCGTATATTATTACCAAACCAATATTCCGATGGTCAAACGCCGTGCAAGATCATGTGTTGTGTGCGTTTTAGATGTTCGTGTGCTTGGGGTTTTAGTGTGTTTGTGCCAAGTGAGATAAATAAATAAAATAAATATCTGCATTTGCGATTCCAACTAGCGACGACACGAACAGATGAGCTTCGCTGGTTACTGCCCAAGAGCGGTAGGCTATCGCAGCTTTAACACGCCTCGTGGTAAAGTGCAACATGCTCTCCCACTGTTCGCTGCACATCTTCTTCTTCGTCAACTAATACTTCTTCAAAACTAGTATTTGCGCTTAGAACTATGTGGCGGGGGTGACCGATGTTCACCGCATGCGTCGGCATGGACAATGTTGTGGCAGAAGCACGGTACTAGAGCAATACGCGTTACCGTTGACAACAGGGCTGTAGAAACACTGCAGTGGAGCATCTGCCGCCGCCGTACATTGAGGAAATTGGCACAAACGATAAAAAACTTGAAGACGTGCATAACTGGTTCCCTGGGTCAGTGGACACCTCAATAGCGCCTTCAAGTACCTGGAGTCCACCGGCAAAAAAAATATGGCTGCGGTTTAGCTCTGGTTTAGCCTGGAGTGACGCGATAGCAACATCTCGCTGAGTGGAACTCGCTCAGTCGAATTGCAAAGTCAGTCTTTCGCCGCTCCGTTTCAATGGGCGTTCCTTCTTCATCTTCGTCCCATTTGACACGGCGCATGCACATAGTTGTTGCAGCTGTTGGGCGCCGCGCCGCCGGCAGCAGCAGCTGCTTCGCACCACGCGACCAGCCACGTGACCAACGGACGCACCACGTGATCAACCCACGTGACCAACGGCGCCGCCACGGACCTCAAGTAATGCCAAACTGAAGTGTCGAAGAGGTGGCTTAGTGTAGCTATATATCGCTAAATAACAGTGCCTTCGTCCCATATTCCGGGCTTAGCAGTGCTAAACCACCAGCAATTTTTTAGTGATCTAAACGTACCCCGAGACCTCGGCATCTTACCTTGCCAATTAAAAGGATAATAGGCAGCTTACTATCATTTCAGTTCCTTATACGCGTATTTATGTTTAAAGTATACTGCAGATTTTTTTATTGCTTGCCCTCGCGGTACTTGATGCCTGCTGCACAAATTGAACATTTTCTAGATGCAGCCAAAACAGCGGGGGGGAGGGGGGGGGGTGAAGACACGGGACCTGGTGTGTGCACCTTACTTAAATAATGTCTCAGACAAGGTGGTCTAGTTGAGATGGAGGTGGGACAGGATGCGCCGTTGAGTGTTGTACAGCTCTCAGTGGCTATGCTTTAAAAGGCAATGAAAAGACAGGGAGCTACTAAAAATTTATCTCGGCTGTGTTTATTTGTTTGAAGGTGCGTAAGATATGAGGTACAATAAAATATTGCGTCATTTTCGGCGTAAGAATATGGTAATACTCAATTTTGCTACTGTACCAAGAATGATAGCTTCCGTTCAAAGCAGTGCAAGTGGAGGCGGTCTACAAAAAAATATTGAGGTTAACCGAGAATTCTTGAAGAAAAAAATAGCATTGGTCCTTGCCAGTGCGACATATAACTTTAAACAGCGTCATGCCGCTTGATAGCCTTAGATACTTAACCGCCACTAAACACAACCGGACACAACGGATCAGATATACAATAAAAGAAACCTAGCGAAATTGTGCGGTCAAAACAGGAAATATCAAACGGAGACCGACAGCAATAAAACTGTCACTTCCAGCTTTTACTGTTGACAGTCCGGTTTAGTGTCACTTAGGTCGGCCTCTTGCCAAACCTGGCTCCTGTACAAAGTTCTCACTTATAATGTTACAGGACACCTGTTTGGAAAGCTACAACATAAGAATCCTTTGTTAGTGTTTCATAAATACTTTCTTCCTCCTTGCAGAGTCATCTGCGGCCGCCGTTTACCTCCGGTGTCTGCGCCCAAAAAGGTGCTGCGTAACAAAGGCCTTCGTTACTCAAGTTCTTGCACTGCTGGTCGGGAGGATATTGTCACGACTGAAGTCACAGGGAAGGTACACGTTGCCGAGGACCAGAGAATAAGGTCGGCTTGCCGTTCCGATCACAGAGTCGCAGAGACCAGCACCAGCGCGCCGCTCGTGCCCACAACAACCGCTTCGTCGTCGTCGGCACCAAACAAGGCTGTCGCGCGGCGCTAGGCACGTGGCATTATTCCCCCCCGTGAAAGAAAACATCGTCCCGATGACAAGTTGAGGGGAAGAAAAAAAAATGAGGTGAACTGTACAATAACGCAAGGTTTCACTTGCAGGAAGCGCTCAGTAGCGCGAAAAGTATGGCTTTAAGCGCACCACATGCACAATTTCAGGCCGCTGGCGTCGAACACTGACGGTCACAGTTCCATCTGGAATGACTTCGTAATTAACGTTGTTTAAGCGGCGCAGGACTTTATAGGGTCCGAAATAGCGGTGGAGTAGTTTCTCGCTCAAGCCTTTGTGGCGCACGGGGGTCCACACCCACACTTGGTCCCCTGGTTCGTAGTGGACTTCCCTGTGCCGGAGGTTATAGTGGCGAGCGTCGGTGGCATGCTGCTCCTTGATGTGCAGGCGGGCCAGCTGACGGGCTTGCTCGGCCTGTTCTGCGAAATGGGCGGCATCGGGTTCGACCGCTTCTTCCCCGCACGGGAGCACCGCGTCCAACATCGTGCGGGCCTCTCTGCCATATACGAGACGGAACGGCGTAAACTTCGTGGTTTCCTGCGGCGCCGTATTGTAGGCGAAGGTGACATACGGCAGGATCTCGTCCCACATTTTATGTTCGACGTCGATGTACATTGAGATCATGTCCGCCAAAGTTTTGTTTAGTCGTTCCGTTAATCCATTTGTCTGAGGGTGATACGCCGTTGTGCGATGCTCGGTATGGCTGAGAGTTAAGGTGTCCCGCAGTAGCCGAGCTGTAAACGCCTTTCCTCGGTCAGTAATGATGGTCGACGGTGCACCGTGTCTGAGCACAATGTCGTTCATAAAGAATCGAGCAACTTCGCCAGCAGCACCTCGGGCAAGGGCCTTCGTTTCGGCGTAGCATGTTAAGTAGTCTGTGGCGACTACGATCCACTTGTGTCCGTTCGAGGATAAAGGAAATGGGCCTAAAAGGTCCATGCCCACTTGCTCGAAGGGTGTGAGGGGTGGTTCAAAAGATTGCAACATACCGGATGGCTTGAGCGTGGGTTTTTTTCGCCGCTGGCATTGTCGACAAGTCTGTACGTAACGTCTAACGCTCGGAGAAAGATGTGGCCAGTAATAGTTCTGCCGGACTCGGTTTAGGGTGCGTGTAAAGCCAAGATGCCCTGAAGTTGGTTCGTCGTGGCAGGCCAGGCGGATTTCGTGCGTTAGATCAGCCGGTATGACTAGGAGGTATGTTTTCGCACTCGACGTAGAATTCTTCTTATAAAGCACCCCATTGCGGAGGCAATACGACGACAACCCCCGAGCAAGATACCGGGGTATTGTAGGATGCCCACCTTCAAGATGGTCAATAATCAGTCGCAGCTCGTCGTCGGCACGCTGTTTGGAGGCGAGATCGGTTGTAGTGACTGCTCCGAGGAAGCTATCGTCGTCGGTGGCATCTGACGAAGGAGGGCCGACGGGCGCGCGCGACAGGCTATCAGCATCGGTGTGCCTCCGGCCAGACTTATAAATAACATCGAAATCGAACTCCTGTAGGCGCAATGCCCAACGTGCTAAGCGGCCACAAGGATCCTTTAAGTTTTTCAGCCAACACAAGGAGTGATGGTCAGTGATGACACGAAACGGTCGGCCATAAAGGTACGGGCGGAACTTGGCAGCGGCCCATACTACCACCAAACATTCTTTTTCAGTGATGGAATAGTTACACTCTGCACGGGAAAGTGCACGGCTGGCGTAGGCAATTACTTTCTCGACCCCGTCTTGGTGCTGAACTAGAACGGCACCAAGGCCGACGTTGCTCGCATCCGTGTGTAACTCTGTGTCGGCATCATCGTCGAAATGTGCCAGGATCGGGGGTGACTGGAGCCGGCGTCGTAACTCGTCGAAAGCCATCTGATGCTCGGCGCCCCAGGAAAATGATGCGTCATCTCGAGTTAGGAGAGTCAGAGGGCTGGCCATCTGTGCAAAGTGTTTGATAAAGCGACGATAATAGGAGCACAGCCCCAAAAACCGTCGGACTGCTTTTTTGTGGGCGGGGACGGGAAAGGCAGCAACGGCAGCAAGTTTCTCAGGGTCAGCTCGGATGCCATCAGCACTCACGATGTGCCCAAGAAACTTCAATTCGGTGAACCCGAAGTGGCACTTTTGAGGCTTGAGAGAAAGGTTGGCAGACCGGACAGCTTCTAGAACAGTTCTCAGGCGGCGCAGGTGTTCTGTGAACGTCGGTGAAAAAATTATCACGTCGTCGAGATAAACAAGGCATGTCTGCCACTTAAGACTTGTGAGCACTGTGTCCATCATCCGCTGGAAGGTGGCAGGAGCACAGCAGAGCCCGAATGGGAGGACGCGGAATTCATAGAGCCCATCTGGTGTTACGAAGGCAGTTTTTTCACGGTCCCTCTCATCAACTTCAATTTGCCAATAACCACTCCTGAGGTCAATGGAGGAGAAGTACTTGGCTCGGCGAAGTCGGTCGAGAGAGTCGTCAATCCGTGGCAGCGGATAGACGTCCTTCTTTGTCATACTGTTAAGTTTCCGATAGTCAACGCAGAAACGAAGTGTTCCGTCTTTATTTTTAACGAGGACTACAGGCGACGACCATGGGCTGCTTGAAGATTGAATGACGCCATCGGCGAGCATCTCCTTGACTTGCTGTTGAATAGCGTCTCTCTCCCGAGGAGACACACGATAGGGCTGCTGATGGATGGGTCGAGTGCCTTCATGCGTGATAATCCGGTGTTTAATGACCGACGTTTGCTGCACTTTAGATGAAGACGTGAAGCACACACGAAACTCCAGCAATAGATCTTGGAGTTGCCTCTTTTCAACGGAGGAAAGGCTAGAACTGATGTCGACAGCGTGTACGGCATCATCCGGTTCAGTACTAGGCGTAGCTTCCTCTGAAGCAAAACATTCGGCGACTTCGTGCAGATGGTCGACGTAAGCGATGACAGTGCCACGGAACAGATTTTGATGTTCATTGGAGAAATTGGTGACAAGCACCTGCGTCTCTCTTCCACGAAGGAAACAAAGACCTCTTGCCACAGAAACTCCCAAGGCGAGTGAGAGGGAGACATTAGGCTCAACAACCCGGAGGCCGTGATGTGGCTCCTCACAAGTAACTCTGGCGAGGATGCTGGCACGTGGTGGCACTGTGAGGCTATCATCGGCGACTCGCAGCGTGGAGTGGGACCCGCGGTACTCATGCCTTTCAGTGGCCAGTTTGGCGGAAAACATCACCAAGCGGTTCGGTAGATCTATAGTGGCACCGTGCTCACGAAGAAAGTCGATGCCAAGAATAACATCACGAGAGCATTCGCGTAGAACAAGAAAAGTCACAACAAATGTGCAGCCTCGCACCGTAACCCGGGCTGTACACATACCCAGTGGTGCAACCACATGTCCGTCTGCCGTCCGTATGTCTGGTCCGTTCCATGGCGTCACCACCTTTTTCAGTGTCCTTGTAAGCCGCCCGCTAAGGATAGAATAATCGGCTCCCGTATCAACTAAAGCGCTGACCTCCTTCGTGTCGACGATAATAGGGATGTCCAGGGAGACCCGGCCAAGACCAGGGCCTGTCGACGTCGGTTCGGAGTGAAGTGAGCGGTGTGGCGGCGGAAGCTGGACGGCGGTTGGGTGGTCGGCGTCGGGACAATTTAAGCGACACGGCGGTGATAACTGGTCGGCGATGCGGACGACGTCGGGGCGATCTGGTCTGTGCGGCGAAAACTGGACAGGAATTCGGCGTTCGACGTCGGGGCGAATGGAGCGGTGCGGCGGTGGAAGCTTTACGACGAATCGGTGTGCGGCGGCCTCGCCCCCAAAGGTCGCCGGAGCTAGTTTTCCCGATGAGGGCTCGAGGAACCATGGCGTCCAGCGGTATACCGTGGGCCAGAAGGCGAAGAGCGACGAGGCGAAGGCGAGCGCGACTCGCGACGAGGAGAATGTGGCAGACTACGCTGGCGGGTGACGTACTCGGCGATGTCCTGAGGCCGCTGAGCAGGCCGTGGACGAGGGCTGTCGGGGGAAAATCCTCTAAGGCCCATCTGACGATAAGGGCACTGCCGGTAAAGGTGACCTGCTTCGCCACAGTGGTAGCAGAGAGGGAGGTTATCTGGAGCGCGCCAGAGATCAGTCTTCCGGGGCGCCTGGCGCCGATCTGCCCAAAGGGGCAGCGGTTCGGCAGCGTGCACAGCGACCTGAGGTTGCGTGTAAGGCGAAGAGGTAGGTAGCAGGGCTGGGCGGCGTGCGACATCAGCATAAGTCATCCGCTGGGTGGGGCCCGGGGGTGGTGGTGGAACGACTGTAATTGTCGGTGGCGTGAGTGCGTTCTGGACCTCCTCACGGATGATGCTGGCCAGGGAAGCTGCACCAGGAGTAAATGATCCATGAAGTTGCTGGAGCTCCTCGAGAACCACGGTGCGAATGAGGTCGCGAAGGGAGCTCATATCTTGCCCGGGATTGTAGTCGGTTAGGTCAGACGGCGGTAGTGTGGAGATGGAATTCAGCGGCCGACCGTACTGGCTGCATCGCTGCTGTAGCAGTTTCTCCATGGTCACAGCTTCAGCCAGAAACGCCGCGACTGTGGTGGGCGGGTTCCGCACGAGGCCGGAAAAAAGCTGTTCTTTGACGCCGTGCATCAGGTGCCGCACCTTCTCCTCACTCATGGACCGGTCGGCGCGATGGCAAAGGCGCGTGACGTCTTCAACGTACATTGCGACCCCTTCGTTCTGACGCTGAACTCGAGAGGTTAGGGCACGCTTGGCATTCTCTCGGCGGTCAGTGTTGGCGTACGTACCGAGGAGCTGGCTTCGGAAGGCCGGCCACGTAGAGAATGTGGCCTCGCGGTTCTCGAACCATGTCCGAGCAGCGTCTTCAAGGCTGAAGTAGACGTTCCGCATTTTCGCAGCGTCGTCCCAGCCGTTAAACGTCGCGACCCTTTCGTAGTGAGCTAGCCAGTCCTCGGCGTCTTCAAACTGCTCACCATGAAATGGTTTAGGGGTGCGTGGGGTCTGAAGGATGAGACAGGACGAAGGGATGGAAGGGACAGTCATGGTACGGGCGGGCGGTGTCGTTGCCACAGCTAGGGTCTCTTCGTCAAGAGCGAAGGCCTCGGGGGGCAAGCCTCGGAGCCGTCGGCTGGTACGATGAACAGGAGTGGTCACGAGAGGCGGCCGCGTAGGATCGTCCGCAGGAGAAGGGATCATCGATGGCACCTCCACCAGTGTCACGACTGAAGTCACAGGGAAGGTACACGTTGCCGAGGACCAGAGAATAAGGTCGGCTGGCCGTTCCGATCACAGAGTCGCATAGACCAGCACCAGCGCGCCGCTCGTGCCCACAACAACCGCTTCGTCGTCGTCGGCACCAAACAAGGCTGTCGCGCGGCGCTAGGCACGTGGCATTATGTTGTAGACAGTAACGACAATTGTGATGATTTCTCACCGGTACCGAAACACCGATAGCCTTTCGTCGGCGCCATGTTTTTGGCTGCGTAGATTTATTACCCTTCCGCCTTCCTCTGCTCTCGATGCAATTGCCTGGGGTGATAAATTGACGTTGGTCATACATCGCTTTGGACGATGTGTGTGCGTGCTTGCGTCTGTGTGTGTGTGTGAGAGAGAGAGAGTGTGTGCGTGTGTGTGTGTGTGTGTGGTTCCTTTACGGAGGAAGAAGAAAAGGCAAAGGCCTTTCGACTCCAACCTAACGGACTACTCTCAAAGTAAGCAGACAGACAATTACGTAAGTCTATCGAATTTGAGTCCGGGAATGTTTCTACGCGTCGAGACGTAAAACGCCTGCTAAACATCCGCAAAACGCATGTAATTTTTTTTTTTTGTACGGCTACAGCGTATTGAAAGAAAATGTACTTTTGCCGCAAAAAGTGTCTAGAGGTATTTTTTTTTAAATATGCCCCATTTACGCAAGTTGCATAAAATGTGACATTTAGCGTGATCGAGAGTAGACAGTGTCAGTTTCGTTCAAGGCAAAAGCGTTATATGTCTCATTAGCACAAAACCGCCATAGGTTGGTGTGTATGGCATGATATTCCTCACTGACGTTACCATGCTCCGGCATGACGTCAGCATTAGACATAAGACGGTGACGTCTAGAGCAAATAAGAAAAAAATGAATTTCATGGGAAGGCGCGACAAATTTAACAAAATTCGTTCAGATTGCAAGCTGAGCATTAAACCCATAGGCCACAAAAACTGCTTACTTCTTGGCTAACCAAGGTGAAGCTAGTGTATGTGCTTCCTTACCACTCCATGCTAATGAATAACTGTGTCATTAGAAATGAAGGAATAGCCGCCGCGGTGGCTCAGTGGTCATTGCGCTCGGCTGCTGACCCGAAAGACACGGGTTCCATTCCGGCCACAGATGTCGAATTTTGATGGAGGCGAAATTCTAGAGGCCCGTGTACTGTGCGAAATTCTAGAGGCCCGTGTCAGTGCAGGTTAAAGAACCCCAGGTGATCGAAATTTCCGGAACCCTTCACTGCGGCGTCCCTCATATCCTAAGGCGCTTTGGGATGTTAACGCTCCATAAACCAAACCATGGTAATGAAGGAATCTTCAGCAAACCTTTCAACAGATCTTGCGATGAGACAACGCTTTCGCATTCGAAGCACGTAAGCAATCTTAAGTGTTCTCTGTAACTTTTTAAAATCTCAACACCTTTAACCCTTCTTAATTCTTTACTTCACGGTACGCTCCAGGACTCGACCCAGTAAAAGACTGCTAACGTGTTTTTCCTTGTTACTACCTAACATTTAGGCACATGCGCGCGCGCATTGTTTCTGCGGCTAGATAAGAACTCCCAATGACATTTCTTTTCCAGATTTTAGTTAGCAGTGTAAGGGCCATTAATTTCATAAATGTGCAAGTTGCACCTTACTCCTCTGAAGTACATAATAAATCATGCAGCTCATGCATGGACAAATTATACATGCTCAAGGAAAAAATGTGCCTTAATGCATTTCAGATAAGTTGGAGTAGTGATCGAGTCGTTCAGTAAACGTCCGTCCTTCATTTTAAGTATTTTAGCGAAGCCTCCGCTCTAGTCAATGCGCTGAAGCCGCATCGACTAGAGCGGCCGCATTGCTTAAAGAACGGAATGTCAGACTAGGTATAAAGATGTTGATGAGAGCTGCGGATGCTATGATGATGCAACAAATAGAAATTCTGCACTTGTCAAACGCAGCATTCGAAACCATAATCGTGGATTATGTTTTTGTGCACGCATTCAGATGCTAAGGTGACACTGAGGGCCATTCGATGTTAGCCTCTATCGATAGACTACGGCTTTATAAAGAAAAATAAAACACCCTCATTGAAATCGGACGTCCTGTTATAAAGAAAGGATCAAAAAACGAAATGCATCGCATCTGGCTAATTTCCCTCGCATGCTGCGTGCGGTGACACTAAATTTGAACACGGAACATATTGGCTATGCAGCACCACCATAAACACTAATATAACGGCCACCAGTCCTTGTCGGTGCAGACGTCAGGATTTTGAATCGATTTGTGGGAAAATTTATAAATGCTATTTTTTCTGCGGTCAATGCGATCTGTGCTGCCGAACTGATGTTAAGATACTCAGAAAGATCAAGATAATCTATTCTTGCTTAGCTCAACAAATTTACAGAGCTGCCCTGCAGTGTTCCTTTAAGTTGATTTGCCCAGCATTGAATAAGCAACCGATACGATTTCGTATAAAAAGTGAAAGGCTGAAAAAGCAAAAAAATTCAGCATATACAGATAATTCTACCCTCATAGATCGTCATTGTTGCACATATCCAAAATATCTTTGTCAACGCTCTTATATCTCTCTCGAGATCTAATCCGACCGTGCTGTATTATAATTCCTGCCTTCGGCGAGGTCACATCTTCGCAGATTTGTGAACCATGAGGAATTGTGGTGAAATAGTGGATTAGAAAGATAAGATAACATTCCGAGTGGCGGCGAGCTGAGACGTGATGAGAAGCCATTCGAAAATTTGCTACGACAAGGCGGCCGCTCCCAAAGCAGTGCAAGGCTTAGTTGGAGATCAATGAGAAGGGCAATTGTTTTTTCAGGAGGGGTGCCATCGCAGAAGATAAGGGTAATTACGCCGATAATAATTTAGGAGATCAGTCTGAATCTATCCTGCACTTACACAATAGATTACTTGCCCACAGACCAGTCACGTAACCCTTCGTGATGCTTAGTCAGCACGCTTATAGGATTCGCGGGCTTATCCTGTGCATCTTTGTTGGCGTTTTTCTTTTCGGCTGCAAAAGCCACTGGTGACTACTCTCATAACGCTGCCACTTTGTGACGACATACCAAAACGTGTGGCGATGTATGCGTATTATTACAGCATCACTTCTTTTCTAAGGCATTAGGCAAAGTGCAAGACACAGCAGCCCCTTTTTAGGCAAAAGCGTGGCTGTAAGAGGGCATGCGCCTTTTTAAAGTGACAAAGATAAAGAACCGATATCTTTGCAGAGAAGAGGGAAGCGCGGTGAGGGGGATCAGCACGGCTTCAGCCTGGACAGCTTCGTGTCGCTGGCGGGTTCTACTCTTAGGGCGATGAGAAGCTCTGGAGTTGACGCACAGGTGAGATACTGACGGATGGATCCCCAAGAACGATCAATATTACCGTCGTCACGCTCTAAAACTTTATGCTCCTTGCTCCATAGAGCCTTCGCGTTTTCCGGGGCAGACAGGAGTGAAGGCATTGTTGTATGCATGACTAAGTTTTCAGTTTTTGGTGAATGCTGCCCACTAAACTTTGGAGGATAGATAATAGAAAAAAAAAACACGTTTTGTTTGCAGAACAAACGCGATCACGCAATATGTGCACCCTTGAGCGAGCGCTGCAACAATCCTCCCTCATCTTCGGAGCAATCACCAAAGGTAGCGAAGACAAAGGCATACAGGTTAACACACGTGAGGAGGAGCGAAATGTATGCTTCTATTCAGATTCCCAAAACTGGCAGACCAGTCTTACCAAGGATTCTAGCCCATGCACATTTCGCCTTATCAAATGCATGTAGGTCCAGAATTGCCCTACTCTCCTAAGAAGCTGAGACGAAAAGCGCTGACACGAGATGCGCGTCATCATGGCGTTGCCTTTACACCTTCCTGTGTGGAATAGGGTCTGCCGCAATATTTTTGTGCGAATACATTCTTTACATCAAAAACAGTTTTGTGGTATGAGCTGTTGACATTTCATGTATTCTTCTTTAAGTAAGAAATTTCTTTAGCGCTGCAAAAACTTCTCCTATCTTGTGCTCGAAGTTCGCTTCCATGGCTAAGTTCCCGACTTGGCTTTTCTCGTTGACCATAGCCTAACGAAGACAAATTATGCGGCTTACACTTGCTGCACTGTATTCCCTTTACAGTCCTTAAACACTTCCCCTTTGATTTTGGTAATGAAAATGAACATGAGGAGAAAAAGAAAGGTTTTGAAACGCAAGCACGAGCAAACGCGTCAATGTTTGCTGTCTGTCGCTATCGCGTTTCGCAAATTACGTGTTTTAACATGCACTTATTGCATTTCTTCTCGTGATATAATCTTGAGCTCGAAGAGCGATCGATGCGCTACATGTGGGAAGGCACGTGGCTAGAAACTGGAATGTAAAATACGACAATTTTTTAAATTAATTGCGAGCCTGCCGTCTGGAGTAATTTCTCGCGGTTTTTCTCGCAAATGCAGAAGAATCTTCTGAAGTCCGAACTGCCATGATGAGCAAAAACAAAACAGCGCCGACGTCCCTGGAGGAAAACCCTTGCATTCGTCTGGCAAAGAGAGAAAAGAACCACTCGCTGACAACGAAGTCATTAGAGAAACAAACGACTGCCCGCACTTTTTTTTCCCCTGTCTCTTGGGAGCCCGCCGCCGGTACAGCGTGAAAATAGAACTGGGATATCCTATGTGCATTTTAACTTCTTTCTCAACTCTTACAGACATTTCCCACTGCTACGTGCGCACGTGCTGTCTGACTTCTCTGGACTACCGAACGAAGAAAAATGGCGAGTAACGAAGCGAGCAGAACTTTCTTTACCAAGTGCACTTTTTTAGAGGTTGTGTAGGTTTTTGTCACGGCTGCCTTGACGTAGAGGCTGGCGGCGAGCACAGTTGGTGACAGCCGGAGCACAAGAACACACGAACCAGAACACAGGTCCGCCAGCAGCAGCGTCGTCTTTGGCACGCGGCAATCGCACGTCAACTTTCTCTACGCTACACTACCTCCCCCTATAAAGAAGCATCGTCCCGATGCTAACCCGAGAGCAAAAATCAAGCGGCGCAAAACCCCACAGGGGCCCAAACATCTTGCTGGCCGATGTAGAAGGCAGTGGAAAATGCAGCCGATTATCGCGTGTAATACGGCTTAAGCCGGACAACGTGCACAATTTCAGGGCGGGAGGAACGGCGAGACGACGGTCGCAGTCCTTCGAGCAGCACCTCGTAGTTCAGCTCACCCATGCGGCGAAGAACCGTATACGGGCCGAAGTAGCGCTTCATGAGTTTCTCGGAGAGACCTCGACGCCGTAGCGGCGTCCATACCCATACCTTGTCACCAGGGTAAAAATTGACATCACGTCGACGGAGATTGTACCGACGAGCGTCTGTATGCTGTTGGTGCTGGAGACGGAATCGAGCGAGTTGCCGAGCTTCCTCCGCGCGCTCGCAGACTGGACGGGCATCATCGACTACGTCGACTGACGGCTCGTGTGGCAACATAGCGTCAAGCATTGTGGTGACCTGTCTGCCATGCACCAGCTGGAAAGAGGACATACCTGTCGTCTCCTGGACTGCGGTATTACACGCGAAGGTAACGTAGGGTAGTACCTCGTTCCAACTGCGATGGGAGACGTCTACATATATGGCGATCTTGTCAGCCATCGTCTTGTTCAGCCTCTCCGTCAGCTCATTTGTTTGTGGGTGGTACGCCGTAGTTCGGCGGTGGCTGGTGCAGCTGAGACGGAGGATCTCCTGTGTGAGCTGTGCCAGAAACGCGGCACCCCGGTCAGTGATCAAAACGGCAGGGGCACCATGACGGAGCACAATGCACTCAATAAATAACTGGGCGGTCTCAGCAGCCGTCGCAGAAGAAAGTGCTCGGGACTCGGCGTATCGGGTTAGGTAGTCAGTGGCTATGATAATGTACTTTTTACTCGATTTCGACGTTGGAAATGGGCCGAGAAAATCTATTCCGATTGTGTGGAACGGAGCATGCGGTGGGGCTAGCGGCTGGAGAAGACCAGCTGGTCGTGTAGAAGGTCTTTTCCGTCTTTGACACTCTCGACAAGTTTTGACGTAGTGACGGACGTACTTAGAAAAGTTGCGGCCATTTATACTTCTCTCGAATACGTGAAAGTGTTCGGCTGTAGCCAAGGTGACCAGCAGTAGGATCATCGTGACAAGCTTCAGGAACCTCGTCGCGCAAGTCTTCTGGCACAACAAGGAGCCATGACGTCGGGCTGCTGTCGAAGTTTTGCTTGTACAATACGCCGTGCAGAATCCGGAAAGTCGGCAGAATATGCAGGAAAACGCGGGGCACCACGTCTTCGTAGCCTTCCAGGTGTGCAATCAGCTGACGAATCTGGGCATCATTGCGCTGCCGAGCAGCCATACCTGCCGTGTCCAATGCCCCAATGAAGCCGTCCTCGTCGTCATTATCGCCCCCTGGCGCCGGATTCACGGGGGCTGGAGACAAACAGTCAGCATCATGATGTTTGCGGCCGGATTTGTAGATGATGGTGACGTCGTATTCCTATAGCCGCAGGCTCCACCGAGCAAGGCGGCCTGCGGGTTCCTTGAGATTGGCGAGCCAGCACAGGGAATGGTGGTCGGTAACGACGCGAAAAGGGCGACCGTACAGATAGGGCCGGAATTTGGTGATCGCCAAGCTGACAGCGAGACACTCTTTTTCAGTTGTCGAGTAATTGCCCTCCGCCTTCGAAAGAGCTCGGCTGGCATAGGCAATAACCCGCTCGGCGCCGTCCTGGATTTGCACAAGCACTGCCTCTCGACCTTTGTTTCTGGCGTCCGTGTGGAGTTCAGTGTCGGCATCGATCGAAATGGCCTAGTATAGGAGGCGCCACAAGGGCATGCTTTAATTGGCGGAATGCTGACTGCTGCTCCTCGGTCCACTCAAAGGCGACGCTATCCTTTGTAAGACGGCAAAGTGGCGCTGCGATCTGGGCGAAGTTGCGAACGAAACGACTGAAGTACGCGCAGAGACCGAGAAAGCTGTGGACAGTCTTCTTGTCGGGTGGTGGAGGGAAGGATTCTACGGCAGCCGTTTTCTCTGGATTTGGCTTCACACCCATTTGGCTGACGACATGGCCTACGAACTTCAGCTCACTGTATGCGAAGCGGCACTTCGAAGGCTTGAGCGTGTGTCCGGCGGTTAGGAGAGCTTGAAGAACCGCTTCAAGGCGCACAAGATGGTCAGCGAAAGTGCTGGAGAAGATGACAACGTCATCCATATGCACGAGACACGTCTGCCACTTCAGTCCGGCGAGCACAGTATCCATGACTCGTTGAAATGTCGCGGGCGCTGTACACAGGCCAAACGGCATGACCTTAAACTCGTACAGCCCATTCGGTGTTATAAATGCGGTCTTCTCGCGGTCGCGCTCATCCACTTCAATCTGCCAGTATCCACTCTTCAAGTCGATAGACGAAAAATAGCGGGCATGACGGAGACGGTCGAGAGTGTCGTCGATGCTAGGTAGTGGATACACGTCCTTCTTGGTCACCTTATTGAGTCGCCTGTAGTCGACGCAAAATCGAAGGGTCCCGTCTTTTTTCTTGACCAGTACTACAGGGGCGGCCCACGTACTGTTGGATGGCTGGATGACGTCGTCGTTAATGATTTCGCGCACTTGCTCTTGTATGGTTTCCCTCTCCTTCAAAGAAACGCGGTATGGCGGTTGGCGAATCGGGGGTGTCGCGGTATCGACAATAATTCTATGCTTGGCGACGGGCGTCTGGCCAACTCGGGATGTCATCGCGAAACAGTTGTGGTATACATGCAAAAGTGAGAGCAGTTCGCGTCCGTGGGAAGGCTCAAGCTTGGGATCGATGTCCAGGGGCAACGTTGTAATTTCACATCCAGCGCAATTTTGCATGCGCCTTGAAATGTTAAGCCTTCCGTGGTGAACAGAGCTCTTTGAGTTTCCTCATTGCGAATGCCTGCGACCAGTCTGTCTCGCAAGGCATCCTGCAGAAAGTCTCCGAAATTGCACTTCCGAGCAAGGTGTTTTAACTCCAGAACGAAATCTTCTACGCTCTCTTGCTCCAGTTGAACTCGGCGGTTAAACCTGCACCTTTCAGCAATGACTGAAGTTTGCGGGCTGTAGTGATTCTTCAGCAGAATCTTGATTTCAGCGAAAGTCTTTTCACCGGGAAGCGCTGGAACTACCAGGTTTTTGAGGACTTGATACGCCTCTGCGCCAAGTACTGTTATATAAACTGACAGTTTCTTTGCCTCCGAGACCTCATTGGCGCTGACGAAATGTTCAAACCGTTCCAAGTAAGAATCAAAATTCTGGACCTTGGGGTCGTACTCATCGATTCTGCCAAGACGCGACATCGCTTCGGTGCACAAACGTAACAACGTAAACGTAACAACGCTTCGGTGCAGTTACTTATCGTGTCGATGTCTTGCTTGGTGCGTAGGATCCGTCGTCAGCTGCTTGCCCCTGGCCGCCAGCCACTTGCAGTCCGCGTTAGTGGCTTCCGATGTGCGTCGTCCGATCTTGCCCAGACACGCTTGGCAGGCCAGTCCCGACGAATCCCATCCTCGTCGCCAGTGAAATAACTACGACCAGCATCGACGAAGGTCCAGAACTAAAAAACGTTTATTGCCAAGAGCATGGTGTTCTTATAGTGCGCCGATAGCGTGCCGTGCGCAGCTTATCAGCAGCACGGAATGACACGTCAGCGGCTCGCTAGGTGCTCACGCTATCACAGATACGAGCGTGGAGCAGATCTTCAGCATGCTGTTGCCGATGCTGGTTTGCAAATGTGCGTACCAGTTCGCTCTTGCATATCTCCCATGATGTTAGCGACAACTCGTGGTTCTCGAACAAGTATTTCGCTGTGGCATCTAAGGAGAAATACAGGTTCTGCAGATATTGGTCGGGTAATTATGTCTAGCTACCCGTTCATAGTGCTGGACCCAGTCTTCAACATCATCAAGTCCATCGCCACGGAACGGGGCGACTGATCTTGGGGTGACAGGCACGTAGACGATCCTCGGCGCAATCGCGGAGTCGGTTTGTTGTAACTGGGACGGCATGGTGGCGTTGGTCGTCCTAGATGTCCTCGATCCCGCGGGCAAGAGTCCAAATTCCGGCGCTTGGCCTTGCTGCCGTCGGCTAGAGCGAGTCTCTGTTTCTCCCGAGGGCTCCACGAAAACCCGACGGCCGGGACTTAGTACCGGGCTCGAATTGCGAGGCGGGGTGTGTGGCATGAGATGCGCACCCAGCACCTCCACCAAATGTCACGGCTTGCTTGACGTAGAGGCCGGCGGCGAGCACAGCTGGTGATAGCCGGAGCACAAGAACACACGAACCAGAACACAGGTCCGCCAGTAGCAGAGTCGTCTTCGGCACGCGGCAATCGCACTTCAACTTTCTCTTCGCTACAGTATATCTTCTATGGTTCCAAATAATTATAAATGCTTTGTGACAAGTCTATATGGCGAAGGAAAAAGAGATAGGCTTATAGGCTGCAAAGTGCAACCACAGAGCGGTAAAGCCACATGTAAATAATAGTTAACAGCAATAAAAGGGCCTGCAGCATTCGTGCACATTGGCGACGTAGTTAGCTCGAAGTAGAAGCGATCTGCGTTCTGCACTTTTTTTACATTGACACTGGCTTAGCTCGTTTACGTTAGGATATACGTAGTGAGAAGTACGTTTTCCTGGCTGAGCTTGTTGTGGTCACCGTATGTTTAGCAATGAGAGACATTGGGCTCCATCTCTGCGGCTATGCGCCTTCTATTGCGTTCGGCAGTCTGGCACCTATGTTTGGCAAGCTGTTCCTCTATCAGTTAGCCTTCTCACGCTCATTCTCTCTTTGGTGAGTATCCAAGTGCCAGGCGACAACCTCAGGTTCGGAAGAGTAAACCTTCTCTTGTCTATACCGCCGTTTAGCAGCAGCTGGAATCTCCTTCTCTGCATCCATGTCAAACGTTGTGATACAGCCGCCCATTACATCTACGCCTTTTATACGCAATGCTTCCATGCGAAGCGCGGTTCGCGTGACAGAGCAGCGTGCGGCGAGGCGGTGACGAAGCGCGCGACGCATCTGTGGGGCCTCTCTGGTTACCTTGGTATCGGCGCATGCGCACAACTGCTCATCCGCGTGACGTCACGCGCGGCTCCAACGGTGGAGTGCGCGCGGCCGCAGCGTCGACGAAGCGCACGCCGCCCCTTTTGTTAACCTCCGGTTGCCATGATAACGGCGCATGCGTACAACTGACCTTTCCCTGCCACCGCGAAATGCTCGAGTGGTAACCCAGTGTAGCTGTCGCTACAGAATCGCTGTCATCTAAAACTACGCTTTTCCAAAAGCATTCTTTGTGATCCATCATCATATATTGCTTCTACGATCAAAGGTGGCAGCGTCTTGCAATTTACAAGCGCTTTTTGAGTGAAAATATCTTTTGCGGATTTTATGTTTTTGACACATTTCAGTAAAACGCTTCATTGCGACACTCCTTGAACATACTACGCAGTAAAATGAGTCGCTGAATGAAGCGTGCATAAATTAGGTTTAGTGCGAAACCACTCACAAGTTTACGATCGCCAACCAATAATCTTGACATCTTCGTATCATGTGCCGTTGTCCAGCAACAGCGACGTCACTTTGAGGACGTTAAAAAGGAAATCAAATCAATATCCAAGACCGGGAGACCAACCCACGGCCACATGCACTGGGCGAGAGCATTAGGCTGTCGCCGCAGCCGGACACGCCTCTTGTTAAACTGCGGTATACTCTCGCGCTGGGCATTGCACTTCATCGTCTTTATCAAGTTTCATCTGTGTTCTTGCATAGGTGGCTCCCGTGTGTTTCGTGTATGTGTGTGTGTGGGGGGGAGGGGACTGTATGAAGGAGAAAAAACAAGGAGAAAAGATTTGTATCGAACTGTATTATTGCATCAACTACTGGATGAAATTGACTCGGAAAGACACAAAGGAAAGGACTCTTCGGTGTAAGCATATTCCGCGTTCCTTTCGATGCCACATGCTTCGTATCAGTCGAAAAATAAGAGCCACAGCCGAAGAAGCGAGATTGTTAATCACGCTTCATATTGTGACTAAGTGATTCATCCTTCTCTGTCAACAAATTAGTTACCCCTCCCCCCCCCATTCAGTACTAATCAAAAGACTGAAGTCTAAATTCAAGTTGAAGTCAGTTGTGTTATAATTGAAAACCAAGACAAAATCGCAATAAAGGGATGTGACGTGACGCCTAAGAATATCTGCGCTCCTCTGGGCCCTACAAAATGTTCTCTGAAACTGTGTACAGCATAGAAACTGATGCTTGCCCGCTGCCCTAAACATTTACGTCACAGGTGCAGCCCACATTGGTACTGGTGCAAACCAACTAAAAAGTATAGTAGGCAAATACTTGCTGCTGAATGCCGTCTTTTCATTCTAAAGAGGTGTCACTATATTAGTTACGTGTCGCTGAGTGCGAAGGAGAAATTTTTGTGGCTGATAATGGCTTTGTGCTTCTCAAATTTAAAAAAAATCGGATATGCATTTTGAGAAGAAATACTAAACTTATGTTGGTTTTCGCTGAGAATAATGAAAGCTGCGACTCATTGCAACGTCATTTCTTACCAATGATCACTTCTTTTGCAGAATCCCGGAAATGCTCTGCGAAACGTTGAACTTCGAGCGACAATGTAAACGCGATGAGAAAAATGAAGTGAGAACTAGGCAGCAGAGAAACGTTAGTTCTTTTTAAAACTTGGTTGGGTACATAAGCATTAAATTGCAAAAAATACAGTCCAGATACATCAAAAGGCGTTTTTGAAATGCTGAAGCATTTTTTTCTTAAGTGTTATCGAGAGCAGATGTCCCATCCAGTGGCAAATACGGCGAAATGTGTCTTACCTGAACACTTAAAAGCTAATTGGTGTATAAAGTCGGACGCTTTGGAAAAGTGAGGAGCCGAAGTGGTTCACTCATAGGCCTTTTCACGGGGCTTTCCTAGCATCCTTGGAAGTCCCAATTTCCAGAGAACCCAGAAAAATTCTGAGATGCTGGCTACGTATAACCAGCCTCACAGAATTTGCCTCAAGGAAACCCCAGGGGCGCTTTACTTTGACAAACACTGTACACCAGCCACCTGAGCGCCAGATAATTAAGATTAAGAGGTTGTCTTGTAAATCTGGACCGACATTGCTTTCTGCAGTACTAGCGACTTCCAACATTGCCTAACCTACGGAGATTGGCTCCTGTGGAAGTTACTCAATCAGCCAGGGCTCCTGAAAGTTCGGACGGTCATTGCCACTAAGTGAGCCAAAACAAGACAGCGGAGGCCAATTAAGTACGCCAGGTGGAGAAGGCACCGAATCACCTTCATGTAATCAAGATATACGCGGTTGAAGAGCGACAGCCTTTTGTTAGGAGAGCAGACAGTTGGGCGACTTGGTTGATGTGCATACTGAAGAAGTTGGCGCGGAAGACAAGCGAGACAATCAAGCTCTCGTCTTTGTTTGTCTCGCTTGTCCTCGTTTTTCGGCGCCAACTTCTTCACCCTTTTGTTACACCGTCCACGGTATTTTCTCAAGTTCCCTCGTCACCTTCGTATGGTGGGATATTGCGACCGCGGCGTCTACCGCAAGGCTTGATTAGGCCTTATCAATGTTTGTGTGCTTTGATTGCCACTGCATGTGAGAAGAAGCCGTCGTCAAACGCCAACATTGCTGACATGAACGGATCGACACACATTTTTATAAAGAAAAAAAGCGCATGACTGCGACTGTGCGAGTTTATTTACATTTTATCGCTTAGCCAATCGCACTTATTTGCGTCCAAAGCTAGGAGTGAAGTAAATTGGTTGGAAATGTCTCGAAGTGTGTTTATGAAAGAGAAGTGGGGATACGCCCGAGTTTCGCGAGGCCGGCTTGGAAGCAACGCGAAAAGGGAGGTAAACCTTTGAAATGGCCACCAGTAAGGAAAGACGACATAAGTTCTACCTAAATTTATTAAGCTCCGAAAGGTTACAGGATGTTCTGCTTAAGAGATAAAAAGCAACGATTGAACACAGTTTGTTTCTTTCAAAACAGTCCTGATGAGGGGGTTTTTCATCATCGACCCCAGTGGTGAACCTGGACGGATAATTACGGAAATTCATAATGAGGGGATGAGGGGAGGAGGTAAAGTTCAGCCTAGTCGTTTTAAGACATTATTACCCGCTGAAAAAAAAAATCTTAAATTTCTGAAGTGCTTGCACGCACCACGATACAGATACCATGACAGAGAGCATAAGAAAATTTTCCGCAGTCTGTGATGATAAGAAGTTAAATGGTGTCGGCACCTCATATAAATGTGCACATCCTCTCTACACTTTTTTCACGGTTCACATAACGCTTATTGTGGCTCATTTGTACGAGAAGTCATCATACAAACAAATAAATACTTCTCGGGGCTTTCAAAGCGTTCATCTATGCAAAACAAGAAAACGAAAACGCATGTTCCGCGGAGCCACGCAGGCGCTTATGTAGAATGAAGGGGTGTTAATCATGACAACAGTTTCCTTTCGTTACGCATGCCCGGCTTGAGAAGGTTGTGCATGACATGTCGAATAAGGTTCGAAATGTAACCGGGGCCATTTCCTGCCCACTGTGTCTAAGCAGTAATCTAAAACAACAGAGATAAAATTAAGCATACTCTTGCGACATTGTGACTGAAGTGGATGAAAGACAATGCCAAGGTTAACGTTAACATTAAGTAAAAGTCACAACATAACATGTACAGCATTTCCCCAAGGCATGAAGTCCAAGGCTTTTGCTTCTGGGGCATAATCTGTGGCTCTTTATGCATTGTATGCCTTCTAAATCTCGTGAATGTGAGAAGCACTTTCATCCACACTTCTCTGCAAGTTCGTGTTAGTACCAATGCTGCTCCGAGGGTCCACCTGCACGGCTTAGAAAGAAAACCTTTGGGCTCCAGACTTTTCACAAAGGTTGTTTTACTCGAGCTTCCGTAGCATTCATTAAACAATATTGAAACGGCTTATAGTTTCTTTGAGTAATTAAACACTAAAATGTATCGAACATCCAATACACTTTTTGAAAATTATAAGAATAGTCGCATATATTTGGAGACAAGTAATATTAGGTTTCGTAAGGCTAAACACTACTTGCCATGTTAGCAGAGACAGCGCAGTGAAGGACTGCTGGTATTGCTTGTTTTCGGCTAATCGTTGTTTTGCTGACACTAAACATCGGGCTCACCAAGAAATTATATGTTCTAAAGAATGCCATGCATTCTTTCAGCAAATAGTTCCTGTAGCGCATAATGGCAATTAAGTATTCTAAGATAACCTGCACGTTCAGAAGGGAACGTGAAAATGAACAGTTCACCGCGTTTTAGCCATGCAGCTCGGAAAGCACACTCTAAAACGTGCTATAAATAAAACGTGATGCCCGCTATTAATATTGCCGCGAAAACGCACCACGTTGTGAAACTACTGACCTCAGCCGTTTTCCACGTGAAAGCTTCTCTCGGCTGTGCAGCTGGTGCACACGGCACGTCAGGCAATGACCCTAATCAAAAGAGCAAAAGAGGGATCGCAAGGCTGGCGGTACTCTTGAGGGGGGGGGGGGGGGGGGGGGGTAAACCTGAGGGAAATTTACGAACGATTAAGCGATCGCAACGCGCTACAGCTAGAAATAAAAGTCATTTTTTTTCTGTGAAGCTTTCATAGATGAGCTATTGCTTGTGTGTTTGGTCCTTCGCCCCATTAGGTCGGGAGGCTCCGTTAAGCTGTGCACGCGCAAGGCTCGCTGCACTAACTTTCATGTTTGTTCACGTGTCACTGGCGCCCGTTCTGATCTCTGGCAACTTGCGTTTGGCGACAGGTGGGGAAGTGATTCCAAAATAATCTGCACAATACGAACGATTTAGGAAGTACAGGCTCGTGAGCACAAGGATGTATGTTTTTTCTTTTTTTTTATTTTCCTGAGTCGCACTTCTTTCTAGCCCTCAAACCCATTATTCTCCGTTCAAAAGCATTACGCTTAAAATTCGGTAAAAATATCGAGTGTCCACAAGTAATTACGCACCGAGCTTATTATATCAATGCTATGTGCATGTCTTCATCAAGTTCTACGAACCTGATTGGTTTCGTTTAACACCATTGTTTATTGAGGCTTCAGTAAAACTTCTTTTTGGGCTAGTTGGTGCATTTTGAACCAAGTGAAAGGAGCAGCGCAAAGGCATGCAACCACACCAGTGTCTCTTGTCCTTTCTTCTTGTGTGGTTGCATGCTTTTGCGCTGCTCCTTTTCCTTGGTTCTATTTATTGAGAGTTGCGAGTAGGTCAGGCATGTTGCTCATCCAAGCATCCAAATGATGATGTAAAGTCGCAACTCTTTCATGTGGGAGGCCTGCTTGCTGGAGCAGTCATAGCGAGTGCGATGACAACCCGTCTATCATTGGATTCTGAACTTGCTTTATTCTAGCCAAAATAGTATTCCAGTGAACAACGCAGCTTTTTAATAGTGCGTCAGCTGCATCAAGACATAGTTCAACGAACAACGAAGAAATTATTCGCCACTTGCCTTGGATGGGTGATGCCATCTGTTGAAAAGGCGAAAAGTCCGAAGCGCTGTGTTTTCAACAATTCGAGTAAACTTTCCAGAAAACTTGCAAGACGCTTAACCTTCACCTTCTAGAGTAGAACGCGACAGCCTTATCGGGCCGTAACCGCTAATCGGCAGTCGCTATCGACCGCTAATAGGGCAGTCGGCGATAATCGGCAGCCGCACCAGGAGAGGGAGCTTTGATGCGCTTTCTACGCACACAAACAGAAGCGCAGCGCCCCCCCCCCCCTCCCAGCGGGCTCAGGTACGGATGGATTTTTCCGGCAGACAGACAAAGCCCAAAGTCGAAGCAATAAGGCGTCACCACATGGGAGATCGTTCGGCTGCCACTTCTCTTTTTCATTGATTACCGATGCCCGAATCAGAATTTACTCATCAGTACATCAAACATACACACGTGTAAAGAAAGTACAATGAACCGTCCCACAAATCGTATTAGTCTGTTTCAATTACTGAATTACTTGGATAATACTCTCACGCAAAACAAATTCACACACACACACAGTACAGACTAGGAGACAACGGAGGGGCGCGTTTTTAAAATTTCAAGATGCTAAACCTCAATACTAATTAGCATACGAACAGTTGATTATGCAAGCATTAGTGCATGTCCATACGGCACCACACCAAGTCAGACAGCACAACGCATTCACCACATCCACCTCTCTCCCACTTGAACCAACGAGCGATTTTGGCGCTCGTATTAATAGCAGCGCAACTATCCGTGGTTTCCCCCTGGCACAATGTGAAACTAAGTATTTAGCTTATGGTGATGATGTCGCCATCTTTTGATGCGACAAAAAGACACATGAGGCATTACAGTTCAATTATCAGCTGCGGCAATTACTGCAGATAAGTACTAAGGATTTGGTTTGATTTGGTTTGCTGATTGTGGTGCGATGACAAGTCAATTTGGCGGCATAAACTGGGACTTCGGTGCCCTTCCGTACCTGGCAGCGATCTGCACCTAGTTCGCAAGAGTGGAGCCTAGTGGGACTCACAAAAAATATACATGAGGCGACAAAGCCAAGCTAGGGTGTGTAGTGAACTCTCAATGTTTGCTCCGGATCAGGTCCGCAATGTTTTTTTTATTTGCAAAACTTTCATATGTCCTGTTTGCTCTCCATTGCGCAAACGAGAAAAGTGCAGGTGACGAACAGAATATTCGCTACCTTCGTATGCCGCCTCCAATGGGAGCCCATGCGACTGGACAACCTGTTTCTTTCTCTAGCGCCTGGTGGAAGAGGCCTGGTTCACTTATTCGTGCATCAGCCTATTTCTCCCCTTTTCTTTATGTCAAACTGGCAAACCACACCTTTTTAATAGCTGTGCCTAATGGAATTGCAATTAGCAGTCTAGTGCTAAACAATTCGAAGGCGTTGGGTTCTTCTCATCCATAGGTGTTTTCGAACCATCTCATCGCGTTTGAGTAATTAAAACAAGAGCGGCGCAGGAAACACAAACGCGTAAATCAGGCACCCCTTGGCATGTTTTAAAGTAACGCTAGGCCTGGCAAGAGGAGATGTCAGTTTGTGCACAGTAATGACTCACTTAATCAAAAACACTAGACCTGGACTGGCCTGCTCGTCAGCCTCTGCCTATGCCGAACTAAATGTTCTGAATGCTACCTAAAGCGTATGTCCCCAAAGTGTTTAACGTAACAGTGGATGCTCTATTGTAGTTCTCTATTCTACGCGATGAGCAGCGCTTCCGTGGCTTTGTTCAATCCGACCGGCTAGGCGAGCCACAAAAGGCAGGCAGAAGTCAGAAGTACTAGCGCATCTGGTTGATTATCGCTGACTGCCGCATGGTCGATTGCGATGAGCGACCGGCCCTCCAACGAGCGTGTTTAGCTCAGCTATATTAAGGACATACCGCTATTGTTTCGCGGCTGGACCAATGCCGCTGACGGTGCTCATCGGTTTTCTTTCAGCAAACTGTTCCTTGTGCGTCACGCTTGAGAGCAACAAAAATATTACCATGCTAAGGGAAGTGACACCCAGGATACAAAATGCAACACAAAATCCTTAGTTCTGCCCTGAATAAATATAGTAGATTCGCGAATTATGTCCGCCTCACGGTAGGATCTAATATTGAAGCGCGAACTTCCCTACGGTAGGTAAAGCCGATTTCTCCGTGCGTTGCCGGTTGACCTTCAAATGGACCGGAGTTCAAATGCTGCTATAGGCCTTACCATATTTGGTCCACCATGGTGTCGCATCTCTTGACCTTTGACTCTGACCTTCCGACTCGCCGGTAGAGGGCGGTAGAATAGTCGCGTGATGTTGCGCGATGGAAAATGCCGTTGTGACGTCAGTCTGGGGGAATATATAAGCCGCACCGTTACTAGGGTGACCAACCTCTCGCGATCAACCATTATTTTAACTGCCACCTGCCAGGGTGGCAGGGTGGGCGCGCTGCCTATTCAGTGTGCGGGGCGCACTCATCGTTACAGACTCCAAGGCACGTCTACTTGCCCGATACACCACAACATTCGCTTTCTAACCAGGTTTAGCACCAGTTAAACAGCAGCTAATTTTCGCACTCTATGGCTTTAAAATTGAAGTCAGTTAGTTCGTCAGTAACTAACGTACTTCCAGACTAAAGAACTTGAAAATGCATGATAGTTTTTTCTATACATTTTCTACCTTGCAAAGAAAACTTTATTCAAAACATGTTTTCCAAGAATAGAACGCCATTATAGACAGTAATGTACATCTAGACTATCCTTATACAGAGTCAGCCGAGTATAGAACAAGCGTGCTTTTTTGAAGAAGGGTACGACGGACTGCACTGGCTCACTACGCCGCAAGGCGAGACTTTAAGCACACATTCAGCAGAACCCGTTCAATTCATCAAAGGTTGACTCTAGCTAATTACCCCAAGTGCTGCGGGCCTTTCCTCGAAAGCCTCCTTTTCATCTTCCTCCGCAGGGCTCAACAAACGAAGGGGACAACAATCCAAATGTACAAGCGACAATGCCTGCCTGACCTGCTGTGTTGATTTCCATCAGTCACTCTTAACACCTTCATGAACTTTGCAGCGTAGCTCGACTCTGGGCAAAGCTGACCTGTTACGGGATCTCATCGTATCGCCCCAGCGAGTTCTTCAAATAAGCCGGCGGCGTCGACCGCCTGCAGCTTTTTTTTTATGTGTGTGATTGTACGGCTTCGCCCTTGAAAGCAACTAATTGCGCGAGCCCCCTGGCTAACTCGTTTTGCATGATAAACTTTCTCGTGTAATTACGGAGTCAGATTGCAGTGTTCTGCATGAAGTTGGCGTGAAACTCTCCGGTGAGTTTCGCGCCTAGGGATCTGATTGCGATCACTGCGAGTTTTTCTGACGTTAGAAAGGCCGAAGCCACTCACTGAGGAACCGCGCGTGATGGCGTTGAAGGTTGGTTCGTTTGGTTTTGTTTGGTTTAAGGGGGTTGAACGTCCCAAAGCGACTCGGGCTATGCGAGACGCCGTAGTGAAGGGCTCCGGAAATTTCGACCACCTGGGGTTCTTTAACGTCCACTGACATCGCACAGTACACAGGCCTCTAGAATTTCGCCTCCATCGAAATTAGACCAGCGCGGCCGGGATCGAACCCGCGTCTTTCGGGCCAGCAGCCGAGCGCCATAACCACTCAACCACCGCGGCGGCTGAAAGTGGGTTCGTCGAAAAGTTTTAGACATTTAATGGTTTCTAATATGTGAAGTAAATTCTCTCTGAAGTGTACAAGAGTGAGAAACGCAGGCATGCCTTGTTAGTTTTACAGGGGTAAACTTTTAGGTAGAAGTATCGTAGAAACCTTCACGACTGGTACCAATGAGGGTTCGATAACCAGCGAATTTTTTACTGATCTTGAGTGTTGAAGTGTTGGCTGGCACTTTTGTCATCACATGCCAATAGGCTCTTATTATGATACATGTATTTAACCCACATTGGCTAGCTCTTCGCCCGTGAACTTCACTAGTAGTGGTGCGTCTATATGATAGTATTTCATGCTCTCGCTTATGAATGAGAAAGCATACCGACGTCACTCGAGGAGCCGATGGATATACATGGTCTTTCAGAAAAGCGTGCCACTACATTTTAAAAAATAGGTTTTTGAATTATAAGGGTGGTTTTGGCGGCAGGATATTGTCAGCGTCGGTGAACGTCCGAAAACAGGTGACTAAAGTTAAAAACTCAGCCGGTTAAAAAATTTCTGATAAGTAACTTTTTAAATATCACAGTAAGGCAACTGTCAGCAATTAGGTATTTTTACCCGTGGCGCTGTGGCCCAGCAAATTTTGGCTATTTCACCTAGTTACATACAATGCATTGGTTGCTTTGCCTGCATGCTTTTCGAAAGCGCATGTATTTTGGAATGATGCAGCCAAAATTTGTTTGGCCGCAGCGCCTAGAGTAGTCGCGTTTTCGAAATTCTATAAACTGATATGCTTATTATTAAAGACCGGTTAAAAATGTCTAACTGCAATCATTTGCTAATTGGGATTGCTAACATGTTAATTATCAGAAAGCATTTAACCAATGAACTAGTTAATTTTATTTATCTCTTTTCTAATGTTCGACGATACTGGTATTATTCTGCAGCAGAAGCCGCCTTCGTAACTCAAGAAGCCCATATTTTTTTAATTAGTAGCGTGCTTGCCTAAAACATATATTATATTGCTAATGGGAATATATGCCCCATTTCACTACAGTCGCAAACTTCTTGTGTGACAGTGAGCACAGGCGACAGATTGCGTCGTAGTAGAGAGGCAGGGGAGGAGGTGCAGGCCAACAAACGACGTGGTGTGGAGTCGCCATCTCCTAAACTTTGTATAGAGTGCACAGAGAAATAAATTCTCTGGAGAAGAAACTTGTAAGAACAAAGGTCTCTATAATTAGGCAACTGTTTCGTCGGGAAGATACAGCAGTCGCTGTAAAGCCACACTTCGCTGGTTCAGTCAAACAGGGCAACAGATTTATTCACAGCTTTTGATGAGGATTAAACACAGGAAGGGTGTTGAAGAGGTTAAAGAGGGAATAGCAGAGAGCTCAAACCACAACACACGCCAGCACGATAGAGACAAAAGTGGACGTAATATCGTCATTATAATCATACAATAACAGCATTCAGCATATATCATCGATTATTCAGATAACACGAGCAAAAGAAGCACACACAGTATGCACATGGGGAAAGAAACTTTTGCAGTCAACGTGGATCATGAACTGGACAAATAACGTTGTTGTACTGCGCCAACAGGATGGATATATTTACAGAGTGAACTTCATATGCTTGCGGCAAAAACACCTTTATTCAAAATGCATTGAAGTACAGCACACCATAATATAGGACAATAATTTCATAAACACAGAAAAACAAGTCCTCTGTCGGCGGCCGAAGCCGTCTGCCATGCCCGTTTAAAATAATCGCACTCAAGTACATCAACAAAGTAATATATTTGTAACTGTCAGGGTTACAAAAAAAATTACGTTTTGAGAAACTCTTGTCGAAAGAGCCTCCTGCTTGTTTTATCGTAAACACTTTTTCGGCTGTAACCAGAAAATATTTATTTTTCGAGTAAGTTAAAATATCACTTATGACCGGGTGAGGCAAGCGATTTCTCCTCAAATGGTACACTCTCCTTTGGACTGGCTACCATAGAGGAAAGCCTATATTTTATTGGAGGCACAAGCTCGTCCTCAACATTCACGTAAAGGCAGCCGTACAGTTACAATGGAAAGCTGCATTACTTTGCTGGAATATAAACAGCTGAATAAAAATTCCTTCAAATCCCAGCTTCCTCTATGGCCTCATGTCAGCACTTACGCGGATGCTAATGTGCATGTACTCCTTTGAACTGTAATTTTCTTTCGCAAGCAGCCGTGCCTCGATTCAGTCCATTACTTTGTACAAATTTCCGCAGCAAAATTTGCTCTCCAATGGGAACAGTGCTTATTTCCGCAGGCTCAAGTTCTATAGGGATAATAGCGGTTAAAAGGAAGGGAAAGTTAATCAAGGGCATGAGGTCGTGCGTGTATGTTTCGTCTCTGTGTGCACAACGAAGAATGTAGCGACAGGGCTTGATCTCTTTTTTCACAGCGCGTCGTGAGAATACTCGGCACTGAACAACAATAAGAAATATATATATATATATATATATCTTCAGTTTAAATGCAGGTCACGTGGTGCGCGACAAACAGCTAGACGGTAAACGTGTGCACGAGATCACACACTTTCTTAAAACACTCCCACACAAGGCAGAGCTGGCGGGTCCAGAAGCTGCACCGCTAGTCTTCTTGCTGGCTCCGCAGTGTCGGAGGTGTGAATGAGTCGAACACAGACGCACATTCAAGAACACGCACACACGGCACACACAGTTGCACAAGCGAATGTGCTCACACATGACGAACTTCCAGTAGCGCGGAAGCGAATGGCAGATCGCAAAATATCCACGCATAGACACAGGGAGAAGTTTCAAACAGGCACGTCCGGAGGTACAAGCCATAAATATTTAACCGCTGGTTACACTCTGTTAAGACTTAAAGGAGGTAGTAAAGGAAGTGTTCCGCAATGAAGCGTTCAGTCCGCACGGTCGTACGAGAAGTTTCATCTCGAGAACACTGTTCCAGGTCCTCGCATAGTCTCCTGAAAGCAACAGGGGTTTAGTGCTCTGCGAGGACATTAGGGGTACTAAGAGCTACAATGGGAGACGAGAAAAATTCACGGTGCTGAAAATAGTTGCTCTATATTCTGTCCAGTACTTGATTTTGTACCATGATTTGACTAGGCGTGCAGCACTGCCAGCGCTCCAGCTGCTTTACAAAAAATATTGTAGATCTTCGAAACGCCTAGACAAGCTCACCATGCCTCCAATGATGCGCTCCTTGGTAAGCTCTTTCCTTTTGTCAAATACACCGCACTTCTCTACGCAGTCATATGTGACGGAATGAGATCGACTGAAAAAGTTTTAGTAGCATTCACAATTTCTCATCTTATTTGAAAGACGCTGTGCGTGCAAGAGCAGCCCTATGTCTCCTGGCAGAGACTTATTTCCTGCGCCGATTTAAGGATGCGATCTTCCGGAGTTACATTTATTCTGCAAAGAGTGGTATTGTAAGGACAAGCATTTAGTTTGGTATAGGGGAAATAATTTCGTTGGAAGCTCAAAGGATTATGCGTTTTCTGGACCTAGCTACCCTCGCTTTCTATCACTTTCCTATTCGACGACCATCCTAGGGAGTTCGAGCAACACTACTGTAGCTCCTGAAGATTCATAACAGAAGAAGAAAAAAATGCAAATAAGTCCCATCTTACGGCAAGTGCAACTAAAAAAAGGTGGGTTACATCTCCAGTAAGCCTTGTTTCCTTTTAGTACTGAAAGCTTTTCGGTCTCTAGGCTTTCCAACTGTGAGAGGTTTTGTAGCAAATCGAAGAACATTGTGCAAAATATGCATCTCCACTACAATACCTGCTGCTGCAATCTTAAGGCTTTTTAACCCTTGCTTCCACAAGTTCTAGGCAATGCGCGCTCCTTTCGAAAAATTGCTAGCACTGTGGCTTGCAAGTGGGACAGGAAATGCAGTGATCGGGGATGTTTTCATATCATTTCCTTAGTATAATTTCATAATGAAAGGAAAGCATTACGCTGTTTCGAAGTTCCTGTTGCGCTACTAAACACTGGAGTTAACTAGAACAATCAGGACACCCCAATTACTCTTTTAAGAAAACGTTGCTTGATCTGTTCTTTCAATATGAATTCCTCTAACTCAATATAAACAGTTGTTTCCTTGCGGAGAAATTGTGTATGGGTGACTCTTACAACTGGAATCCTGTTTATTGGGGGAACCGAAAAACACTTTTGATTCTTGGCCCCCATGGAGCCGTAAAAACACCACACTGCAAAAATTTACCCATATATTCGCGGACTTCCCCGAGTTGATGCAAAGTTAACTTAAAACTGCAAAAGCCACAGATAAAGATGCCACCAACAGTTATTTAGAGACCGAAAAAAAAAAACGCTTAGCATCAATTTCCTCCTAGCACCCGCCTCGGCTTCAGGAGGTGGAGGGTTCGACTCCCACTGCCGGCCGGTAACCCACCGGTTTCCTCAAAATGGGTACAAGCTATGGCCCGGCCTGGTGCTCGGCTTGCTAGGGCTACATGGCTTGGCAAAGGAGCTTGCGCCTTGAAATCCCGTCCTTGTGGGATTGGAAGAGAGACAGCGCTAAGTCGGAAAGCTGAAGCGTGGCCTTGTGGTAGAGCATCCGCCTCGCATTCGGGAGGTGCTGGGTTAGATCCTCAGTGCCGCCGGGTACCCACCGGTTTTTAATGGTTACAAGATTAACGCCGGCTCTTCTGGGGTGAGATACTTGGAAAAAGGGTCTTGACCACAGTTGCCCTGACGGATCAGCGATAAGTTCCGCCGTCAACAACGTTAAATCCGCCTCGTGCGGTAGAAGCCCAAGTCGGACCACCGGAAAAACCGGACTTGCCCAGGACTGCAGTGATACTCGGAATCGCTTCTGACGAAAGACCTTAGTGTTGAATTTGACACGGGTTAGAGCGTACGAGCTTTGTGTCGAACTCTTCACTTGGGAGTGAAACACGAACAACCTTTGCAGGCTGATTGTTCAAAACTGAGTTTGCCCCCGAAGGGGCGCAGCGGGGTTGGCGGAGCCTCCTCCAAGCACACACCCCTGAAGAAGCCGGGCACCGGGCCGGGGGTTGCTTAATTGTACCCATTTTTACCGCCGGGTGTCCGGCGGTGGGTTTCGAACACACCACCTCCCGCAGCCAAAGCGAATTCATCCTGTGAGGAAGTTACCTATTAAACTTCACTGTTAATAATCAGACTCAAAAGCATAGCAACTACGACCGAAAACCATTTTCCTAAATTAAGTGATTATTCTCACCGCTAAAACCATTAGCTGAAGTTAATAATTATAATAATAACGATAATTGGTTTTGGGGGAAAGGAAATGGCGCAGTATCTGTCTCATATACCGTTGGACACCTGAACCTCGCCTTAAGGGAAGGGATAAAGGAGGGAGTGAAAGAAGAAGGGAAAAAAGAGGTGCTGTAGTGGAGGGTTCCGGAATAAATTCGACCGCCTGGGGATAATCAACGTGCACTGACATCGCACAGAACATGGGCGCCTTTGCGTTTTGCCTCCACAAAAACGCAGCCACCGCGGTCGGGTTCTTTTGCCGTTTAGTGTACTGTTGCACGATATAGTAATATCACGCTGGGTTGATCACTCTGACTTTTGTGTAACAGGATAAGAGGCACCTTTTGATGTTTTACCTGACCAAATGCGTTCAACAGACGATGATATACGCCATAGTTGTAAATAAGGAGAAACATCACCCACTACCGAACACCGGAACTCTTACGGGAGCCTGATTAATGCGAGAGGTGGGGCCGCGCAATATTTACTGAAATGTGGCTAGAGGGTTCTAGATATTAAAAGCGGTTACTTAAGGCTGCTTTTCTATGACCTTCCAGCCTGTAATTTTATATAGCATGTCCTGCAAACTGAATTATGAAAACACTTTCTCACGGTGGATGATTACGCTTCAGAAGCACCCAGCACATTGAACGCCCAGTGTCGCGGTTTGATTTTGACAAACAACTAAGGGCCAGACTGCCCGCTCTTTCTTAATGTTCTCGTCGGCCTTACAAGTGCATCTAAAAGCAACTGAACCTCCAAAACAAAGATGCGAATTGAGTTTTAATTCACTGCTTATTCATTTCTTGCAGATTCTACAGTCGCTCAAACGTCACATTTTATTTGAACCTTTGATAAAATTGTAAAAACATTCTCTACTGATTCAAGTGAGCCCTAGGTAAGCTCCTGCAAATCAACTGAGCCACCATTTATATCGCTGGTCAGGAATTACCCTATAGCTTAGTTCTCTCGGACCACCCAATAAGGGGTCGAAGATTGGTGTTGGAAATATACTGTTCAAGCACTGTTTCGGAAACATTGCATGTAGGTATTAAAACATTGCTGCAACGCGAAAAATACATCCAGACAAACAGAAGTCTATATGAAGCACAGGTCTAAAAAGTTAAGCCTTCTTTCTGAATGTTCTTTTAGTAAGGACTGACTTAAACAATTTAAAGCACTTGGCGTGTGGCAAACACACAATACGTAAAAAGCGCCGATATTCTTTCCGAAGTCTGTGTTTATTAAAAAATTACCGCTCATAGTAGTGGTACACCGTTCGTAGCCAATAGCGATTGTATAAACACGAGCGCAGAGACCAGAGGTATTATATGGGTATAGCCTAGTTATTATGTGTCGAAATGTCATTCACACGACCTTGTTATGTACTTCTTCTGGAGTGCTGACAAAAGGCTTTAAATAATCCTTTCGCTGGTTTTTTCAATAAAATATATTGTCAACATTGCAACGAAAGTTCTGCCAACACTGCTGGTTTGGCGGGTGCTTGGAGTGTATGCTTGTCGTTTCAGAAAGCTGAGATTTTCGGTCATAAAATTTGTTCTACAAATTGCTTCGCAAGTAAATAATTTCAGACTTTTTAGGCAAGGTTTTTGTACCAACATGTATCCAATTCGGTCTACTAAGATTTAATTGAAACGCAGAGCGTAATTTATTAGGTGAAATCAACTGGTGCTCATTAAGCTCTGTTTTTCAAAGTCGGAGGCCTACTTATTTAGATGCAATAGCCATTTTTGTAAGAGCTGCCCCTTCGCGAGTTATCTGGGCCTTGCCGAGTGGGTTTAGGCTCTGCCTCAAGCGGCGGTCCTTGGCGGGCAGGAAGCGACAGGACGCCTACAGGATATCGTTCGATATATTGGACGCCCTCGTGATGCACGTGCCCGTGGTCTCGCGCTCCGTCCGCTCCGCGTCGTCCAGCGTCCGCGTGCGTGCCAAGCACGAGCCACCGCCGCCGCCGACGCCTCCGGCGCCCGTCCGGTAGCAGAAGATGACCTTGCGGAAGCTCTTGCGGAAATTGTCCGACAAGAATGCATATAGGAAAGGGTTCACACACGAGTTGGTGTAGGCGAGGATCTGCGACGCTATCTGCACAACGATGCGGGGAGGGTTCATCGGCCTGCCGTAGAGGTCGACGCTCTTGAGGACCAGCACGACGTGCACGGGACACCAGCAGACGGCGAAAACGAGCACGACAACGACGACGAGTCGGGTGACGCGCTTCTTGGAGCGCACGCTCTCGGCACTCACCCTGCCGCCGGGAGTGACCCCCAGCCACAATCGCTTCAGCATGAGGACGTACAGCACAAAGATGAGAGCCAGTGGGACCACGAATGAAGACATGAAGAATGATATCTGGAAGGCGGCTATGTTGTAGCCCAAGTCGACACGGAAAGTGCAGGACGAGTACGTGTCTTCGATGAAGACCATGCCGTGAGAAAACAGCGCTGGGATGCAGGCCACCAAGATGATTATCCACGTGAAAAGGATCGCCAGGTAGGCGTTCCTCTCGGTCCTGATGGACATGGACGTGATGGGGTGAACGACTGCCAGGAACCGGTCCAGGGACATGAGGACCAAGGTGTAGATACTAGCGTAAGCACACACAATCACGAGGTACTGCACAATCCGGCACCACGTATCCCCGAAGGGCCAGTAGTTCAGCGTGTAGTCCCAGCCTGTGAAGGGAACACAAAAGACGATGAACAGAAGATCGGCCATGGCGAGGTTGATGATGAGGATGTTGGTGGTGGAGCGCATTTGTGGATTGCAGAGTACGACAACAACGACGAGGGCATTGCCGAAGAATCCTATGACAGCGATGGCTCCGAACAGGATTGGCACTGTGATGGCCAGTACTTCTTCGACCATCTTCGTTTCACCGTAGTCATCGTATTCGCCTCTGTCTTGTTCTAAAGATGACGCTCTAGAAGCATTTGCAGCTCCATAGTCTTCGCACTGCTGTCCAGTGCCGTTACAGGGAGGTACGGTGGAGAGGAATTTCGTTTGACTAAGGATTGTTAGGATTGTCGTGAAGGCCGCTACGGGGTGTGGTGTGGGGCTTGTGAATGGAGTCGAAGCCACCATGGCACCGCTTTTGTTGGCAGCAGTAGTAGCAACCGTTGACAGCAAGCTCGCAGCAGTCATCGTCATGGCAGGTCGCAGCTGTTCACCTTTTCTGCTAGGTTCCGAACCTCTTCAAAGCACCATCTGTAGAGAAAAAAAGTCGCAAAACATCGATATTAGGAAAACTGCAGCAACGCTTTTCCGCACAATAACCACCCTTGACCATGTATGCTTCCTCGAGTTACCCGCACTTTCAACCACCTCGCAATTTTTTAGCGTAGTGAGGAAATGGATTTTTGTTTCCAAATATTAACACCGTCCGATTTATCAGTTCTGTAGCTTAATATAAGAAGTTGAGAAAATAATACAACGCATTCTCTAAGCTATGCTGAACTTTTACCTATGACGTTCCATTTATTGCATTATCCAAAACATAGCCTAGCAACCCAAAGAAGTGTTTATCGCTCACTAGAACACAAGTTTGAACTCAAAAACCGTTCCACACTTCATGAAACCTTACCGTTCACACGAACGCTCATGGAGGCACAGTACTTTGCATAAGAAGTTCATTTGAGTACATAGTTACAGAGGACACCAAACTAATCAAAGAAAAGGCATGAAGAATCTTCATTGAAATCCCACTTCAACCTTAAACAACAACGCTAGTCCGCCCCAAATTTAACAGCACTTAAACTGACGTAATATGCAGCTGACCACCAAAGAATAAACATTACGTCTTAGCTCAACTACCGCATATACTGGAAACACACTGCTATTCTAAGAATGAAATATTAATACGGGAGACATTGTTATATAAGGCACATGAAGGGATTGTGGAGATGAAAGAGCAAGATTTTGCTTTCACCTCCAAGTTTGCTTTCCAGCTGACGAATAATAACAGAGCTGTTACCTTCGTTTTCGGAGCACGCGGTCCAGTGACTTCTGCCCCCGACTGTACATTTACGAGGCATTTAACGGCTGCTTTTCGTACCACCATCACGGAAAAGCCATCTAAGCCAAGCGACCTATCGTTTGAGTACACAAGTATCAGAAGCAATGAAACAATTTTTTTACCACCTGCTACGCCCCAAGAAGTGCCAAATATTATTCCTTTACCAGACACATATTGTCTAGCCGGCTCATCATTGTCTCTCTTTGCCTTTCCTAAATATGTTTTTTGTTAATATTTATAAGACCGTTGCACATATCATTAAGAAGTGCAGCATAGATCGCTTTCCATTGCAAAGAGAAATTTCCAATCTGATACGAAAGCAGAACAGTCTGAGGAAAGTGGTGCTTGAAATATGTCATTCCTTAAAATTTTTTTCTCTCATAACAAAGTAAACTCTGACGGCACTGAGTTTTCCATTTCATAAGCATTTGAGCCGACGTAACTTCTACGCGAAATAACCTTATAGCTTTGGCTTCGCTAATTTATAAAGCGGGTATACCAATTCAAACAATTCATAAAAATATTAATTACTCTGATCTTAATACTCACATTATAATACTCATATTACTAGTCACAGACGACATGATTCTGCTCAAACACGTGTTCAAGCATTTCCGTTGTGTGTTCGTTATTGCTTAAGTGCGCAGGAAATAATAGTCATTAAATTCGAAAGTAAGTGGCTTTGCTGTGTCATAATACGCCAGATAAAGTAATGTATTTTGCATCGATATAGGACAGGCAGGCTTAACGTTAGAAAACGTACACCAACGACGCGACTGCTCAAATTTCTAAGCGAAAAGAAATTTCGAAAAACTTGATTAGCTTCAAGCAGAGGAGTTGGCACTTGTTTAATCTGCATACACTGAAAAGGAGCCCAATGTTTTCAGCACACTAAAACGAAGGAAAAGTGGGGAAGTAGATGTATAGAATCTTAGGTTTGCTGTCGAACAGGAGCTTTGTTGGCTTTTATAACTAAGATGGCCCTTACAGAGAAGCAGAAGTAATAACATTCCTGATAAACTGTATTGTGAATTACACAAGTGCATGCCAGCCGTCAAAGCTTACAAGGAAGCTGAACTCACTACAAGTTTTTATTCCTGAACTTGAAGCGACGAATCTACGATAGAGCACCACGTGGTATTTGCTCTGCATATTGTATAAAAACGCTGCTTAAGATGTGCAATGATTTTTCAATGAGCTCATCATGCCGTATACAAAGTGACTGTGTACCTAATAGCGCCATCTTTGTTCTTTGTGGCACTCACAACAGTGTGCATACGAAATGAATGCAGGGTATTGGCAATGCAAGCCGAATCGGTGAACAAAATGCGCCATCGGCTGGATATATGTGTAGTTACACAGATGACAATCATCCGATAGAAGGCAGTTAAGCATTTCTATACGCGCAGAGTTAGCATCCGATGCCACGTAGGCGAACAAAATTATTGGAACTGGTCGTCATGAAAGAGGTGAAGCAAGTTAATAGCTTTCATGTAATAAATACGCGTTAAGTTCACTTCTTTGGTTACCATTACCAGGAGCAAGCACTGGGACGAAAACAATAAATTTAGAGATATTTCTTTCCGAAGTTATCGGGTAAAATCGGGGTTTTTGAGAAGCACCTTTGCTGAACAGATTGGGCTGAAAAAAATATATCAACTAAACTATAAGAAGAAAAATATCAACTAATAAAAACATAACATGCTTCGTTTATATGTATTTGTTATTATTACTTGTGAAATTCCAAATGAGAAAAAGTTTATTGGACGCTGGACAAGTAGTCTTAACGAGGTGAGTAATATAAAGTATACGGCCACAGTGGCAACTGTTGTGGTTGCAGTCTCCTTAACGCTTTATTAAGTGCGAAGTTCAGGAAAAGAGGATCTAAAGGAACGGTTCAAGTACCTCGATATATAAATCACTTTAAAAGACCTCACTAGGTGGCAAAAAAAATTAATACAACACCGTACATACCATTTAAAACTTGAAAGAACAGCCCAAATCCGCAGCACAAAAAAATAGAGAGAGGCATGCGCGGTGCTCTCTTAATCGGGGTGCCCTCTTAATTCAATTCAAAGGCAAGACACGCCATAAAAGAACAAAACAAAAGCAATTACCAGGCAACAAATAGTTAAGACCGAGTAGGAATGGAAAACGTACCAGCAGACTGCGCTTTACATTTAGAAGAGAAATTTTACGGCCTCAGATAAACAAAGCAAGTCCAACAAGTGGAGATTTTTTTTGTTTATTCCACTAGACTTCGCCCTTAGAGCAGCATAGCCTACTTTTTTTAACTATCTTTCACTCCCGTTATTCACTGTAAGGAAAAAAATAAATAAATAAAATACCGTTTTGAAGCTGTCAAGAACGGCTGCCTTCCTGTATGCGCCCCAAACAGTGAAAATCGAAGAAAACTGCTTCTGGGTGCGGATCTGGAACGGCGCTGGGCGAGGACGGCCGTGATATTGCTCCCCGTCGGTTCAGCGAAACTGTTGTCCAGCGAGCGCCTCGTCCCCTCCCCCCTTCCCCCCTTTCGCTTTCACCGTTCCAACTTTCCCCAGAACACGCGACATCACCGTCTGGCCGTATTACCAAAGTTTTCGCTGTCCGGGGACGTTAAACTTGTTCCGCTCGTTTTTTTTTTCTTTTTGAACAGAAGTTTCCCGCGCAGCAGCAAAAGAGAGACATTTATATTACCAAAGCCAGAACCGTCCGTTCTGCTTCCCTATTTTCTTTAAGTTTGACAGAAACGTAGGTGCGGGGGTCTGGCATCCCTTACAAAAATGGCCTATAGAAAGTCTATAGATCATTTATAGACTCTATTGCCTTCCTATAGATATTTCGTTCTGTGTATTCATAATCTATAGACTGTCTATAGACAAAAGTCTACCGAAAGTGCATGGCCATAAATCTATAGATTGTCTATCGACTGTCTATAGCATTTGTATTGCCTATAGACTGTTCTCTAGGGCTTGTCTATAAAAAGTCTATAGACTTTATAGACGGAAGTTTATACACAGTCTATAGAGTGTCTAAAGAAATTTTTGTACTGGATAAGGTACACCTGAGCGCTCGCTTAGTGATTGTAGTGTCACGTAGAATTAGATTTTCCTTTTTTTATGACACTCGATGATTTTTCTTCACAACATAACAAGCAAGATATTTATACTGTTTAAAGAATACGTGCGTCATGTTCACTTTAATCGTTATTTCGCCACACATGGGTAGCATTAATTGCAACAGGGCAGAAAATTGAGAATGTTGTTAAAGTTAATTGGTGGAAATTAAAGCGCTAAGAAACAACCTTTGTGCCGTTGTTTGCTAGCCCTTGAATTTTACTCACTTGGTAGCATTTGGTACACTTGCGTCATGGCTAAGTGATTCGAAATTTGATTCAGAAGTGTAAGTGTTCTGCTTCTTAATAGACTGCAAAATATTGTGACCAGCCAAGTCGGGTCTTTTGCGGCTGCAGCAGCAGGCATTTAAGAAAGCCCAAGCTGTTCACCGCAGATTGAAGCCAGAACTGTCCTCCTGTGGTAGTTAGGTTTTTGTTAAGCCGCACAAAGACACAGCACTCGGCCGACGTGGCCATAGGCCTCAATATTCGATTTTATTCCCTTTGTTTTCTTGATCCTGATATTGGTGAGCTGCCTTATTTTCTAAACATTTTCTCGAATTTCCTGACAATTTTATAAACCTGGGTGCCACCATCTCTTATTACTTTGCGATCAAAGCTATATCTTCAGTATCTTCTTTCGTATCTTTTGCATTCTTTGTAGAGAGAACACCCGTGTTCCGAGCAGCGGCTTCCGCTTTATGGGGAGAAAGCTTGGGTTTTTATTCTTAGAAGATGCTTAAACTTATTTCGTCATCAACGTCTGAAGAAACACAGACGTGCCTTTTGCACCGTATTTTGTGGACTTTGCTGACCACGGAACCACGTCAATTTTTTTTTGTGCGTGCATCCGCAAAGAAATTTTAGATGCAGCCACTCAAAGCGTATGTGCCTACCTTAACTGTCTTGTTAAGCTGGTTACATAACGAAAGAACCCCAAAACAAATGAAAAGTGTTTCCGCAGTGTCTACGAGCGCTGAATGTCAACCTGCATCAAACTAAACTGTGTTGGTTTTAGCATTTTGCATTGTGGTGCCTATGATTACAAATTGCTGAACGGGATACGGCAGTGGCTTCGGTGTTTATCTCATTAACTAGATATGATCCGGAAATCTTGAGTGATGTATGGATGGTATGGACAAACCCCCGTGCGGAGACTTCCTTTGTGAAAAAAGGACTCGATAAAACTGTATTTCTTCCTCTCAGAAGCCTGGTAACGCCTCCTTTTACCAAATGTTATTTTTCACGGCGCATTCATCACATTAACAAAGAAGGAGCAGTTTCTGCTGACAACAGATGCCGACATCAGGCGGTGGTCACCGGCATTTTCTTCGTCCTTGTCTTGCGTTTCTCTCTGTTGTAATGCTAACATCTCAAATCTTGTTGACTGACATAACATATTGAGTAGCTACCTATAAGAAGAGCACTTTTCTCAGGAGATCACCTATTGCTATACCTGATTAGATACCATATCGACGTCCCCCATGTTTACGGAGCATTGCGCCTAGTCCCTGTGGAGTTAACGCTGAAACCTCGTGCGGGCCACACGCCTTAAGCAGCGTCTCTCGCTATGCGCTTATGAAAGCAACTCACGTAGAGAAACTCCGGTCTAGACAAGCCTACATGAGTCGGAGAAAACTTACCAGAAGACTTCTCGGGAAAGCAAATAAATAAAATGAAATGCTTTTAGTTCTTCGCTGCGCCTAATGGGCATGCCTCCGTGCGGAGGAGACCCCATAATGTCTCTCTCTGCAGTCAAGCAAAAGAAAAAGAACACTCTGCCTGAGTCTTTTTCCTTTCATGTCGACCTGAGTGTCCTCTTTTTTTCAGTCGTCGCCTATTTCGGCAACACTGCGATCATCACCGCCACTTCTCAGGAGTCGGCTCCACAGACAATCGGCTTGAGTGCACCCCGGATGCCTACCATGGCAACCGGAGCGACCTCATACTGGCATTACAGCACCGGCCTGGGATCACCTGAGGAATGCGATAAGGAATGCGAACGCGGTTCTGGTCCCGATGCGCGAGAGAGAAAAAATACTATCTCTTTCCTTCTGAGTATCTTTCACTTGAGCGTGTACTTCACTGTCGGCTCGCCTAGCTGGAATCTGCTGCCGTAATCGCTTGCGCTTCTGCAGTGCTCCAATTTCCTTCGCTCGAAAAGCAGCGAATCGCCTGCATGAGCGGTGTAAAGTTCCTTCAGCGGCAGCTTGAATTCTTTTCTCGTAGTGCCATTCCAGACCATGGTCGCTCAATCTCTTGAAGCCCAACAAATAATCTGTGAAGTACTAAGCGAGGGCGCTTGTCATGGCCATATCTATGCCGACTTCAATCAAACCATTCCGAGCGTACTGATTGCTCTCTCTTCCTTCCTTTATCGTCGAAAGTCGATATTCTGCGTAATGTTACGTGTTATATGAATCGCGTATTATGAAAAGAAGGGATAGTGCAATATCACTGCTTTCCGTCATGTGCCCTGACGTCAATATGTATGAGCATGCGAGAGCGCCACAGCGCCAAAAAACATATCACAAAGTAAATAACTCTACCCGCACACAAGAACTTACATGCAGTATTTCTGTACCGAAGGTGGGCTGACGCTCTTACAGTGCTGTAACCGAAGCAATATCTTCTGTTCACAGCTCTGAACAGGGCAAGACAGTGAGTACAGGCTGGAGCCACGATTCTGTTGTTGTTGCTGTCCTCCAGAAGCTAATGGCACGTACCCACTCCCGGGGACTGGCCAAGACACAGGTTGCTCAACTAATGAACACGCAGTTCTTAGCTGCTTCGTTCGCTTTGTTTTGTTTTCAATCATGCGCCCGTGCGCACAGAATGTCACGTCTCGCTCACACCCGTGCGCAATGATTGAATCATTGAGACGGGGCACGAAAACTTTCTAACTCTCGTACTCTGCCTCGACTGGTTTCTCGTTTCTATGAACTGTGGCAGAATTTCGCGGTTGCCTCGGGTAGTTCTCTGCGACTCTGTAAAGTGCCTAGACGAAAACAGCGGCACAGAGTCGCACCTGCGCCCTTAAGAAGATTTCAGCGGTCATTGCACCGATGAGAGCTCCCAGGTCACCAGGAGAATTCCAGTTTGTGAAGAACTGTAAAGAAATTTCGGCACGGTAATGGATAGCAGAAAATTATTGTTTCTGACACACACCATTTGTGTCTTATGTCTGAGACCAATATTGCGTCCTTAACTCTAATTTCGCTACGGTGATTTCTTTGCTTCAGGACGTCAGCGATTCAGCAAAATAGCCCAGTGCGTTTCCTATTATACAGATTATTATACAGATTGACTCATTCTTTCCTAAAAAAGTGCTTTTTATATCATGGAAAAGGCGTTAGATCTCTTGATACCCATAATCACAATCAACTGCTTGCGAAAGTAATTAGCCGACTCATTCATCTATATTGAAAAGTAAACATTACCGGTCTCCTTTTAAGTGAATTCTTCCTCCTTTTATCCTCTCTTTTTTCCCTTTTATTGTTCTTCCCTTGTGCGCGAGGCCTTAAAGGGCACCAGCAATAACAGGCGGCCAAGCGGCTGTTTCATTGCACAAAGAAAAACTAGCGACGACAGAAATTGTACTATAGGCAATACATTCTATAGGGTATTGCAATAGTTTTTGGTGTTTGTGGACCATGGTGCAGCCGACATGGTCCACGAACGCAGAGGTAGCCTACTTTTGTATTCTGCAAAAGAGCGGACCTTCTGCCTTCTAGATATGCTCCGAAAGGTGGCGGCGTGAAAGCGGGCGGTGATGCCTCATCAGAGCTACCTGCTGTGCTCGCCAGGCTGCAGCATCGTGGGGGGCTCCGTTCGGCACAAAAGTCCCCATCGCAAGTTTGCGGCAAAAATATAAGCCTTTTGATGCAACCGCACACGAAAACAGACTCTAGCCAGCAGCCGAGAGACGCTGCTGTAACCAAGGCCTACGCATAAAAGAGAAGCGCCCGCAAAATATTTCCGCAGCCTTCCAAAGTAGACGCCCACCTCTGAATCTCCTTCTCACGAATGCGCCTTGGAGAAAATAAGGACAGCCTTATTCCGGGGCCTTAAGCCTGAAGCACATTCTCGTTTCGACGTGCGGAAAGTCCTGTACGAGGGCCGGCAGCGTGGGAGCTGCAACGGCAAGACGAGCTACGCACATCAGAAACACGGCAACCGGCGAGTAGAACTCTTCGCATACGCTCGCCGCCTGATTCCTTAGAAGGGCATCTCTGCTTTCCTCAACGTAGCTGTATACATTTCGCGTGCAAGATTTCTCCGATCATCCGTGGGGCAAACAGAGAGCGAGGAAAAGGTTTCGTTCTTGCAGCATGCGCAGAGAATTTGTGCCAACACCATTTGAGCCTAAGTCTCGCTGCAAGCACGGCAGGCGCTACTGCCTTGTTCTTCGTGGTTTTTGGAACATCTTTTTTTTTCCTTTCATCTACTCACCGATTCCGTGCTTAGTGCAAATCGACGTTTCGTGCCGGCAGCTGCCACACCCGGTAACAGCATACAGATGCCGGGTAGAGTGGCGTATCTCGGCCACTGATGTTTTTTCCGTGGCGAGCAGACCCAGTCTGAGGGCAAAAAAAAAACGTTATTTTTTTGCATTGGGCCCGTGAGGAAATAGAAACCATAGCTATGGCGTCTTCGCTTAGGCCGAGAAGAATGCTTCCAGACTGCGAGTGCGAACTGTTGCGTCATAGATGTGACCCCTAAGCGGGATGTGGAATAAGGTGCTTGCAGCGCTGTGATACATTAGGCGATCAGTGATCTCAGCTATATTGCATGCCATACTGTGGAGTCAGGGTGATGTGATCACTCTTCGCTTTCTGCCTCGCTCAAAGCGAACGGTAGTAAACATGAGCGATTAGATTGATTATATGATCTTATTGTAGAGTTTTAAGCTGAACTGCGAGGATTGATGGCACTATAAGTCCACCGAAAGCTAGGAACCGGAACCCTCACGTTACAAATACCACTGCTCTGCTGGTTCATGTCCTGAATAAGCGTATGCATGAACAAGGAGCTGCGGCTGCGAAATGTAGTGCATGGTCACCATGGTTACTATCGTGAAAAATGAATAACTGTAATGAGGTGACAGAAGAACGCGAAATGGTCATGTTGTAAACTATGTTGCCATTAGGCGAAACAGACTTAGCAGTGCAGTATTTCTACTTCAAACTATCTTGAACATGAGCTTAGAAATTAGTAATTATGAAATCATAAAACCTTAAATCTGACGTAGTCTAGAGAAGCATTGTATTCTAAGCAACGCACAAAATGATATAATTCAATTTTTCAGTCACGTCTAGAAGCTTAAAGATGTGAAAAACTTGTCGGAAAAAAAGCAACTTGGAATAGTTAAATCGATCTCAGTAAATCTGAAGATAACAAAAACCGCGCTCATTCCACATGCTGGTGAGAACACCTCACAAGGAAGCAACTGATAAATTACAACATCACTTCCTTCATATTATTTTACATAACGTTCCACTTGTGCTTCGCTACTTCGAACCAAGTTCGGGCAATATCCCCCAGGGTACAGCTGTAACGCAGTTTGTGTCGACAAGTACATTCACGGTCGGCGATTCAAAGACCCCGGCCGCATAATTGCGTAAGTAGAAAAACAACCAAAATCATTAGAAAACAAAACTTCCGCAGGATTAAATCTTGGCACTCGAATTTCTACCGCGACGTGAAATTCAATTCCACCAATCGCCACGCCCAAAGGTGTGCTGACTTCTGATTATTTTAGCAGATTCAAGGCAGCCAATGCTTCTTTCCAAAGACAACGCGCGTCAAGCGAGCTCTTTTCACTTATTTAAAGGTCACTGTTTTGAAAACGCGAGACCCGAGGCGCGAAACTCCCGGACTCCTAAATTCAGTTATAAATGTTGCAGTGGCCGGACCATGCGAGGCATTTCGCGAAAGATTCATTTATTTATTTTCTATTTTGCAGGACGTGACGAAAGGAATGTAAAGCAAAGCAGCAGAAAAGCGGTCGTTCTTGTTGTAAATAATAAATCAATCCTTTTTGTTGAAAATGTTTTGTTGCAATGAGAGGGACACTACGACACAGCAGGATAGAACAGGGTACGAGAGAGGATATTAGAGGGCAGCTGTTGGTGACTTCAGCGCATAAACGAAGTAATATTAACAGTCAATCATGTACCAATAGGTATAACACGTATATTTACATTGCCCATGCTTCCTTGTGCGAGTTTTAGATCATTAGATTTTTAATAATAATAAATATAATTGGTTTTTGCGGAAAGAAAACGGCGCAGTATCTGTCTTATATATCGTTGGACACCTGAACCGCGCCGTAAGACAAGGGATAAAGGAGGGAGCGAAAGAAGGAATAAAGAGGTGCCGTAGTGGAGGGCCCCGGAATAATTTCTACCACCTGGGGATCTTTAACGTGCACTGACATCGCACAGCACGCGGGCGCCTTAGCATTTTGCCTCCATAAAAACGCAGCCGCTGCGGTCGGGTTGTCTTCCGAGTCTTTCCGATGACAAATGGACACCACTGGTCGCTGCCGGAAAACCCCCAGAGATTTATAGGAGATAGATGTACCAGCTAGGTCACAAGACCTTGTGGCCTCGTCTCAACCTGCCCACCGAGAGGTTGCCCTAGGTCGCACATGTCCCACCGGTGGCAGCGCCTGCGATCGCAGGGCAGTCTCACATCGCTTCACCGCTGTACCACTGCGGCAGGGCTGGTACGGGGACTCCCAGGAATCTGTGAATGTTAAGTGCGGAATGACCAATTGTGCATACATGGGCTTTAACCCACGAGCTATAGCGTCACACCCTTAAAGGCTGGTTCACATGCAAGCGAATGAGCGATTGAGCGGCGCGTCGAAGCGAAAATTTCGAACTGTTTGGAACCTCCCCGCCGTGACGACTAATAATTATAATTGGTTTCTGGGAAAGGAAATAGTGCAGTATCTGTCTCATATATCGTTGGACATCTGAACCGCGCCGCAAGGAAATGAATAAAGGAGGTAGTGAAAGAAAAAAGAAAGAGGTGCCGTAGTGGAGGGCTCCGGAATCATTTCGACCACCAAGGGATCTTTAACGTGCATGACATCACACAGCACACGGGCGCCTTAGCGCTTTGCCTCCATAAAAACGCAGCCGCCGCGGTCGGGTTCGAGCCCGGGAACTCCGGATCAGTAGTCGAGCGCCCTAACAACTGAGCCACCGCGGCGGGTAACAGATTTTTTTCAAAATTTATAACCAAGGTAGGAGTAAAATGATGGCACGGACATGAGCGCTATCTAGTATACCATTCGTGACGACGCCATTAATTCCGGTAGCCAACAATAAGTGTCTGAGAGGCCACATGATCTGTGGTTATGACCGCACCTTCATCTGCGCTGCACCGGAAAACGAGCCATTGGCGCTGCGCTCTTAAAAACTCGGCAGATGAATATTTATCTTTTCTACTGTCTTTAGTGACCGCGGAACTGATAGCGCGGTGTCGACTGGAACGTTTACGTCAACTGACAAGAGATAAAAAGAGTTCGCCACGCCTTTTCAGTAGGAAAAAATATGAATAGCTTTAGGCATCAAATAGTTAGAAATAAACACTACAAAACCCAAATGGGAGAGCAAGGCGGTCATTTAAGAAGGTGTGTTCATTGAGAAAAAAAAGTGTTATGATTGGCTATAATACAGCGGGACCACGGGAAGAAGAAATCTAAAAAAAGTAATCCGCGCGAACGTCTTGTGTGCTGGCAGTGCGATGTCATTACAAATTTTCGCTACCTTTACAGGAATGACGTCACTTTCGGCCTTGTGACATTACTACCATACATCCAGTGATAATTATATGCTCTGGTGACGTAAATTGCCTTCAGCCAATGGGAGTTATCCGGTCTGATAACATCACTTCCCGCCAGCCTGTGGACGAGGTTTATGACTGAGGACACATTTACTACAGATAAGGCTTTCAATTTTATCACATTAAAAGCATAAAGGAGGAGAACTTTAATAATCTAGAATATAAAGCAAGGACGCATGCGTGCGACAGCAACGGCTTGTGGCACAAAGGACGACGCCCTCAGGAAATGCAACAGCAGCAAGCATGCATTTATAGTTCATTTCTTGTCTCACCACCTTCAGTTCGCTTTCATCTCTGTCAGCTGCGCGAGGATTAATACAGTCTAAAGCCCGGCAAAGCGACTGCCTTTAATACAGCATTTGCACAGATTATGTTCGATCGTGTCAGAAATGCGATACGCAACGCAATCGAAAGCTGTCACCTATACTAAACGGCAATGAGCATTGCTTTTCCAAAGCAAAGCTGTTCCGCAGGGGACGCAGGAAAGCTGCTTCATGCCACGGCAAACCTAAAGTAAACGGAGCCCTAGTTTAGAGTCAAGGAAATGCACGCGTGAGCTCGGCATCTCTATCATATTCTAACACGCATCCGGGATGTCCCGTGCAAGCTTTTGAGGTCTACGCGCTGCGTAAAATCTCAGCATCCACGCTGGCATATAAACAACCTCCTTTGAGAAGATCTTGCGGCTTCGCCCACGTAGTATTTACCTGTTGCGGTTCCGTGCAGTTTTAGGCAATCTTAAATTATGTCCTTTGAATTGCGATAGGACAATAATTTGGCTCTTAAATTTAGGCATTCTTAAATTATGTCCTTTGCATTGGGACAGGACAAAAATTTAGCTCCTAAAATACCACACGATATCGTACAATGTCATATCAAAGCCTATGATGCTATACTACGCAATACTATAGCATACCATACATTGCAATACATTAACATACCATCGCAATTCATTACATGCCTTTACAACAGCATGCTCTACCTTACCATACCGTGCTATATCATACTACGCCATATCATACAATGCCATGCGGCACCATACCAATCTTTGTCTTGTACAAGATATGAAGGCTCTACAATGAATTTGACTCTGTGATAACCATAAAGAACCGCAAGATTTTTACGTAAAGAACGCGATTGCCAGTTACATACGATTTGTTTAACGGATTGCAGATTTTCTTTTTAACAACCGAGAGGAATACGTTGATGCGGCCTGTGCAGATGGACTGTATAGCAAGGCGAACGTATGTACGTGATACAGCTCAGTAACTGAAAGATAAAATAAATCAAATAAATCGATCACCTTTCGTTAGCTTTAAGAGGCAGCCTCATATTGCTAAACGTGGTTGTAGTTAACTAGACGTCCAAAATATGTATTTGAGAACTCGTTGATTTGGCTTTCTTGCATGGCTTATGAAAAAACTGGCGTAGCTCGCATTTTTAATGCATCAGATATGAACGCCACCTGTGTATTTGAGGTTATAGGAGAAGGTACATTGATTTCGGCGTCCAGACTACGCGCAGTGACGGCAATTTATATTTACCCAACCCAAAAAGAAAAACACCGCCTTTAAATGGCGTATATTTGCCCTTAGAAATTTCGACCCACATTGCCAAATAAGGAAATTAAAAACAAGGCTCAACATTTTTGCTGAGAGCTTTCAATTGCCCAATATAACCTTGCCCCAAAATCCAAAATAAAGAAAATTGAATGGGTACGTTTGCTTAAATAATCGTGTAATTATTCAGCTGTCTCATGAGTATAACGTCCGCTTTGCTCTGCAGTATACCTGCATAGACCGCACCGATGCATCTCTCACGCTTTTTTTAAATAGGAATCTCTAAACGGTTAATAGTAAACATCCTGCTTACGCGTTGTAATTACAGGGGGCAGCAATTGTAGGCACGATTGGTTGAGCGGTACCATCAATTGAATTGGTGCATTAAATAGTTTCAATGGCCAGTTAAGATCATCTAAACCGGTGGTTGGTGTTGTTCTCTTTTACACCCTTTTCTCTGTTGAAATCTGTCGCCAATTCTTTGGTGCTTTCAATAGTGTGCCAAGACGTAATTCTTTGTTGTGGTCATTCTGCAACCAGTGGTCATCGGATCGCTATAGTACGTAAGTGGCAATTAACGAATAACCTTCCTTTTACCAGAAGGTAGGCCATAAGCACTCGTGACTACTATACATATGCATTGCACCGTCTACTAACCTTTCATCTTTACATCAGCGCTGCGCCCAAGGCGACATTCGCTTGCAGGGGAAAAAAGAAAGCTGCTGCCTGTTTTGCAGTGAAATTATATTCCGAGTCATTTTCAGTGCATAACAAAAAGAGTCCTGAAAACATAGTTTATGCAACAAAAAAAGTTACACTGCAGACATTACGTAGGCTTTCTAACCGCGAAAAGGCAGAGGCTGACCAAATTAGAAATGTGGAATTGTTGGTCAAGGGTATTGCGAAAATTAAGTGAACGCCGCCATATGGTGCATAGTGGGTTTAAAAAACAAAACAAAAAAATCACTCACGACGAGCTACCAACAGCAGCAGCTTTTCATCGTCTAAGAAGCAACTGCACAGGGCCGTGGCAGCTTTTTTTCTGTGCGCACTAAAACAATGTACAGTCCATAGGGGAACATTGTTGAATATCCTACGCTTCCCTTTGCTTTGCGCAAGCAAGGATCTTTTCCTTCGAGGCTAATTAATCTACACGAAGGAAAAAGCAATAAACAAGTGCGAATAGCTGCAGTTAAAGTTTCAGGCCGAAACACTGTTATCTTCTTTGCAAGCAGCTACTGGGCGCAGGCCACGGTCTCTTTAGGCGGGTTTCGTTTAAGCTCGCCCAGGGTGACTCTAATTCCGCATAGCTGAACTGTATACACAGTGTGGCGCGTCCATAGAGTTTGGTGATTAAATAAAGAGGGGAAAAAGAGGGCACCGTCTATGCTACTTTCGTATAGAGCACGTCGTATACAACGGGGATATGTAGAAGATGAGGTTTCGTATTTGGCTTGATTATTGTTGACCCTCAACCGAGGATTCTGCCCCCGAATCAGTAGCTGCGACGCGATGCTTTGTTGCGCTTGGAGATTAAATTAGTTTAATGAAATTAGTTTAGTTTCACTTCCTTGATAAACTGACCGCGAGTTTAAGGCTGGTGTGCAAACTTTCACATCGTTCCCTGGCGCTTTACATCGCAAAAAGAGTCACTGTGGCGGACAAACCCGCGTTTGAAGCTTATTAATAGCCAAGCTAAATACGAAACCTCGTCTTCCCGCGCGGCCAGCTTTCCCTTCAATAATATTGAGGGGATGTATGGGCGCGCTAGTCCGCCATCTTACTCTCCAAAGCAACAAAGTTATGACGGTATGCCACCCTTGTTGCATCTAGGGTCCGTTACAGGCGCCGCCATTACAGCGGTTGCTTCCTCAAATCGCTCCTTTTCGGCTCCCGAACTCCTCATTATGAGGGAACTACAACTACATTCAGTTAGACAGCTTAATTATCTGCACGAAAAAGTAACTGGACCGGTTATTACCAAATTACTGGACGTGTAGATAGCTGGCGCCATCTCCTGGTCACTGCAGAAGTAAAAAACGTCGCCTTTTTGAAAATAAGAGGAAAATTTTCACAAAACTTCGGTGTTTTCCCGACGCAAAAATACTTTGTGGCAAACATGTGCACTGGCTAAAGAAAAAAAAACGCAGGCCCGCAAAGGGCGAGAAAGTAATGAAAAAATCGACTTCTGTCGGCTCTCGATTCCTATCTGGAGCGGATGTGTTGGCTTCTTTGCACGAAATTGATGCTTTAAATTTACGGAGTAAGTGCGAGTGACGCACTGAAACCAAATTTGGAACTGCAGCCTTCGTATTACGCCCATATAAAAACTAGTGGCTCATTATGAGCGACGACGCTGTTTTCGGTCAGAAAAAAACGAGACCAATAATTTCGGCGATCTTTCGATCACCTCTACAGTTGTTTGCGGCCGCGTCATCAGGCGCGATCTGCATGCTGTGTTATACGCTGCGAGCCATGAAAAGCCAGTACAGACGCTTGTAAGCCGAACGGTCATAACAGCAACTGTGCCCTGCACTTGCATACGCAGCAATTCTGGAGAAAAGCATTTTTGAGCGGGACAATGTTTATAAAAGCAATTTTTTTCATATAATATAAGATTTCACTATAAGAATCAATATATCCGCAGATCACCCGACGGCAGTCTCGTATTCTTTTCTATTCACGTTTTTGCTATCGCCAGAAGCGTCCCCCATTGGTTTTCAGTGGTAGTTCTAACTGTTCGATGCGATCGCTGGAAACACTTTAAACGAAAGATTTTACTATATGTCAGAATAATGGCTTATTACCTTCAATATTTCCGTAACAGTGTCTTACAATTTTCGAATTTTCAAAAATTTTCCCGGGAAAAGCTGGACTTGATGTTCGCCGTAAGAGCGGAAGGAAAAATCCTCACCCTTCCCTTCCAGTGCGTGACGTAGTGCAGTCAACTTCGTACTGTTTTCTGCTTATTAAGGCGAAAGACTAATATGGCCGATCTGAAAAGAAACTCTGTGCCCGGCGCGCAGGGTAAGTGGTCCACAAAACCCCCAGGGACGTCATCAGTAAAGATTAAAGTTTCTGTCGAAGGTGCAGGAAATTTAACTAAGGACCTTGACACTGCGAGGCGAGAAGGCATACCATAAGCCACGATACCGCATTTGTTCTCAGAGAATGAAGGTGAAAGTAGTGTAAACGTTACATTACAACTGCATGCTAATAAGTAGGCGTTATTAGAGAGCAAGGGAAAATATAAATAAAAAAATTTTGCTTTCGTCTTCAAAGCCCGTAAGTGCATGTTTTTAAGTTCCAGCCGAAATTTTATTGCTTTTATTTTTTTATTGAATATGTCAAACAACTGATTATTTACTATTTGATTATCTACTATTTGTTTATTAATTTTTTTTACTGAGTTAGTAAGTGGCTTCCTTACTGATGAATCAATTCAATATTTTATTTATCCAAACTTGCATTACTTTGTGCAAAATTCATGCGCATTTTATGGGCGCTTATATCACCAGTCAACCCGATGTGTTCTGGAACGAATTAGCAGGTGAAGCCACCAGAATATTCTCCTCGCAACCAAAAATATTGCATGAAAGCGGTGGGCTAATACTTGGCTCGAGAATAGTGCCGGTCTTCAAATCGTCAAACCGCTAGCTTTGTTCTCGCTATGGTGCTAAGGCCATAGGTTTATACTTATCCAGCTGAGCTCTTAGTGCTTCCTTACGAAAAGGAAAGAAAAAAGAAAAAAGATCAATTATTGATTTTTGAGAAAAGGAAATGGCGCAGTAGCTGTCTCACTTCTCGGTGGGAGCCTCGGTCGAACCGAGGAAGCTTGGAATTAAAGAATAAACCAAGAGAAAGATGACTGTAGTGGAGCAAAAAAAAAAATTTCAACAAGCTCTCATTCTACCGACTCGGACCGTTCATACTGATAAACCGCTTCACCGGGTCGGCTCAATAGCAGCAGATTCCTCCTCTTTCATTAAGCAAATTGCCATTTCGTCTTCGCTTGCTTCATAGGCAATGAGCACCGCTATCTTAACCTTCACTAGGCGAAGCAATTTGTTGTTAAAGCTCCCAAGACGTGGGTCGGGTAAGATTCCGCTGCTTATGTCGGATGGAGCAGAGAATCAAGGCCATCCATCCGAAGCAATTACTTTTCCGCGTGAGAACTAACTGGTTCTAATGCGAGTTTTAGCTCAAGACGTACAGACCTTATCTTTTATTAAAGTATCGTCCTGAGCGTTCGGTGGCATTCCATGTGTTTCCCTGCGGTCGATGATACGCGCTTCTTTCCACGAAACCAACGTTCGCCCTAATTGCACAGCTGGGGAATCTTAATCAGGCCTTGCCGATAACGCCATCACAGCTCAGTCGCCTGCTTAGCAGGCAGTGAGAGTAAGCGGCTCGAAATATCATTTAATTACATCTCCTACGCGGCCCTTCAGGCATTCTGATTTTCGTAGCGCTCTTTCGTGTTCTTTTATTTTGCGAAACCTACAAAGCTACGCTACTTGACTTCTTTGTGATGGTTGTGAATGTCGGCTGCTGGAGAGAGTGCCTTTTATTTTGATCGGAACACACTTGCTGCAAAACGAGATGCAGAGTAAATCTGTTTTCGGACTCAGCTAGCCGCCCAGTAAGAGTCCTGTTCGCGCCTGTGCTCTGCGCACGAAACTTCTTTTAAAAAATATATAACTGAGGTTTGTTGCATTTTGGCCATTTGCTGTTATTTTTTGCTGCGTTGGATTTTAAAAAAACTAAAACTTGCTCCTTTATCTCTTCCCTTACGGCGCGGTTCAGGTGTCCAAAGATATATGAGACAGATACTGCGCCATTTCCTTTCCCCAAAAACCAATTATTATTATTATTATTATTATGACGTCGTTGCTAAGAAAATGAAACTAATTAGTTAAAGAGCTGATGTAGCCGACGTTCTTAGTGTCGCTGCAACACTGCATGCGAGATGGCGAATAAATGCGATGGCAACATCGACCACAGGACAAGCCTCGCCGTTAGCCGCCTCCGCACGCAATTACGGTTACCATTGCAACCACGCAAAGGCCGCAGATGAGCAGGAGTAGATCTATTTTAGACTCGCGCACTACTTATAGTTGCAAGGCACGGTACTGGCGAACCGAGCTCATAAAGATTTCATAGACTCTGAAGCTAAGCTGAGGGCACAATTTTATTTGTGTCTGAACTACCGGTGACAGCGCCTCTTTGGACATCAGCTTATGTTGGAAACGCGCGAAGTTGCTTATTAGTGTTGTTCTTTGTGATTATTCGAATGACTTAAGCCGCAGAGCAGAAGTTCAAGACAGGCCAGGAAGGTTCATCTAAAACACACACATTAAAGACACTTTGGGGAGAAGTCTATGCAACTTTCTTTCGTAGCAAAACTGATTCTTTGCCTCTTTGTAAGTATAATATTGGTTTTCGGACGGCAATAGATGCATTTATTACCGAGAAAAGTGCATTTCACGAATTTCCCCACTACTGGACCCAAACTGGTGGCGGCGACCTCCACTACGTCACCTTTTTCTCTCTTTCTTACTTCACTCCCTCCTTTATCCCTTCCCTTACGGATCGATTCGGGTGTCCACCGACATACGTGGGACGATCACCGCGACATTTCCTTTCGTCAAAAAAGAATCTTAATTTTTTTCACTAAAAAGCATCTAGATGACTATTATGAAGTAGATGACGGAGTAGTCTTGAATCTGGAATCCGTGCTCAGAAAATTGCGTCGACAGATAGCCCTTTACTTGGATAATTTCCCGGTAATGAAGAGACATGTATTTATTTTTGGAGTTTCCTGCTACACAAAAGCTTCGGTTCCAGTGAATCCAGCATCTTCCTCGTTAGAAACTGGTCCCCTGTCCATGTAGGGAAACTACAAAATGTCCTCCGCGTCTCTTCCAGCAACACCACTCAACATTTATTTCTATTTTAGCTTGGGAACCCAGTACGACAGGTTACAGACTGGAGCCAGTGTACTGGTAATTGCTCAGCGTATCGAACCGAAAAATTTCCAAACAGCTTTGGAGAGCTCTGAGCCCGCGAACTGCCACCGAATGCGATCTTGATCGTTTCTTGCACCAATGCCCTTTTTGCCTTCGAAATGAGGTCTGAACTGAAAAGCCACAGATGACTTCCGCGAATCAAGGACGCAATTCTTACAAGCCTTCTCAGGCAAGTAAGGTTTTGTCCCCGTTGCTGTCTTCTTGATTGGTCAGTTCACGTGCAAGCGACTCAGCAAATGGAGCGCTTGAGCGGTGTGTCACTGCGAAAAATTGCCAAATTGTTGAAGCCTTGTCGCAACGGCTAGAAATATGTTTTTGCGTCGCGCCGGCAGAAACCACAAGCGCTTCCGCTTGTATGCGAAGCATGCTTTATTCTGACGTGATCGGCGTTTACATGACTGTAACGACTCCGGCTTATTGGGATACTCTATGAGGCATAGAAAGAGCTTTTGTAGCTGTACTCTTCACAACACTCTCCTGTTTTACTGGGTCAGGGTCAGAAGATGCTTTATTAGAATTTTACATATCGTTTTAATTTGCTCTCTGGATTGAATGTTTCATTTATCATTCCAATTTGATTACTGTAGACGACGATAAGAAACGACGCCAGAAACACTAAACAGCTTCCTAACGAAAACAACCAAATGAAGCGGAGAAAATGTTTCAGTTGGTACCAGGATGAAACAATGTTTTCTGTATGTGTACGCATTCAGTCTGCTCAAATAGAGCATGATGGGACGTAGCGTTTACGCTACCGAAATTACAGACTGTGGCTGGGAACACTGCAAAGCATTCCAATAGAGTTCTGAGTCTTTGCCCAGTCACCTACTGCCATCCTTTACACGCCACTCCAAAACATCATCCACCGAGGCATCCTTGGAATTCCTTCTTAGTCTACATTCTCAACTATTATTCTCAAGTCATATGTAAGGTTCAAAACAGCGTGATACTACTAACCCTAACGTTTATAGAAATATTGCGAACTTCTGTCGGTAGTTACGCATTTCTAGCTATAAACCATCGTTTAATCGTATAAAACTACTTCCCATATTATTTATCAAACCAGGCAGGTATTTTTTATTGATATTTAATAAGAACAAGCAACCGCTATTTACTTAAGCGCGTCGTTTTGTATTAGCCTCTAAGGCCACCGTCAAGGTACTCGCAAGATGGGTTTTCGGCCTAAGCACGTCCACCTTGCATTTTTGTTGCCAGAAGAGCTTAAAAGAAGGATAAAATAGTATGGCCCTTTACCACATGCCACTTTCCAGGTAGGAAAGTGCTTGATGTGCTTGTGGAAAAAAACGTAATTTTGTATATTTTGTCTCCATCTCTCTCTTTCTTACACATACAGGTATGTCCTGTGTTTGCCTTCTAAAACCGATCATGAGACATAAAGAGGCGTTTTGCCAACTTATTGTACCTGAGCCAAATTGATGTTTCCTTTGCATACGTGTGTGTCTCCATTTTCATCCCCTCTAAATCATCCAAGATCTGATTCATGTCGTGCAGGTTAAAAACGGAGTCAGTAGGAGCCTCAAATTCCTAGAAATGGCAACATACCCGCTGTCAGATGTATTTCAGGGCCTGCTCTGAGAGGCGCGCAACGTCTCAGACACCATCGGGCGAAATATCTCTAGGAAGCAGCTCGATATTTCCGAAAGTTTTCCTGCTTCAAGTGATTGTGACTACCAGCACATGGAGGCTCCGCACAGTCTTTACCGAGTTGACGCCGATTTAAGTTAGTAGCTTGCGCATCTGAGGTGCATATGCTTGTTGCATGCGTCATTAAGAACCATCTGGCCGAGCTACCGACAGTTCAAGCGCACGTAGCGCTCATCCCCTCGCATTCGGCGTCATTACCATGCAGCAAAGGGATGCGGGCTCAATATCAAATCCTGCGTATCTACTCATCGCCTGTATGGGAACAGCAGTTCGCCTGTCATCATCCCGCAGCTTTCATGAAACTACAATTGGCATTAATTTTTGAGCCACCCGAATTCACAATCAACCTTTCTCGTTAAAACGACTTGTGACTACAGCGCGTCTCGTTTTCCATTCCGGTACCTACATTGATCCCAAAGTCCACGCGTATCGACTAAATTGCGATGATGGCTACTCTTTTGAGATTTTATTCATACAGAATTGCATTAAAAAAGAAGTGTTTCTACACACGGCTCTGCATAAACTGTGGCGTGGGCGAAATCCACAGCGTGGGCAAAATCTCCACACCCGATCCCGGTCATCTCGTAGCGACTAGGAAATAGATGCATAACATCCAGAAAGGAAGCGGCCCGAATTTCTCCTCTCTGTTTTTTCTCTGCTTAACCGACTTCAGGCGAGAGGTGACTCGGGACGTGGGAATCCAATAAAGTTGCTGTCGTAACATACTTGACACACTTGACACCTCTGCAGAAAAAGTGCTATTTCTGGTGCACTTCGAGAGGCGACACAAGCTCACATTGTGTCTTTCTTCTGGGAACCATGACCAGTCATTTTTTGATGCACTGGCCGCTCCATCGACCTCTGAAATGTACCATGCAAAGTGAGAATGACGGGTATTTGCGGTTATCCTTTTCATTCACGAACGTTGCGACAATCATATTCTATTAGGGCGCGTTGTTGGGCCAGTTGCTTGTATTAACAAGCGTAAAATAGGAAGAGACAGGATGCACGACAAACAGGAGAGCGCTAGAGTCAATGCCAGTTGCGTGACAAGGACCGCGCATGTCATCACTCCAAGGTGACTCGGCGCTCTTTTGTGTCAGGTACGGGACGTAAATGCTGGAAGTGGAACTACCCACTAGACGAAGATTCTGGTTTGCTCACGAAGGGAAAAATAAATTTAACAGCAGTTTTGCGAAAATTTTCCCCGCTCCCTACTAGTATTCTACTAGTAAAACATTCTTACGGGCTAGTTCGTTCATGTAGAGGGATGTCAAAGGTACAGTCTTTGTTAAAAGTACACAGTCCAAGGGGTCTGCTTCTGAGCCCTACACTGGGGCTCTTGCATAGTCAGGAGCATAATAATCTTAAGAAGGTGGGAAAAATATAAGTTCTTAGCCCTCCCAAGCTTGAAACTGTCAAATGTGCTAAATGTCCCCGCTGCACGGTTTGAAAGCAAACCCGTCGGTGTGTATATTTTTGACAAGGACTGTACATTGAAGACTTAATGGAGTTGTCCTGCATCAGTATTAGGTACCGCGCTCTAATAAAAAAAGAGCAATACCATCGAAAACAAAGCTTTGAAAAGAAAAAAAGAAACCAGAAAGGAAAGGCAGGTGTCGCTGGTGTCGACAACGATATTATTGTACGGATCCTAGAGGCTACGCTGTGCCATCATTTCCATCGAAATGGTGGCAACACATCTATTTCGGTAAGAACTAGACAAGTTTGAATTGACTGCAGGAAAGGATTTTAAATACATTTTCCTTGCCGATAAGTACAAACGGCAATATAGCTTTAAACGACCAGGCCATCAATTTTTACTGGGATTTACCTTTGCGTGCAGTTTTCCGAAGTGTAATTTCCAAGCTGCGCTCGTACGGTTTTTACCATAACTTGTCCTCGTGTTATTTCCAATGTTTTAACTGTACTTCCGGGGCACTGTACCCTTCACAGAGGGTGTGATTGTGTAGCATTTATTTGCTTTCTTGACGGCTTGCACTGAATGTTTGTTCGTACTATTTGGATAGTAAATTAGGAAAGGAAAAGAAACTAATGATAATGAGAGAAAGCAAAATGATAAGCATTCTCTCAGGTGAAAGGAAGAAGCAGTCACTGACCAGAGTATAAAAAAACGAAAGACGATTTAAAACCCGTACCGGTGTCTTCTGGAGAAACATATAACGTAATGAGCGATCCTACAAGCCGGGTATGGGGCCTTGGTTACTTTTAACAGCTTCTTGGGTGGTATTTTAAAATAGGCTCTCGATCAGCGGGCTAGTCGCCAGGTTCTTTCTTTGGATTATACACAGGCGTTTCTCTACTCAATTAGCTGGCCAATGTCGTGTGCGTGCCTGACGTTCTTGTAAGGAACTTAGAGGCAGCCGTATTCTTACGCGCTTTCATTTGGTACAGTTGTCGAAACATGCTTCTGTTCCGAAATATTCACTTCCAAGTTTTCAGCTAGATCCGCGTATTACGCATGCAAGGGGGTGTCGATCGGCGCGATAACCCCGATGGCATTACGTGTAAAAACTGCGAACTGTTTCCTTTTGCTTCTGTCAATTAAAATGGAAGAAACGCCCTACGCAGATGCAGCGTTAAAAAGAGGGAGGAGTATCAGCTCGACTACAGTCGCACTGCCTACGTAAATGCGCTAAATTATTGGATTCTTTGGGGAATAGCTTGTGGCCCGCGTGCTCTGGAAAAATTCTACTAAATGCAGTACCCTAGAAACCCAACTACATTTATGTTCCTAATGCAAACAGTCGCTCTATCCTTTCGCTAAGAACGTAATTATTGTATTTTAGTTAATTACATTAGTGACGGTAAGTTAGTGAAAATTATCATCTCACTCTGTATCCCCCTGGCCGCTTAAGAAATGCGCAGAGTTGAATTTCGTGTAGTAAATCTTAGCGCCGAATTGTAAGAAATCTGCAAAGCTTAATTTTGATCACCTATATATACAAGAACATTGCCAGCTTATAATGAAGGGGCTAATACTAAGGCCCCGACAATAAGCCATCTTTACGAACTTAAAAACTCACAATTCCAAATTTACTTTATGTACTTTTTGTATAGAGCTTATCTTCAACAAACCACTTGTTCTTCCCCTGTCCTTTGTAGCAGCATCGCTCTTCGTACATTTTGTTTCTCTTTTGGCAGTACAGGAGTACATTGCCGCTGTCAGTGCACAACCGCTTGTGCCCGGATGTGAGAGTGAGCAGAGCCCTTCCCTGCAACCTAGCGCGGTGTGTGCGTGCGCCTTTATGCAAGACATATGCAGCATATATGCTGCATATATGCTGTGGAAGACATGCGCTCCATGGGCTGCATGTCGTCATGCGAAATGAGTGGCACCCGGTGCAGGCGTAGTCTCTTCAAACGCAGACCACTCCAAGCAACTCATTGTATTATGACATCATAACCCTCCGTTCGCACCCTCACTCTTCTTTTACTTCCCTTTCCCCCTTCCCCAGTGTGGAGTACCAGGCCATGGTCACCTTACCGCAGGCGGACCTCTAGACCTTTCCTTTCATTAATTACTTCCTCTCTCTTGTTTATCTTCCGCCAAGCTGCTGAGCCATTAAGACAGCTTTCAACGTTTTATCACTACCTGAACTCCAGCAACAGAATTAGCAGTTACTTAAACTTCTCGTTCTGTCTTAACACCCACTGCCTTTTCAACCGCGATTCAGCCCACAATGCCCATGGCCTACGCAGAGTGACACGTGAGGATGTTAAACACTGTAAACTCACCCCTCTTTTGCTTAATCAGCTTACTCTCTCTCTTTCTCTCCACTAATTTTCGCCGGACTGCGCCTGAAATTGCATTTTCGCAAATTTCTCCTTGTCATAAACGTATGCATGCCAGTATTGAAACACACCTGTGCCAGAATTGCAAAACAGGTAATAGAAACGTCTCAGCAAAAGAGAAAAAATTCCGCCGACTTTCCAGTTCCAACCGTCGCGTTTCAATAACGCTGTTCAATTAAACCGCACAGATTAGCAACCGAAGGCATATGCTGACTTCTCAAGTTTGTTTTCAATTCCAGCGGTTGATACAAGCTTGCAAAAACTTGACTCCCACGCTCTCCACGGCGCGAGAAGCGAGCTCTTTTCATTATTTAAAGCCGACGTTTAGGAACGGGAACCAGAAAACACGTGACCCTGTAACAGAATCACAAATTTCCCGCAGGTGGCATGTTGAGAAGCCTGCATTTAAATGCAAGTTGTAATGAAAAAAAAAAGAAGACCGTTTAAACGGAGAGACGCCAAGACAGATGGCCATGCTTTTGAAAGAACACGGCGGCAAATTTTCTTTTTATTTTCGATATTGCTAACAGGCAAAAGCTGTTACAGTCTCAATAGTTTTCAGCAACTGCTCTTAGTACTAATAAATTTTATGGCTCTTGCAGGCGGTGATAACACTTATCCGGCTCAAAACGGCGCAATTATTGTCTAAAAATCTAGATTTAAAATTTTCGTTGAATGTTTAATAATGAATCTACACAATGATACAAGCGTATACAGCGAGAACTCGTTACCTCCAGACTGGAAAGGGCTCCGTAATTGGCGTATGAAAGTGAACGGCATTGTTGTCTAACCTCAGAGATAAGCGCCAAGAAATGTGTCTCAGCGCTGCCATGCGAACAGCAGTAGTATATCAGCGGTACCTATGTGCAGTCCCGACTGTTTCTGTTTGAGAAGCAACAGGGCTTAATTGAATCCTCAGGACAAGCATGCTGTTATGCTGTTATCGGCCTGTTGTTATCGGCTTGCAAGACGTGGAAGCCTTCGGAAAGGCGCACTGTAGTGGTCACAGGGTGATTGGGTCTCGAATTAGCCTACACTTGAGGAGGAATGGAAGGAACTAGTGACGCGGAAGACCATTAAAGGGGCTCTGAAAGGGGCTGTCAATAATGCTTCGGTATACCTGACATGTTAAAGCACGCCGCTTTGCAAATATTCTCCATCAAGAATGTTTTAATGTGTCATGTGGAAGCCGAGTTATCACTAGTCAAAATTTGAATTTCCGCGTCTTCGCTTCTTCCTCTCTCCTGTCGTCACTTTTTGAACGCCGAAATGTCGGAGCTCTTCCGACGGCTTCACTCACTCGCTGCCTCTGCGGATACTGACGGGCGCGGGAATTTCTGGTAACCAATAACCAACAATACCCAATAATAGCAGTCCGCTGCTGACATAACGAGCGCTACACGAAGCGTTGCGCAAGCATTCATGAAGGGGAAATCCCGGCACCGCTGATCGCCGCGAGGACCGCAACCGGGAGCTTTTGCAAATATATTTTTAATTATCGACTCGCTTTTGAGGCCTTGTATGAGGCATGAACGCTCGGTGCCCAGTACTCTACATAATGGAACCAACTTACAGCCAACCTCAAACACCTTTTTCAGGGACCCTTTAACGAGTCAGCGGTCAGGGGGAAAGTAGAGGAATTCAGGATCTCGCTGCAGGACAGACGTTCGGCTCTAACTCAGGTCGACGACGTTAATGTCCAAGCAAAGAATGATAATCTCACAGCTCTCATTACAGAGAATGCAGGGCCAGTTCGACAGGATAATAGCAAGCTCTCTCAGGAGACGAAAGCTCTGATTAAGAAACGCCACACCGTAAAACTTCGTGCCCTACAGACAGAATAGAAATGGCAGAGCTATAAAAATCATTCGACAAGCATAAGGTAGCCTAAAGTGGTGAAGTGATAACTAGGCACAGCCAAAATTAGATCTCTGCTTTAAGAGGCAGAGGGCAATGTCATTAGCATTAAGGATAAGATAGTTAAAGTAGCTGAGGTGTTCTGCACAAACCTATGCATTAACCAATGTAATCAAGATGTAAATGAGAAAGGCAGTATCATACACCAATGAGACATCCCGTCAATAACGAAAGTGCAAGTAAAGGAAGGCCTAGGAGCAACGAAAAAGGGGGAAAGCAGCTGGTGAGCATCGGGTAACACCAGATCTGCTAAGGGACGGTGGGGAGACTGTGCTGGAGAAATTATCCACCCTTAGTGCGCAATGCCTAATGATCCCGAGCGTATCAGAAGCTTGGAAGAACTCTTATATTACCTGAATCCATAAATAAAGGAGAGGTCAAGGACTTGAAAAATGACTGACTAACCCGTTTACCCTCCGCGCAGTATACGGTCTTTACTAAGGTAATCTCTAATAGAAGTGCAAAAACCTTAGACTTCATTCATTAAGTGTAGCGTTAGGAGACATGAAGAAGGAAGGGTTGTTAGGAACCAAATGCGGGTTAATGACATCTTAGTCGAAATAAAGGTAAAGAAATGGGCTTGGACAGTGCACGTAAAGCGAAGGCAATATAAACGACTGCAGTTCAAGGCAACGGAGCGCATTCCAAGAGAAGGCAAGCGTAGCAGGGGGCGGCGGAAGGTTAGGCGGACGGATGAGATGACGTTTGCAAGCAAAGGGTGGATGGAGCTGAGATATGGGGAGGCCTCTGCGCAGCAGTGGGCGTAGTCATGCTGATGATGAAGATGGTCGCGTTCGGCACCATTGCAAGCATGCCTCTGCCCCTTCATACATGGGTCATGATTTGCGGAGCCGGCGAACGCGCTAATTACTTGTTGCTGAGGCCGTATCATTAATTTTGAACAGTTACACCGATGCTCTCCCGCACACTATACGTGACTGAGAGCCGGAGAAGACATCACCTAATTTCGCCGCGGACGTTACCGTTTACACTATCAGCGTCTGTATCGTAGTACGAGCGCGTTCCTGCTTTCTTGATTTCCGAAGGACCTATTGTTTTAATTCGATAGCTGGCATGTTGAAACTTGAAATTTATCATCGAAGCTATAGAGTTGAAATATTTGTAAGGCTTTAAACATTTATTACCTGATTTAACGGAAATAATTTGTTCAGAGTGAGCGTCAGTCTTCTGCATGATTAAAAAAATATAAACTATTACAGAAAATAAAAACTCCTTTTCATGAATTATATACCAAGCGGCACGCCAATTTACAAACTGCTGCCACTGCAGAAATGGCGTGTCCGCTGAGGTAAGACCCGTAGCATGAACAACAGAAAAGAGCAACTTTTGAAAGCTTTCTGTAGTATCTATTCCATTATTTTCAGCGAAAGAGGTCGTATTGCCCGGTAATAAACGAAGGCAATGTTCCGCTCGTACCACTGATGTTAGGGAGCAAAAAAAAAACAATATTCAAATTAGAATCGCTATAATATACCGGCTTGCGGATCGAATTCTGAAATGTGTTTGCAAGCAAAAACAGAACGCATCTCCGACTTCGGACACACCTTGTGCCTGGGTAGGGTAGCCAAGACGTCTGTTAATAAACAGCAATTTTAAAGAGTGGTTTCTTGATGGGCAGGTGCTTGCAGTAGCTTCAACAATAAAGTTCTAGTTTTTTTGCGCAGCAACGTCGGTCTAGATGTCGCTCAAGCATTATCAAGGTGAACAAAAAGCCCGCGGAGGAAGCGAAGTACAATTAAAAGAAGGGAACAGTACTGGCTGATGCTGCTTAACGGTGAGGAACACCTTGAACAGAGTTCGATCACCAGTGCCGCCGGGTTGCATACTGGTTTCGCAATGAGTACAAGCTTTATCCTGTTCCTGTAGTCGGCTTCTCTGGGTGAAACGCTAAAAAAATAGTGACTTACCCATACTTCGGCCCTCACCAGGAACACGAAAGTCATGGCGCTCTTTCGCCAGTATACCCTTATTCAAATAGAACCATAGAATCATTGTCATCTTCATCAACTTTGAAATTAACTGCAACAACGTGCACATAAGAAGGAGCCTCTTTTCCAGGGAGCCAGCACGATTCACCGAAGGCGTGCTGCGCACTGGCTTCCTTGGATGCGAAGTCCATTGTTTTTTTTGAGTATGTGTGTGTGCGTGTTGTTGACACTCATGCGCCGTTAATTTATATTTATAGCAGTGCATCGGCCCCTGCCAATACCGGCCTCAGAAAACAACGAGCGACTTTTTTGCACCAAAGAGTTCCTATAACTCCATGGATGTAGCAAACAAAACTAAAAAAGAATATCTCACAATGTACGGGAACACGGAGGCGTCCGAGTCCTTTGACAGACGTCACCTTTGATCTCGACGGGGTAGAAATGGTATTTACATTCCCCTGTTCCGCATCAATATTTGAAGCGATGTTGCAAAAGCTCCTCCTCGTCAATAAGCTCGAAATAAAAGAAGACAGAGGAAAAAAACTAGTGCATTGTCAAAGAAATCGAGAAGCGGTCGACAGAAGAACGCTTTTTGATCCCGCCACGACGGTTTGTGAAGAAACCTGCGCATAGACTAAACTCAATTTCCCTATTTTTCGAACAGCGTTGCGCCATTCAACATTTTGTAGCGGCAATCGTATTATTGCGTCCGCATTTCTGTGTAAAGCGGTTAAAGTAAATTGCCATAGACGTGCATGTGACATCCTGCATTCTTGTTTTGCTTCCCGCTCTTTCTTTGTTTTACTCAATCTGCATTCATCATTGTACAATAAAACAGTTATAATAATTGGTTTTTGGGGAAGGAAATAGCGCAGTATCTGTCTCGTATATCGTTGGACACCGGAACCGCGCCGTAAGGGAAGGGATAAAGGAGGAAGTGAAAGAAGAAAGGAAGAAAGAGGTGCTCTAGTGGAGGGCTCCAGAATAATTTCGACCACCTGGGGATGTTTAACGTGCACTGACATCGCCGAGCACACTGGCGCCTTAGAGTTTCGCCTCCATCGAAACGCAGCCGCCGCGGTCGGGTTCGAACCGGGTACTCTGGATCAGCAGCCGAGCGCCCTAACCACTGAGCCACCGCGGCGGGTACCATCATTGTACTGTAGAATATCTGTGTTGTGCATTTTCAGCTCGACTTGCGCTCACTGAAGAGTTAAATTCCGCATTTACAACACGAGGCGGGCTTTTTCGTATTTCCTTGTAATTCGGAGGAAACTGCTGTGACTTGGACATAAATTCGTAATTTTGTTCCTGAACAATTGCTGAAGCTTCAAATGCCCCAACTACAGAGAATCCTTGTTTTAGTATGCTCCCGCAATTCTGACAAAGTACACGCCAGCAGGCGGAGCCAATAATCTACAGAAAACGCAGAGCACTTTAAGGCACTGTTGTAAAATATGTTCCGGTGTCCGCCTTCCTAGTGTAAAGAAGCTTAATTCGTGCACACTAGGAATGTAGGTCGGCAACGATAAAAATAAATAAATAAACGGGATGTGTGGTGGCCCAAAACAGCAAGGCAAAACTTAGGGGAAAAGAGGGGACTTTGGCAGTTTTGCCAAGTTTTCCTAGCTGGATTATTACTCCATAAGCTTTCCGCTTTCGCAAAAATCCGCAACAAATCTCCAACTTATCTCGCTGAAACAGAGCTGAGACCTATAAGAGAAAACCTCGTGGAGGCAATCTTGAAATCCGAACACGCAAACACAGCGCTTAGAGCAAGATAGAGAGAAAAAGAGAGAAGAGGAGGGTTTGTCGAAATGGGCTGCTGTTAGCATCCTGGGTGCTGCCCTCTGCTCAAGGCCCCAGTGGTTGTCGCCACCGAGCGCGCATGCCAGGTCAGGCTCCGCACAGACATAAGACAGATATAAGACATAACACATAAGACGTACACACAAGCAACACCAGAGTACCCTAGAGGTAAAAGGCAAATAGAAAAAAAATTCACGAATCGTCGCAGAAACCGCGGTAATATAGCCGATAAGATGCGAAGGAAAAAAACTATGAAATGGCATAAATAAGATGAGCACAAATACTTATTAAACAATACGCTGTAATAAGAAACGTCTTGCGTTTCTTGTTGCAGCGATTTGAATTTCTCAGGTAATGCGGCAGAATGAACCGCACAGATTCAAAGTGGTTCAAATGAGATGACTACAACATCTGGCGGCCTGCCTGCCTCCCAACCAGCTAACCCGCCAATCAGTTTTGTTCGTCTGTCAGTCCATCTGTCTGTCTGCAAAGCCACTGGAACTTTTGCACAGTACAGCATTTTTACTCTCCACTCCTACGCATTTGGGCCCGCCGCGGTGGCTCAGTGGTTAGGGCGCTCGACTACTGATCCGGAGTTCCCGGGTTCGAACCCGACCGCGGCGGCTGCGTTTTTATGGAGGAAAAACGCTAAGGCGCCCGCGTGCTGTGCGATGTCAGTGCACGTTAAAGATCCCCAGGTGGTCGAAATTATTCCGGAGCCCTCCACTACGGCACCTCTCTCTTCCTTTCTTCTTTCACTCCCTCCTTTACCCTTCCCTTACGGCGCGGTTCAGGTGTCCAACGATATATGAGACAGATACTGCGCCATTTCCTTTCCCCCCAAAAACCAATTATTATTATTATTACTCCTACGCATTTGGAGGGTACAAATTAGAGCTGCGAAGCATTTCCCGTATGCTATCACCTTTTTCCTATCGTCTCTATCTGCTCTCAGAATATCCTTATTTGAAGTGAACTGCCTATTTGGCGCACCCAAATTATGACATTCTGAACTGGCACTTACAAGAAAGAGAAAATGCGAATTTTTCAACTCGTTTAAGAAGCTCCTTGACCGTCTTGCAGGCCCCAAGTCCCGCACTCGTCAGAAGAGCGCCGCAGTAGGTAAATTAGCTGTAAAAGCCAGTGATATCTCTTCTGGAAGCATTGGCCTAAGGTATAATGTTCTAGAACAATAAATTAGCTATACCTTTCTAGTACACTGTACCTTCCGGAGCCTTGTACCTTCAACACCTGTGCCGCTATGAAGAGGTTGTGATGCTCTGAAATTTTTCCTAGTCTTAAATTCTAGAAGAGTGATATATATTAAGAATGGCGACATATTCCATCATCCTGGTATCAAAAGAAACCATGATATCAGGGAATGACATCCCTTTTGCATAGGGAGCCATTGTGGACACAGCGGTCAGAGTTGTTCCTCGATCAATGCCTTCAGTTTCTGCCCCTTGAACTCAATTTTTTTTTCCAGAAACTTTCTGGTGTGGTGTGAGACAGCTTGTTAGTTTGGTTTATGGGGGTTTAACGTCCCAAAGCGACTCAGGCAATGAGGGACGACGCAGTGAAGGACTCCGGAAATTTCGACCACCTGGGTTCTTTAACGTGCGCTGACATCGCACAGCACACGGGCATCTAGAATTTTCGCCTCCACCGAAATTCGACTGCCGCGGCCGGGATCGAACCCGAGTGTTTCGGGCCAACAGTCGAGTGTCATAACCACTTAGCCATCACGGCGGCTCACAGCTTGTTAGCAGTGCGCAAACTGCATGAAAACATATGTAAAACAATTATTACCGAAACACTACCTGCATGGATTGGTGCCGCCATCTGCTATAACGGCAAGACTCACAAATGTTGCCTCATGGCTGCCCATTTAGGACGAGAGCGTTGCTCACAAGGTTGCTCAGTCTTCGGTGTTTGGAGACAACGAGGGTAAAGGGCCGAGGTTCCTGCTCCCAATACGCCGCCGCACTTAGCGCCTAACCCTCCCAACCGCTCGCTCTCTCCTGCCTGCTGTGGCTCGGCACGATGGGCTAATTTCGATTAATTTACTGTACAGTACATAGAATTGTGAGTAGGACCGCCATATTGCTCCTCCAAGCTACAAAATATTGAGGAAAAGTCGCACCTCTTGCATGCACTAGCCGGACTTGATGCAATGGTTGGAGCGCGTCCTGGCTCAATCCGCTTGATTCTGGTTGCCGAAGTTGCTTTATTCCAGGCACATTAGTGTTGCGTCAAACGAAACAGCATGCGAGAAAGGCGCCGACTGCACCAATACTTATCTCCATGAGTTACGAACAGAATAGTAGCTCTGTGGAGGATGGCTGCCACCACCTGTTCTAAGCGCCACAAATCACAAACATTTTTTTAATCAACGGCGAACACTTGCGATAAAATTGCGTGGTATTGATCAGAAAACGTCGTTTTCAGTGAACATGTGCACTAGGAGGAAATAAAATGCCGCAAAACATCAGAACAGTAGGTGTACAAGTGGACTGTAAGCAATAGTCTAGTGCTAAACAATGCCACGGTGTTAGCTTCTCCTCAATGCATAGATACTTTTCAACGATGTGGTAGAGTTTATCCAACGGAGACCCAAGCGGCGCAGAGAAGAGAAACACGTAACTCTATGTATTTTCACACTGAGTCTAGTTCCGTTCCACAAATATAAAAAAAGAAGGAATGCTGAAATGAGCTCAATAGCGGCCTTTCTGCGGCCGGCCCTTTGCTAGGCAGAATGCAGGCCAAAAGGAAAGTTCCCTGCGGCTAGAGCAAAATGCCTGTATTTCCCCTAGGCAAATGACACTGTCGAAGGCAATGAAAAATCACAGCTTCAGAAACTGTGACGTCAGTGAAGGTTGGCTTGCACAGCATTACTGATTTTTAATGCTGCCACGAGAACTTCGACAGTCCCGTGCTTCTGTACCGGAAGTGGAAGGAGACGATAAAGCATGCGAGGGCAAAGGTGTGTTGACAATTTCTTCTATTGGAATGAGCGCTGTCTGCTGGCCTGTTCTGATTAGTGCGAAGCAACCCTTGTCCATCGTCGACTGTTATGCAGCAGTGCCCGAAGCAGCGACCAGTTGTTTTGTACGCTACACATAGCGCGGGTGACATCAGAAAAGGGCACACATCAACGGCCTGGAATGCCGCCACTCCGTTTCGCTGGGCGTTCCTACTTCATCTTCGTCCCTGAACGTGATTCACTCTCTCATCTCGCCCTCTCCACTCCTCCGCCTCTCAACTTCTGCACCCTCCGCCGGCAGCTCCTCCTCACCACGTGACCAACCACGCACCACGTGACTAACCACGTGGTGGCGTCGCCACGCTGAAGGCTCGCAATGCTAGCGTAATGTAGCTGAAGTGGCCTTTTATTTACCTCCTGCTTGCTTTCGTTACCATGCCGCATCTTCGGGCTGCTCCTGTAGATACTTATCATCAGACTCCCTTCTTGGCTCCAATAAACATCATTATTGTTTTATTGTCTTACGTTGGGTTCTCAATGTAGGCAAATAGAGCCTGAAATGCCTACACGTTGTATGCTAGGAATTCAATAAAACCTAAAGCTGTAAACTTCTCAAGTGAAATTACCTCACTGAGGGCCAATGCATGACCGCACTGTTAACACACATCAGGGGAGAATGAACACACAAAACAGCTCTGCAACGTTGACTGGAGCAGTGTGTCGGAAATATTCTCGTCTGCACACTTCTTTACGTTGTTGAAGCGTGTTTCCAGAGCAATGTCAGCTGTACAAAGTAAATGGTTTATGGTTTATGGGGTTTAACGTCCCAAAGCGACTCAGGCTATGAGGGACGCCGTAATGAAGGGCTCCGGAAATTTCGACCACATGGTCAATGGGGTTCTTTAACGTACACTGATATCGCACCGCACACGGGTCTCTAGAATTTCGCCTCCATTGAAATTCGACCGCCACGGCCGGGATCGAACCCGCGTCTTTCGGGCCAGCAGCCGAGCGCCATAACCACTCGGCCACCGCGGCGGCCTGTACAAAGTAAATAGTGTGAAGTATAGTCATGGAAAAAAACATTCAGGATGTGGTTAGGAGAAAATATCTATTTCTCCGTTTCGACATCACATATCTATGTGGAGCTTTTCTGCTACCAGAATTGAAAGATCATTTGATGTCTGCCGTAACTTTTCAAGATTTGTGCCGCCGGTTTGTCAAGATAACTGAAGACCTCCAATTCCTGATTGGTGATTGTACAACTCTTGAAAAAAACCCTCGGTTGCACCTGCAAGGTGCGCAGTTTTATCAATATTGAGCTGCGGAAATGCTAGTGCGGCTCAAATAGCCCGATGAATTTCTAGTTACCCTAGAAGGTTAAAGGAAATAAGCCTGTCTCTTTCCCGAGCATATCCTTTCCAGGCTGCGTATCTCGCACAACACAGCGACGCGGCAAGTTTTATTTGCTTCATCATTTGCACTCTGTGCACTATAGAGACGTTGCTGCGCCACTGCTTGCATCATTAAAAGGCCTCCACCTAGACTGCGATCAGCCTATGCCCTGGCAGCGGTTATTACCTCGCACCCAAAGTCATTACCAAGGGTCTAACTACCCACTTACGCTGAATGACAACGCTAAACCATAATCACTGCGAAACCCGCACGCAAACACGTGTGCTTATCGCAGCCTGCAGAGCTGCATCTCCGCTCAGAACAGCTTAAAACGTGCATGAAAGTACCATCGACATAAGCTCGCTTTGCTTTTTAATTGACGATGCAAATTTCAGGCTGAATTAGCTTGTTGAAAACCAGCTTCTTAGTCTTGTTGTGTTTTGTTTTGGTTTCACTGGAATTCACTTTCCAAAGCAACTCAGGCTACGAGGGACGCCGTACTGGAGGCCTGCGGATAATTTTGGCCACCTGGGGTTCTTAAACGGGCACTGACATGGCACAGCACATGGGCCTCAAGCACTTTGCCTCCATCGAAATGTGAGCGCTGCTGCGAGGATGAAACCCATGTCTTTTGGGTCAACATTCGAGCACCACAAACACTGAGCCATCGTGACAGCTTTTTTTGTGTGATTGGTTCTCGTAACTGTGGATTTGCGGGCGCTGAATCACATCGTACATGACAAGCCAGTTTTGTCTGCATTATAAATTTGTTGGTCAGCAGTTAATGCTGATGCAGCTTATCCCTCTTGATGAGGTGACTACTACACAGGGAAAATTTTCATACTTTCAAGTTTTTGCGAGGAACATCGCTATTTCTCAAAAGAAAAAGAAATGCCGCTCTTCCGTATGATTAAGGATGCAAGTGTTCTCGGCTGTATAAAGCCAAACATTGGTGGTTTTTCCAAAATCTTGAGTTAATAATCACATAACACTCTTCTTAGAGTGCCGTCACTCCGGTACAGCAAACTGTTTTTCACACCAGCAAGTAGAGGTGTTTAAAGAGAGGAGAAGCAAGGAACGAAACTGGGTTTCGACCAAACGATGGCATCACGACAGACCGTTCTATGATACCACGAATTCGGTAACAAAACCTGTTCTGGGCGTGTTGATTGACTTAACTGGCCAGTGCAGGAGAGTGCTTGGGTTATTGATTGTCTGAAGTGACGAAAAACCAGTTACCAATTTTATCTTCAGCAAACAGAGTGCAAATATCGCAGGTCGTGCAAACAGTGACTTCAAACACGGAATGTTGCCCGCAGAAACCTATTCGATTCAGGTCATTAAATCGGAAGATGTAGAAATCATTTGAGCAGAAAGAAAACACTGCCCCGCCGTTAAATTTGGCAGAAAGGACTACAGAACTGAGGAAAATGCACCGTGATAGAGAAAGAGAGAGAAACAGAAGAACGGAAAGGCAGAGAGGTTAACAAGGTGATGCTCAGTAGGCTACCCTACACGAGGAGAGGGGAACAAAGGGAAAAAAGGCGAACAGGAAAAGAAAGAGCGGCAACGAAACGAGGTTTTCACTTGTTCGTCGACCACTATGACAAGGGGGCAGGGGGCGCACATTTAAAGCTTAAATTTTACAGGCGAGAACTCACCCCCGAGTCCTTTAAGAACGTTAAGGGCGCCTTCACCGCTTTTCTTTGTGCCTAAATTTTAAACAAAGACCCCATAGTCTTGGTTTCTGTAAGAGGACTTTCACTGTTCTTTGGAAAGTGAGTTTCTGCAAAATCAGGCGACGCAGAAAAAAACGTAGATTCGCCCTTCAAGAACCCACTCCGTGATTGAACAATGCTTGCAATGTGTTGTTTTCACGAATTGTTCTCATAGCATTTCCTTATGTAAACAAAACAGCATGTTTGAGCCTTTTAAAAGTACTCAAGCTTGAAAAATTACAGCGGGCACTTAAGATTACTTATGTGCTTTGAATTCTTAAGCAGTCTTTCTTATGTGCTTTCTATTTTCCCCTTTATTTTTATTTGTTGGCTTCCTTTGTAGCGACACACGTAATCAATGGCATACAGCCGTAAGGCAAGGCGTTTACTAGACTTCCCTTTCGATATGCAAGAATGAACGCTTTCTGTGGCTTATGGGGAACGTGTTCGCCTCGTAATCTTAAAGTTATGAAATCAGACCCCCACACCTGACCACAGTGACGTCATCTGAGGTTTTGGTACAGACTGCTGCCGGTCAAAGATGGCACGCAGTTTCGTTACCGATGTCGCATGTGATGCTTTCGCTTTAAAACTGACAAACGAAGCAGTCACTCACATCAATGCGGAGCTGCCAAAACACGCAAAGGTAGCCGTTTTAAAAACTGTTCACCCCTGTTCCTTTGCATGCCTGGCTTGAGGTGGTTGCTGAAAAGACGTTTCATATTTTAGCAGGTTTTTACTGGCTCTATATTTGTAATTACTGCTCGTTGTATACGAGGATTAATTAGCACGCGCGCAGTACCTGAACTCGCTTCTAAAAAAAGATTGATTTCAAGAAGGATGAGCTGTCTCGCCCAAGATTAACGCGTCATGAGAACTCATTCTTGGACGGTGCAGTGCAGACATATAATCATTCAAGTTTGCCTCAACGAGGATATAAAAACAAAAGTCATGTTCGGGCGTTTTCATACATTAAGACAAAAAAATCTCATTAAGTTTCTACTTTTATTCACGCTGCTTTTTTGTGCCCCTCCCCACTGCCAGACGTTGAGCGGTAGAGAAGAAGAATGTTTGGCGAACCGTTTGCTCGAGCGAAGATTGGCTAAACTTGCTGACCGTAAAGCGTAAAATTCCTCTTTTGGAACTTGATTGGAAGCGACGGGCTTGTAGCCGCAGCAGAATAAACATAAAGTCTAAGTTTTTCCGTCAAATAAAGCTGCTAGTACACGAACGAGCATAAAACCAAGAATGATTAGGTAAATAGCGCGCATCTCTCTCTAGACACGTGCGTTTGATTATTTCACTGTATATTCTTTAGGACATTGCAGTTTTTCTTTATACATGCACGACGCCGTAGTCGAGCAAAAGGGACGAAGACAGAACGCAAACAAGAGGTTGACGCCATGAAAGAGAATATGAGATTGGAGTAGCTGTTTCGAGGAAGTGTGTGTGGACGCCAAGGAGTTCCCTTGGGTGCCCGACGAGTTGCCAAGGCTGGACTTCATTTGCTGTCACACTCAATCTAAGAAAGTTTCAGCGTCAACAACGTCACGACGGACGTTGCCTGCTTGTTTTGGGACGACCAGAAAAGGACAGCCGTGGAGTAAGGACGCCAGCAAGCAGCGAATATTGCCAGGCTTTTTTTCCCTCTTCCTAATTGACTTTAGTCCACAGCGCGAGTCTGACGCAGAAATCCAATAACGCCTTCAGCGCCCCCTCACGGCGCCCAAGGGCGCCAAAACACGCCAAAACAAGGACGTAGTTGGTGCAGCGCACTTCGGTAGGTGTCAGAGCAGCCTCTACACATTGTGCTTGTCTTTCTCCGACAATAAACAGTCATTTTGCGCTCCATTGACCCCTGCACATCGCTTCCTGTGCATTCCGGCACAATCACGGGCCCATGAAGATTTACCCCTTTTGTTCGCCCAGCGCTGCTAGAAAATGTTCGTACCCGGCAAATTACCCCTGGGACGAAGGTCCCTCTGTGTCCAGAGCAAAAAAAAAAAAGAAAGCTACAGAACTCTTGGCGAAAACATCGTATATATATTTAATTTATGAGTTTGTGATTGTTACATTTATAAAGGGCGATATTTCACAACCCGTGTTTTAATTCTTTCGCCCCTGGGTATCCCCACGTGCTTTATTGCTTACACTTTAGGCAAAGTTAATGAAAGCAGGGAAAGGAACCTGGATAAAACAAGGCGAATGAATAAAGAAAGAATGGTTCATGTAGACAAAGGAGCGGCACTGCCAGTACGTAATTAAGGCATGTGACGTCCCATGTTTGCTTTTAAATGTCAGCTTCACTGCGGGCTTCATGAGCCGCAAGTCGACAATTAGAGTTGGTTAATAGCTTATGATAGTAATTAGAACCGTAATATCATATTTTCTGAACACAACCATTCAACGAGCGCTCTATTATTCTGCAAAGAAGCGTAGAGAGGAATATGCGGGAGTTATTCTGTTTCTTTACTTCAGTTTTCATAGCTTGCTTAGATGCTACTGAAACGACCTTTATTTCATTTTTTTTCATTCATTATTTTGCAATTTATGTAAAATATTTGAATACCCAGTCATGTGTTTTGTGAGCTGCGGCTCGCAATAGGCAGGGCAATTTTTCAGAAATTGGCGGAAATTAATAATTCTTGTTCTTCTGCACCGGCTTCGTTTAAGTGAATTGGGTACAGATAGGGAGATTTTGAATGAGGAATAGCGAAAATTCGCGAACCTGATTTTTACTTCGGCACTTCGAAAGAGCATTGGATGGGACTGTAAGTAGACCCAGCCTGTATTTATTCTACAGCACAATAAATTTTTGTGCTTTTCTTTACGCGTTTTAGTTTCCTTTTCTGCATTACAATTGAATTTGGCAGTACATATGCTCACGCGTGCACAGTAGACATTTAATCCTGTATTATGCACTCACGCATAGCCTTCACTAAATCTCTTCAGTAACAGGCGACCGAGCACTTAGGGCCTTTTAGGGAGTTAGTGAAGGTGTCATGGCTTGAAGCGAGAAGATCTGAGTCCCTTTCAGCCTCCAGAGATTCTGAGGTTTCGAAGTTGCCTTAAATACCCCCCCCCCCCCCCCCCCTACAAGCCTAAGAAGCAGATGGCCTGCATACTTTTTAGCGGGACGATTATTCTTACGTATTAATGTTTAGTCACAAGATATACTCTTATAAGGTTGTTCAACGTTGCCAGATGCCCAAAGCATGCGAATAAAGCAGCGAACACGTCCGCATTTTGTGTGTACTCAATTCCTCAACGAAATACTTCTCAGTAAAACAATTAGAAATTGGCCCTATGTTTGCTTAAACCGAACTAAGTTGCTTAATAACTTTGCGTGCCCTTGGTAGGTAAGGGCTTATTTATGGTGGAATTGTATCCTTGATGGAAAGTTACGTCTTTGAACGACGTGGGCTGGGATTGCTTGAAATATTCTTGATACTCCCACTTTAAGCACAGCCTCTCAAGCGCACCTTTGGCTATTCCAGGCCCTTATTGAAATGTGGCTTCATAACATAAAATAATATAAGAGAAAGCAAAGCGACCTAGTGTGGAAAATACTCGATGGGGCGATATACGACGCCAAATAGTCAGGTTGCGATGACAAAATTAAAGATCATTGCGCATCATCAGCGCCAATGAGCATTATCTGAAACAAATTATTTGTTTTAGCGTGATCTAAGGAGATCCGTGGCGACGAAAGATATCGCAAGCACCACTCCCGGCAAATTGCGCTTCCGCCATAACCTGCAGCGTATTTCATCAATTACGTCGGTGGCTGCCGAAAGACCGCGACCAACACAGCTCAATATCCATACAGGCCATCACGGGCGATATTATCCAAAGCGTTATCGCGAAACGGCTGAACCCTTCCATGCCTCGTGTGTTTTTACTTTCTGCTCGTCACTTTCCAGCCTAGCGTACGGGACCTTCATCATTAGCCAAGTTCTCTCATCATTCCGAAGCGCTCTGGCGATATCGCGTTGCCGCTTTCGGAGAATTGCCATTAGTGGAACGGCGGAGTGGATAGTTGGCCTCATAATATAATGGACCCGCGGCCGGGGCTTGATCCGCACTCTAGCCGCTGACCGGGGAAGTTGATAGACGTCGGCACTTCGGGAGCTGATATTACTGCGCAGAGTGCCTTCATTCTAACCCCCTAAGCTCTTACTAGAGTCTCCATTTATTACTTAGCCTCGGGCGGCGCTAAGAATGTGGATATTACGGCTGCGATAGGTTCTTCTTGTCACGAAAAAACACACTGTGTAAACTTCCTAGTTCTTGCGACGTGATTTAATGAAGAGATTTATATGCGCCTCGCGCAGCTGTTTCGTTAAGTCGCCGTCTAGACATGCCTGCTATTTTTCTACTCTTTCTTGGTTGCAGCGTACTGTCCCTGCGCCTTTTCATTCTTTCTGTTTTTGCGAAATTGCCCCAACTAGTGCAGTCTAGATACCGCAAGAACGCAGCTTTATGAAGCGGCCACACTCTCCTACCCTCTCCTACCTCAGAGCTGCGATCATTAGGAGGATTTTGAGACAAGCGCTTCTAGTTCTTGGCTGCCTCCACGCGGCTGCTGGCTTTGAACTCCAGAAATTAGAGCGCTGACTTCATCCGTGACATAAAAATGAAGGGAATAACAGAGTGAATGCCGAAAAAATAAATTATATAGGACGTAAGGCTTAGCGGCCCTGCCTGGCGCTGTCATGAATTACTGACTATGTTCTTTTAGAATCTGTGAGATTATAGAGCGTATGTGCCTTTTTTCCTGCTAGTTTCTGTAAGATATAGACTCGGTAAAAGAGCGATACCAATATATCATTCTCCAAGATTTAAAGTCAACGCTTGAAGACGTGAAATTTCCGACTGCATTCGTGAAGCCACCGGTGACATGGAAGAAAACGTTATTATTGAGCTTTGCTTCACAATCTCAAAATTTGAGGACTATATTCATTACTTGTTTGAGAAACCTATTTCAATGAGGCCCACAAGTTCTCACTTCGCTCCGAAACTAGGAAGCTTCTGCATGTGCCTGATTCTATGTTCTAGCTTTCGAAGCTCTGCTATATAAAATTTGTGTATATGTTTTCTCTCCCCGTGATGACCATCGTCGTTAGAGGGGCATTAACAGTGTGAATAAATAAAAAATAGGTTTTCGCGAAAATGAGCCTTAACCCATGGAGGTGCTTCTGAATTGGAGTATGGTGTTTCATTTTTTGCGGATTGCCACTGGAGACGCAGGTTTCCACTGGAGACGCAGATTTTCACTATTATAAAAGAAAACTTTTCACAACTTTCTTGATCCACAGTAATGACAGATACCGCAAGTTTTAAACCGCACTTGTCCACAGGCTAAGACTGGACGTTAATCCAACTTGAAAAATTTACTCTCGGCTACCCCTGTAATATTGAACTGAGTTCGGCAACTTCCCGCAGTCAAGCAACAACTTCAAGTCATGTGAAATGCTTCCTTCGATTTGTTCAAAGATTGTGTTAGAACGATGTCGACAACTTTGATATGTAGCGCTACGGAGCCTCGGATTCTTAATGATAAACATAATAAACGTTCGAATTCGAAAACAAAAAAGAAAACGTCTAAAATTGTCTATTTTAGTAAAGTAAGTCCACAAGAGTTAAACTATTTCCTTAGCGATCGCCTACTTATTTGGCATCCCTCCAGACACATGGAACTAAAGAGGCAGACTTGCTGGAGGCGCCGGGGCAAAAGAACGAATCGGAAAGCGCGAAAGCAAGGGCGAGAAGTATGCCTCGGCGACCGTAATAAAGGAAGCTCTGAGGGCAGAGCGGAGCGTCGTAAGAACGCAGGAACACGGGGTCAACAAGAAATAAAAACCAAAGTGCGCTGAGATCCAACGCTAAGGAAAGAAGTCCGATGCGTCGATAGCAGCAATGCGAGCGCCTAAAGCAACGCTGCAGGGCTGGCGCGTAGTCGAATCGCGCTATTATCTCGTCCGGGCCGAACGTCAGTTTCCTATTTCTGACACATTTGTTTTTCTCGTTCATCTTCGTCACAATCGCGCCGGTCCTTTTGGCGCCCGTTTACCGCGTTCCTGTTTTCCTTGCGTTTTCTTCTTCCGTTCTTCCGTATCGCGCCAGCCAAAAAGAAACAATGCGGAGAGAACAGGCATTTTTTTTTCTCGCATTACCTCACGCTTGATCGATCCTATTTTTTTCGCTTTTTATTGTCTTTGGGAAGTGAGATATCGACACGAGACTAAAATCGTACCTTATTGGCACCTTCACAGGCCATTAGGTCTTGTAACTCCTAGTGCTGTGTTCGCGGAGATTCCTTCGGTCTGAGAGAGAAGACAAACTATTTTCGCTTCTCTCTATTTTTTCTGTCTCTTCCTAACATCCTGGGACACGCCTTCTAGCCGGGACAAGAGCTTTTTGCGGTGACATCCGTATTTTGGACATTGACATGCCTCTAATGTAAGATATCCTTTCAGTTAGTCTTGTAATGTGAAAAGAAATGTTCGAATTGTTTTGATTGTAGCGGATAAAAGTAAGATCCCTTCACAACCCAATGTTAAGGGTACATAGACAAGGAACGACTGCGTCTTTACCAAAGCTGTTTTTAACAACTACGTAAAGCTCAAAAATTGGAATTCTATTTGCGTGTCTCCTATTGCCTAGCAGTTCAGACACAGTATACGGGAGAGCAGATAAATTCAAAGACATTTGTTGCTAGTGCACCACGCACTTAAATATCCAGAAGCACGTTACAAAACTTTCGCGCTTTCTTTAACTGAGACTTCACAACCTGTTTTGATTTACCGTAACGTCAACATTAAGGAAGCCCGTACAGTCAAGATTAATATACATTGTTCTTGTAATCTCTTTTGGTTTTTTTATTAGGATTACGTAGAAAGCGTAAGTTGAGGGCGTAAAACTAAAGAATAGTTCAAAATCTTTAGGCTTCGATTGGGCCAATTAAGGGACTTGTAGTTTATTGTAACAGAGGCAGCAAAGGCCAGCGTTGAATTGTCGGCAATTAGAAATACATGCGGCGCTAGGGAATTCGGTGATTCCTTGATGTAGAGTCTGTGTGGAACGCCTTGCATTCTGTGTCAAAAATGCTGCTCCGGTGAGTGGTCTTGGCGTAATACATCGTACCATCGAAGCTGACCTTGGCAAATATAAGGCGATATTTAGTGTCTATCAGAGAGGCATACCTGGTCGTGTGCTTCACAGACGGTTACGTTTGTCAGTGGTCATGCCTGAAGTGGTATCGTGCATAATAACCACACACGATACAATAAAGCATCACCAATGTTGAAGGCGGTTAAGGAGGGTTTATAAGTATTTTCTCCTCTAGAAACGTGCGATGAGCATTAACTGACCAAACGCAGCGAAAGCGTGCTCCTAAGACCAAAAACAGCCATGTTGAAGCACCCTTACCACTAAGAAATATAACTGCCGTCTTCAACGTTATACTTGAAAAAGTACAGTGGCTTCAGATGGTAATTATAATTTCAAGGTGATCAGGCACAAAACATCTCGTGATCGTTTATGCCTTGAATTGTCCAAATTAACACATTAGGTAACTAGGATACAGCGCCTAATAGCAAAATAGGGGTGAAGAAAAGTGCTCTTATGCCTAAGAAACGTACGGAGCATTTAAAACTAATTGCTCCGAATAAATTTTTTAAGAGCTAATCGGAGCAATGGACGGAAAGGGGGGGGGGGGGGGGGGAGGGGGGTAGGCGACCTGCGCACGTTATGTTTTGTTGTTGATCGCGCTCCACACAAGCATACCTACACAAACATGAAGGCTATCGGCCTGCTTCATACTCAGGATCTCAGCTTGATCACTAGATTCCAAGGAAAGGCAAGCGTAGTAGGGGGCGGCAGTAAGATAGGTGGGCGGATGAGAATTCGAAGTTGGCGATCATACGGCGGCCGCAGCCGGCACAGGATAGGGTTAATTGGAAAGACATGGGAGAGGCCTTTTCTCTGCAGTTGTCCTAATAACACTGATAATGATGTTGAATGAACAGCAAATAAAAGTGCGTTATTTCCGTTTGTGCTTCTAGTAACAACTTGTCAATCGTCTTCTGACAATTACCTACCGATATTCAAGAGAATCACGTCTATGCTTTCTTTGATCCAGTTCTGACAGGTGGTTTGAAAGATCAAGCTGTATGAGAGATTGGCAAATCTGCCGGAATAAAGTGATCGCAACTGGTAGAGTACAGGATTATTTTGAGAGATATGGCGATATGCTTTTCTCGAGTAGTGGACAGTGAACGCAGTAAGGTTGATGAATTAATTGACGATGATGTGATCAAAACAAAACCGAACATAATTGCGCTGATTAGCAAGCTAACAGGGACATGAGCTAAAGTATAATGATAAAATTTTAGCCGAAAAAAGTAAAGCTGTTATTCTACAATATCTCATTTCGCGCGGATATTTTGGCATAGGATAATCAGGATTTAGAGGAAAATCCAGCTAGACTAACGAAACCTAATTAGCTTTGATGCATCTCTGTCTACCGGCGAGATTCCAGTTTATATTCTGTAAGCAAGCTAACAGGGACATGAGCTAAAGTATAATGATAAAATTTTAGCCGCAAACAAGTAAAGCTTTTATTCTACAATATCTCATTTCGCGCGGGTATATTGGCATAGGATAATCAGGATTTAGAGGAAAATTCGGCTAATCTAACGAAACCTAATTAGCTTTGATGCATCTCTGTCTACCGGAGAGATTCCAGTTTCTATTCTGTAAGCCCCGTCAGTCGACCCTGTTTAAATATTGCAAGCTCGAAGATCAGCTACACCGAAACCGTATTCATTCTTCTGGGCAAGCTCAGTTCGCGATGCATTCCCGCTCCGAGGGCGGACAAAGCAAGGCAACTGTATTATTCAAATAACGCACGTGGGTAGTTTGAGGAGCTATACTGGGTTATTCTATTTGTTTCAACAGAAGAGAAAACGGTAAATGTATTATGAGGCTACAGTGAAGCTCGTTTGGCATTCCGTTCACTTACACAGGAGGCCGTTATGCTCAAGTTCTTTTTTTTTTACCCTCCTGAGCAGGGCAAGAAAGGGCCAAGTCCTGATTTCTGTATTACGTCCGACAAATGTCACCGGAGCACAGAACATACGTTTGCAAGAGTGCTTTCGACCTTACTAGTAGTAAGAAGAGTTGTATTCAGCCCATATTCACTCACCGAGGCACTGAGCAGAGACCCACATTTAGCCTGCGCCCATATTTTGTGACGCAGTTCTGAATACATGATTTAGCTAGATCTTGCTCAGGTGCGCGCCTGTGCGCGGTTTATAAAGAAGGGCGTAGGTGCTCGTGCCGAGAGAGCGGTCTATTTTTAATGTGCAGACAAGAGCTGCCGCACAAGCCTATTTGCAATTCGACTAGCCTTCGCTGCAACAAGGGTTCATATGGTGCGCCGACATACGCACTTACTGCGTTTCGGTATGAAGGTAAGCAGTACAAACTGCTAATATACCTGTAAGAAGGTTCCATTGAAAAAAAAAAGATTGAAATAAAATGTAACTAGTAGATCTTTTTACTGGGCTACTTGATACAATCTGACGTAAGTGAAACAATGAGAGTGAAGAACATTGAATGCGAAACAACGATGAGACAAGAAAGAGAACTGAACTCATAAGTGAGTTTTATTGAGCGAAACGTAGAGAATATATAGAAAATGAGTGGCAGTGGTAATCACATGCAGTCAACGTCACTTGCAGTGAAATGCCATAAAATGAATAAAAGACGATGAAATACTGAAAGGAATGCATTATGAGTCTTTGCAGTGAAAAGATACTAAAGGTATTTTATTCGGACTTACAGCATTTGTCAAATGTTCCAAGTCCCCTCAGATGGCAGTTTCCCGCTATTTCACTTTACTCGGCTTGAGGACAGTCTGAGTGAAGTTCTTTTCCACCGCAAGGCAGGCGTTTTGTTCGTAGATTCTTTTTAAAATTTCTTCGTGTTTCAGTCTTGTCACCTTTCTTTTTACGTCTTTTGTCGCTTTTATGGCCCTTTACACCATGTGACGTTGACTGCATCTGATTACCAGTGTCATTGCTTTCCTATACATTGTGCACGTTTCGCTCAATAAATATCATTAGTCAGCTCAGCGCTCCTTCCTGTCACATCTTTGTTTCACCTTAAAGCACCTTCATTGGCACAACTTCGATTACGACAAAATATAACAAGACACAAATAAAAGGCCGAAAAGGGCCGCATTGTCACCAAGGAAGCGACCAGTGGGCGAGCTGTCGCGCAGTCGTTCAGGCACTGTCATCTCTCGGCGTAATTTAGAAACATTTTTTTCAGCGGCAGATTTTAACTGAAGGAAGTGTTAAACATATTTGATTTACACCAATCGCGCGCGTGGATACTATATTTCTATCTCGTCCCACCTTTCAGATATGTGCTTTTTAAACGCACTTGTCTTCCAAAGCTGCTTACTGTAGTTGCCACCTTACAGATGGTTGCTTTCAATAAAATTGCAAGATCAGCGAAAGATTTATGACGCTTCGCTGAGGATGTGTGAAACGTCGATGTGGATGTAAAACATCATGTCCACACCAGGCATCCCGCTGGTTGGCCAATATTCCTAACATTAAGTAGAGCGAACGTGTCTGATGTCTTTTTTGACAGCGTTCACAGAAACCAGAATGAAAAGATGAAAACACACCTGAAGCCGTTTGCGCATGACCTCCAGAAACTGGCACAGTGACTCACGACCGGAGACCTCGAGTCTAAGGCTGCCATGCGTTTTCAAGCTTTCCCATGCTCCCAACCATGTGCTCATAACTTGAAACGAAACTGCCGCAGGTCGTTCCTGAAGGAGCCGAGCAGGCTTCGCAACGCCGGGGCATGTTTAAAATAAAAAAAGTTTTGTTTGGGGGAGATGCGCCACAATATACTGTAGGTTAGAAATCTAACACTTTCTTCCGGTGTTTTTCTAGGTGAAGGGAGGGTTGCACGAGTGACGACACTCTTTAAGCTTCGAGAGGATGATGAACTTGGCAAGTGCAGGCCGGTATCAGTTTTCAGAATGTTTGTGAAATTCTACGAAAGAGAGTTTTATCAGAGGTTATCAGCATTTCTCCCCCTAAAGGCAGGGTAGCTTCATAATATCTAAAAAGCCATTAGAAATTGAAATACATCCAGCAGGCATTGCTAAACCGTTAAATAATTAATCAAAATTTTGAAAGAGAATGAACACAGTAGGGTTATTTTTAGGCTTAAAAACTGCCGTTCAGTCCGTAGATTGCGACATTTGGCTCATGAAGTGCAATAGCGTGGTTAAGCGGTCTGAGTTCCCTAATAGATGGCAGGTTGTAAAAATGCAACAGGTCTCATCTAGTTCAGTGAAGCAGCACAAAGGTGTCTTAGAAGGTTCGAAGTTGGATCCTTTGCTCTTCTTCTTACCTATAAATGACGTTATGAATATATGAGGTGCACAAGGAACAGTAATGTATGTGGAAAGCAGCCCTCTGTAGTTTCATTCTCCTGATATTGATCTGACGGTATCTAGTGTAAGAGCTACGAAGGTTTGTTTTCAGAGTGGTAAGGAAAAAGTTTTGGAGGTTAGCTACCACCACATACAACCTGTAAGGATTTTAATAAAACTCAGAAAAACTGTGTAGTTTAAAGTGGAGGTGGTATTAATCGAGTGAGGGGTGAATAGGTTTCATGCACCGTATTCCACATTTATTCACGCTGGCTTTGAAAAGAATTGTGATGAAATATTCGTTTTGATTAAACTTCGTTGCGGCCATTGCTAGCCAGACGACAAGGAAATGAAACGGCAAAATTATTAGTCTTAAAGAATGAATCCTGCGTATGTGTAAAATTGAGCGATGTTTCTGTGTAAACTTTGGAGCAGCCCCGCCTCTCTAACAATATTGCCGCACTTAGTTTAGCCATCACGCTACCGGCTCCCCCGTGCGGTCTGTCTTCGACCTTTGTCGCGCGCCGGACTTCGTCCTCTTCTGCTCGGTGCTAGGCCCTGCCGGCTACGCTCTGCGCAGTGTGCTCGCCAGGTACTGTTCTGCCAGGGATTGAACGTCCTACCGGCGTCCGTGACATTTTTGGTGCAGCTGCTGGGTACGATCTATGTACGAAGAGGTCCCAGGAACCTCCAGCGCTCAGCCACACCCCCTGGACACGACACCTGTCCACAAGTCAAGCCGCCGCTTGAAAGGCTTAGCTCCCGAGTACAATCCCCTCGCCGCGCCGTCCCGCAAGATGACCTCTACGGTGGCCAGCCAGACCTTCCAGCAAACTGTGAGTTCGCCACCGCTGCTTCTTCATTCGCCTCGTACGCCCGCGCCGTTTCATGGTGACAAGTTTGAAGATGTGGAGGACTGGTTGAACGGGTATGACAGGGTCTCTGAATTTAATCTGTGGGACGAGGACCGCAAGCTTCGGAACGTCTACTTTGCCCTCCAGGACGCGGCCAAGACGTGGTTCAAAAACCACGAGTCCGCCATCCACACCTGGCAAGACTTCCGGCGCCAGTTGCTGGATACGTTCAGCAGAAACGAGCGGAGGGAGCGTGCTGAATTGACCCTGCAATCGAGAGCGCAGCAGCCAAACGAGATCGTGGCGATGTTCGTGGAGGACATGACCCGGCTTTTCAACCGCGCTGATCCTTCGATGTCGGAAGCCAAGAAGGTGCGCCATTTGATGCGGGGCGTCAAGGAGCAATTGTTCGCTGGGCTCGTGCGCGATCCTCCGGCTACAGTCGCCGATTTTGCAAAGGAGGCGGCAGGCATGGAGCGCGCCCTGCAGCAGCGGTTTGCGCACTACGGCCGTTCCTCAAACATCACTGCTGTGGAGTGCCACATGCCGAGGCCCGGGGATGAGAACACCTCCCTCCGAGAGCTCATCAGGAGCATCGTTCGCGAAGAGCTGCAGAAGCTTCGCTCTGTGGAGCAGCCTCCTAGTGTCACCGCCATCTCGGAGGCTGTCCGTGACGAGATACGCCGCACGGTGCAGCCCACTCCACCGCCGCCACCGCCAGCGCCCTATGTGATGACATGCAGCGAGACATTGCGAAGTCCTGCGCCACCACCGCCGGCGTTCTACTCTCCTGCCCCTACCGCGCCGTTCCACCGATTCCCGCATACGACAGCGCTGCCAGACGACCGCCCACCCGTCACGAAGGCAAACATGTGGCGAACGCCGAACAACAGGCCCCTGTGCTTCCATTGCGGCGAAGCAGGCCACATCCGACGTCACTGCCCGTACCGCCGGATTGGCCTGCGCGCCTTTTCGCCCGACGCACCCCTGCCGCGCTATGGTGAACGACCCCGCGAGATCGATCAGTACCTAGCGGCCAACGTCCCACCTGTACCCACTGCCCAACGTCAGTCCAGGTCACCGTCGCCTCGACGGTTTTCTTCACCAGTTCGCCAGTCCTACGTCCGGCAGTCCTCCAGCCCGCGCCGGGAAAACTGAGGACGGCGACCCCCGGAGGTAGGGCCGCCGTCACCGGACATAATGACGAACATCCTCCGCTCACCGACTTTAGCATGCGACCCGACCTCCGACCCCACGCCGCGGCTACCTTTCGACGCCCAGAGACGCCTTCTTCGCTTGACGCCTCAATTGGACAATCTGAACGACCCTTAAGTCCGACGACTTTTCGACGAACGGAGACGCCTCCGCTTGACGCCCCAACCCGACCGCGAGAACGATCCCCTAGTCCGACCTCCCTCACACAGCGTATTTCTGACGGTGACCAAGCTTCGGCTGAAATCTCGGTCATCGTTGATGGCCGCCGCGTGACTGCTCTCGTAGATACCGGCGCCGATTTCTCCGTCATGAGTCGTGGTCTGACGCTTGTCCTGAGGAAAGTACTGACACCTTTGCCTGGAACACACATCCGGACAGCTGGAGGCCATCTGGTGACACCGGTTGGCGTCTGCACCGCTAGAATGGAGATTCGTGGTGTCACCTTCACTGCCTGCTTCGCTGTGTTGGCTCATTGCTCGAAGGACCTCATCCTCGGGTTAGATTTTCTTCGGGAACACGGTGCGATAATCAACCTCCGCGAACTTGTCGTGACGTTCTCACCTCATTGTGCCATAGCCGACAGCAGCGAGCCCGAAAGGCCTGTTTTTCGCGTGTTTGATGACAATGTCACGCTACCACCACGCTCCAGTTTGTTTATTACGGTGGAATGCTCCAACCCACGCACTCCTCACGGGGTTGCGGAAGGTAACCTGTCGTTACTGCTGAGTCAACAAGTCTGCGTTGCGCGGGGTGTTACTTCCCTCCGCAGACTGCGAACGCAGCTTTTTGTTACGAACTTTAGCGCCGAATACCGCCACTTGCCGCAAGCAACCGCCATAGCCTATTTCGATGAAATTAGTGACTCAGTCTCCCACTGCGCCTGCTCCCTCAACGATACCCATGCATCGACGTCTGACGCCCCCGTTATGACTGACGTGAACCCCGACCTAACCGCCGATCAGAAACACCGCCTCCACATGATCCTCGACTCTTTTCGTGACTGCTTTGCTACCACTTCTAAAGTTCGACAAACATCGGTCGCTAAACACCGCATTGTAGTGGATGAAGGCGAGAGGCCTATACAACACCACCCCTATCGAGTGTCTGCGAAAGAACGGGAAGTGATTCGGAGGCAGGTTGAGGAAATGCTCCGCGACGAGGTTATCCAGCCGTCAACAAGCCCGTGGGCTTCGCCCGTTGTGCTGGTCGCCAAGAAGGATGGCACTCTCCGATTCTGCGTCGACTATCGTCGCCTCAACAAGATTACTAAAAAGGACGTTTATCCGTTGCCCCGAATTGATGACACGTTCGATCGCCTGCGTCATGCCCGATACTTTTCCTCTCTTGATCTACGCAGTGAGTACTGGCAGATCGAAGTCGATGAACGTGACCGTGAAAAGACCGCGTTCATAACGCCTGACGGTTTGTACGAGTTCAAGGTGCTCCCCTTTGGCCTGTGTACCGCTCCTGCCACCTTTCAAAGAATGATGGACACTGTCCTGGTTGGCCTGAAATGGCAGTCGTGTCTCGTCTATCTTGATGATGTGGTTATTTTCGCTGCGACTTACGAAGAACATCTCAAACGCTTGAGTGCAGTATTGACCGCCATACGATCAGCCGGTCTAGCTCTAAAACCCGAAAAAATGCCACTTCGCGTACCAACGGCTTAAGTTTTTGGGCCATGTTGTGACACCTGAGGGTGTCAGCCCCGACCCCGACAAGACGGCTGCTGTAGCTGCGTTCCCGACTCCCACTGATAAGCGAGCTGTGCGCCGGTTTCTTTGCCTCTGCGCATATTACCGACGCTTCGTGCAAGACTTCTCCAGGCTGGCTGAGCCTCTCACACGGCTGACAAAAGACGATCAGCCTTTCGTCTGGGCACAGGAACAGCAGGACGCCTTCGAAAAGCTCCGCAAACGCCTACAAACAACGCCCATTTTGACGAGGAGGCGGATACAGAACTTCACACCGATGCCAGCAACATTGGCCTCGGTGCAGTCCTCGTCCAGTGGCAAGATGGCGTTGAGCGTGTGATTGCTTACGGCAGCCGCACGCTGTCTCGGTCCGAGGCCAATCACTCAACCACTGGAAAGGAGTGCCTAGCTGTTGTGTGGGCGATAACGAAGTTCCGGCCCTACTTGTATGGTCGCCCGTTTCGGGTCGTGAGTGACCACCACTCACTGTGCTGGCTCGCGAATCTTAAAGACCCCTCGGGCCGGCTAGCTCGTTGGAGCCTTCGCTTGCAAGAATTTGATGTAACAGTTGTCTACAAGTCGGGCAACAAACACAGCGATGCAGACTGCTTGTCCCGTGCTCCTATCCCGTCCACCTCTGATGACCTGGAAGATGACCCCCTCTTTATTGGTGCTCTGACCACGTCCGACCTCGCTCAACACCAGAGGGACGACACGGAATTGCGGCCACTCATCGATTATCTTGAGGGTACCGCCTCGTTACCGCCTCGTCTATTCGCGCGTGGCTTGTCGTCGTTTTGCTTGCGAGATGGCGTCCTCTACAAACGAAATTACGCCCCGACGGACTCTGGTTACCTGCTCGTGGTTCCAACGGCGCTCCGCACTGACGTTTTGCAGGCATGCCACGAAGAGCTTCCTTCCGGCCACCTCGGGTTTTCTCGAACGATAGCACGAGTTCGTCACCGTTATTACTGGCCCAGGCTTTCTGCGACTGTCAAGCGTTATGTACGTACTTGCCGCGAGTGTCAACGTCGGAAGAAACCACCTTTCAAGCCGGCTGGCTTGCTCCAACCCATTGCTCCGCCGAGAATTCCTTTCCACCAAGTCGGCATGGACTTACTGGGCCCATTTCCTACGTCATCATTGGGTAACCGGTATATTGTGGTTGCCACCGACTACCTCACCCGGTATTGTGAGACGAAAGCCCTTCCCCGCGCCACTGCTGCTGAAATTGCTGACTTTTTCATCATCAGCATAGTCCTCCGCCATGGCGCCCTTTATGTTGTTTTAACTGACCGAGGCGCAGCGTTCACGTCCACGCTTACTCAGGAAGTTATGCGGCTCAGTGGCACAAATCGTAAGACCTCAGCTTACCATCCTCAAACCAACGGCCTAACCGAGCGCCTCAATAAGACTATCGCTGATATGATTTCTATGTACGTCGACGACGACCATAAGAACTGGGACGAAATCCTTCCGTACGTCACGTTTGCCTACAATACTGCCCTTCAAGAGACGACGGGGTTCACGCCATTTCGTTTGGTACACGGTCGTGAAGTCGTGACTATGTTGGACACGATGTTGTTGCCCGATATTGCCCGCCCATCCGTTGCCGACGCTGATGCATTCGTTCGCCATGCAGAGGCTGCCCGCCGGCTGGCTCGGCAACGAACCTGCGTGCGGCAAGAAGTCGATGCTCACCGCTATAACCTCCGTCACCGCGAAGTCATTTTCCAGCCTGGCGATCAAGTGTGGGTTTGGAGCCCCATCCGTCTGCGCGGTCGCTCCGAGAAGCTTTTGCGCCGTTACTTCGGCCCCTACGAGGTACTCCGCCAACTCAGCGACGTTACGTATGAAGTGCGCCCGCAAGGGAGTGTTCGTTCTTCCAGACGCCCGCCGACATCCGAAATTGTGCACGTCGCAAGACTCAAGCCATACCATGCCCGCTAGGACAACTCTCACCACGTTCGGTGCCTGGGATTCTGTTAACACCAAAACGTGGCTCCCCCTCACTGTCAGGCATCGAGTCGATGCCTTTCCAGAGGGGAGGGACAATGCCGCACTTAGTTTAGCCATCACGCTACCGGCTCCCCCGTGCGGTCTGTCTTCGACCTTTGTCGCGCGCCGGACTTCGTCCTCTTCTGCTCGGTGCTAGGCCCTGCCGGCTACGCTCTGCGCAGTGTGCTCGCCAGGTACTGTTCTGCCAGAGATTGAACGTCCTACCGGCGTCCGTGACAATATTTTCTGCTGCGAGCTTAACCGACTCGCTAGATGAAAATTCTCAAGGTTATGCACGAAGGAAGAAATTGGCACTGGCTTAGCTTCGTTATGCCAGAATATACGTTGCGAAAACACGTAGCATGCGCATATACGCACTGGCACGTAGCATATACGTAGCATAGCTTGGTTAGCTTTGGTTAATCTTGATTGCAAGTCCAGGTTAGTCTGGTTGTCTGGCTAGTTGTTGTCACATGATTCGTCACGCGGTGGTCACGTGACCAGCCGCGTGGTTGGTCACGTGGTGCGGTGCGACCTCGGTGGGAACGCGATTTCGTGGCCAATAGAGCTTTTGCACTAAAATGTATGTGCAGTAGGACGGTAAAGAGCGTTACGGACGTAAATTCCACCAAGCCACGCAACCGACCGCTAAAATCGGAGCAAAAGATGGAAAATAATAACCTGTCTTGCAGCGAATAATTATAATTACTTCAGAATTTTGCGGAAGTGAGTAACATGGTAGAAAGTTCTTGCGGAGTATTTGGTTAATTTCAGTAAAAGTTAGGGCAGCGAGAATAAGAGAGGACAGGAGACATAGGAACGAAAGCGACACCACGGGCGAACACTTTCAACTGCTTATTGATGAGTGCAAGCATATGCTTTATAAGCGCGGAACCGAAGCACGCAAGCACTTTTCCGAATTCCCACAGGTAGTGATAGTTTTCTTTTCCGGAGCAAACAAAAATACAGAAAACAAAGTCGCATCAATTCAATTCGATTGATTTGTTTTCAAATTGAGGTTGAACGCCACCAGGAGAAAAAGATGGTTTATGACAGCTTGAAAAGTACCTGGGGGCCCAAAATTGGCACCAGTGGTCACATTACAAACCGCAGTGCGAGCTCACATCTTCAAATTTTTTTAAAACCAATCCAGGGGGCAATAATTAACAAAACAACCGTTATTCATAAAAATTTCAAGTAATTAGTGCTCTGCCTCAATTCGCATTGAAGAATGGGAAACATTGCGGATTTCAACATTTCATGATTTATGTATGATTGAGGAAGGCCAGATAGAATAAGTGGGCAATCACACATAATGTATTTAGGAGCTTCATTCCAGATAACCAGATACCACAAAACCAAAAAAAAAGAAAGAGAAAAACTATTTTTTCATCCTGTGTTAATGTTCACCTATACACTTGTTCTTTCCAACCCTTGATGATTGGTTTTACATACTTCATAGCATGCATCCTATGACCATCGCCATGCTTCGCTGTAAACTGTTTTTCGGGCTCGAAAATGTATCCTTTTATTTGGTTTTATTGACGACCTATACAATTGTTCATTGTCGTTTCCATTCTGTCATATTTGGTTTTACATATTATTGCCATGCTTTTGCTCTATCACCATCGCCTTTATTTTCTTTGATTGTTGTTCTTCCAATCTGGTATGTCACCTCCAGTTTTATTCTTCCATTCACCTTTATACAGGGAGATTGCTACTTTTGATTCATTTTTAAATTTGCTCTGGCATTAGGCTCCTAGCGACATGATGTATACACGGATGTTCTGTACGGCCTTCTCGAATGATGCAATTTTGTTTCCTGTGTTTTTGCTTACCAAAGGAAAGAAAAATAGATCAGTACTTGTTCGAATTGACAAAGGTTGCTGCACGCTTCGGTCCTGCGCTTATACAGCTTTGCTTTAACTCATGGATAAACATTTGGAAGTCTGCGCCCGTGCTTCGTTTTTCGTTCCTATGTCTCCCTTCCTACCTTATACTCAGTGTGGTAACATTGTTCCTTCTAAACAAGCATTATCCTGAATTTAAAAAATTCAAAAGGCAAATATTTTTTTGTGACAGTTACAGTGACCCGCTTTCATTTTTCACATCAGTGAAAGTTAACAGAACTGTTCTTGTTGAATTTATTTTTTACTAGGAATAAAAGTTTTGCATTTTTGACCTCCTTCTCGTTTCTAATTTTTTTTTCATGATTTATTATATACCACACAACGTTCATTAAGAATATTTTTGTATTTTGTAGTATGTTTGCTTAAATACTGAAGACTTTCTTAGATCATTACAAGAGTCTGCATTTAAATAAACGCTGCTGCGATTTATGCCGCATCGGTGTTCTGCCTTTTTTGTATGGTAGTGTATGTTCAGGTTGTTGTGAAAACTGAAGATTGGTGTTTGAAGAAAGGAAATGGGGCAGCAACTGTCTCACATATCGTCGGAAACGTGAACTGCGCCGTAAAGGAAGGAATAAAGGAAGAAAGAGGTGCCTTAGTGGAGGGCTCTGGAATAATTTCGACTACCTGGGGATCTTTAACGTGCCCTGATATCGCCCAACACAAGGGCGCCTCTTGCGTTTCGCCTCCATCGAATCACGGCCGCTGAGGTCAGGTTCAAACCCGGCTACACGCTGTTCCGAATGCATATTTTTGTGCGTAATAGGAAGCCATCATTTTAATGTGACAGATGTGCGTTTATTCTTTACATTTTGTACATGAAGTGAGCTGGGACCTTCGTCCGGTATCCGTAATCAAAAGTTCCAGCCTCTCCTCATCATGCCCCAACGACGAAGGAGATAAATATAAAATTACTAAACAGAACTCCGGCACTACTTGACTAATGATCCTTCTGCGACACTAATTTTCCTTCTACCATGATCATCTTTCGTCTCAGCGTCTCTCAGGCAAGACGACCACCTTATATCGATGGACGTTAATGGATGACTTCCGCTGTATCTCCGTGGCTTTGGCTTTCAGCTGTTGATCCCAACGTCGTGGGATAGAATCCTGGCCTTGGTAGCCGCATTTTAATGAACCAGAAATGCAAAAATGCTCTTGCGGCTTGCGATGTATACGCACATTTAAAAACCCAGGTGGTGTAAATATAGCACGAGGCCAACCTCTACCACTGCTCTGATCAGCTCTTTGTTGCTTAAGCACACAAAACCCAAAAATTTACTATCTCGCATAACTGACTTCGTGTGACGCGAGATCCCACGCGTAACGAACGTCTGCCTTATACTCTACACTTTTACTTCCCACTACCACGTGAACACCCCATTACTGGTTGCAACCCGCGGTTACTCCAACATTCTGGGGAAAAGGTATCGCTGCCCAGTGCTAATAAACAGGCAACGGCTTTTGGCACCATTCCAGCTGTCGACGAAATATGCATTACGGCAAGGATCAACGTCCGTTCAAGTTCTATTTGCCATGAAGATATGGGGACACATAATTAGCAAGCGAATGCGAGATGCTCCGCGGTATTCCTTCCCGACAAGTTGGCTGCTGTCCGGTTATAAAAAATGCATTTCCGGTGTCTTGAGTCGGGTTTCAGGAAAGCTTTCCTATCTGTCTCTCTTCATGAGGCTCAGTGAATTAGGTTTACTAAATTGCTGCTTTACTTGAACACCGTCAAATGAAAGCGCCAGTTCAGCTATTGTTGTTTTGTATTGAAGCAGTCTGAGTAAAAAGTATTGCTGGGAAGCGCATGGCCCTGTTTCTTCGCCGGTATGAGCGACTCCTATACGACATGTAGAAGGTAATGTGCTCAAAAAAACAGCCTTCTCTTCCTAAGGAGTTCTTGGAAAAAAATTGTCAGCTATGGATAATAGTATTAAAGAGCATTTATTTTAAATGATAGCTGGCTATTGGCATCTCAAAAAATACATCGTTAAAAAATGCATTTTTTTGAGGAGCTAATCTTTTTTATTTCTTCGTTGTTCTTTCATTGACTAGGCCTGGAATTGGTGATATGACAGGCTTTAGGATGCGCTGCGCGCACAGAAATGATGGCGAAATCAGATAAACAGGGGCAATGTATATTTAGTCTTGGCCCTGCGACACCAGTGTATAAATTATTTCTGACCTACTTTCCTCGTATAAGCGGAAACAAGAAATCATACTGCTATTTTTGCATGTACTCTCAAAGTGTTGGCCTGTTTGTACATCACTTTAGCATTAACTTACCAAGCATGACAGGAAAGAAATTTCATTATACTGCACTCAGTCTTTCTTGGTCAGAGGTCGGAAAGTTCTGGAGTTTTGCAGCATTTTGCTAAAATAAAAGACTGCTGCCTTTCAGAGAGGGGTACTACGTCTAAAGCGATTTAGTGCTATGAAGGCTCTGATCTCTCTTCGCCAAGCCCCGCTCAGTGCTTTTTATCTTGTCTGAAGGTCTCTGAGCAGCCAAGAAAGAAGAAACAGGAAGTCATCAAGGCGGGAGACAAGGGATTGATTACGGAGAGAGATCGTTTCGTAAGAAACTGCTAAAGTTCTTTCGGTCGGCAAGTCGGCGGCTGAAGATATTGCAAGGTAGAGATTGCTGGACGCGGCAGAGCGCATTAGCTCGTTTCATCGAAATGGAAATTTTCACTTCATCGTTGCAAATTTTTCGCGATATTCGATCTGGCAAAACTTTACAAAAATATTTTAGAGAGTCTATAGACTGCCCATAGACTTCTGTCTATAAACTTTACAGACTCTCAATAGGCAAACCCTTGAGAACAGTCTATAGACCATACAAATCCTATAGACAGTTTATAGGCAATCTATAGATTTATGGCCATGATTAGTAGAGTGATTAGTGATTGGTATCGTAATTAGTAGACTTTTGTCTACAGACTCCTATAGACGATGAATGGACAAAAATAAATATCTAAAGGAATGCAATAGAGTCTATAAGAAATCTATAGACTGGGTATTGACCAGTTTTATTATGGAAAAAACCAAATCCGAATTCCCGGTGAGTGATTCCTTTTTCCTCCTTAGCGAGTAAGAACTATAGATAACAGCGTGCACTTGTTCCGAAGATTTGAGATGACAGTTAATAAGGGGGCAGTACTTTTTTTTTTTTACCACGCTGAAAATAGTTGGACATTTAACGACTGAATATTGAGTGATACTTCTCAAACATTGCATACAGAGTTTGTTCTTGGGCGCTCAAACCATCAATAGCCAAACATTAAGAACCGCCCGCAGCAAGAAGCCCTTCCGAAAGAATATGGAGAGTAAAAAAAATGAGCAAATATAGTTGGTGTCTCGGGTGAAGTACTCACAAAACTTTGAAAGTCGAACAAAGGCGTACGTGCCATGGGTGGTCCACGATGGAGGAGTAGTAAGAACAAGTTTATGAAGTGGTTAGCAGAGACTAACTCAGTGAGGAAAGCCATGCAGGTCAATGGGACAAATAGGTCCCATTTTCTTCACCCCCATTTAGTGCCAACGGAACAATTAAGTCTCACTTATCCCTTATTAAGTATTTTTACTAAAATTATGAAATGTGTAGAGAACCGTTTCTGTGCACCATCTCTGTTTCTGCAACAAAAAAATTAATCAATTTCGGAAAAAATACAACTTTCCCACTAATGTTTAATGTCACGTCACATCATTATAACAACCGTGAGGTATTTATTTCTCGTAAGTATGCTCTAGTGAACATTTTGAACTCTGAGAATGGCAGGAATCTTATATAACCAGCTTAATTGTGACTTCGCGATTTACATTGTACGTTGTTGAATTTGTATAAGTATGCTTTATATCCAAAGAAACTAAATTTTCATCACAGAATCGCGTTCTATAGCCTTTCTAAGGCGGGACATGGAAATGTTTACCTTTACAGGAAGTGCCGTGAATTTATTTTTTTAAGAAGACGCAAAGGAGGGCAAAATATATCGCTCACCTTTATCTGACAAAGCTATATCAAGGAATCCATCCTTGCAAAGGTGATAATCCTTTTCTTTGGGACGGCTTGGATACTTGAAAGCTTGCCGAACAGGAGAGATCAATACTCCGCGCCACGCGAAACCTAAACCACTGAATCCACCGTTTGATGGCCGATGCGTGATGAGTGTCAAAGTCACCAGTAAAACTTTGTAACCGGCGCACAAAGGCTCTTCAGTTCACTCTTTTCTGTGAAGCCGAAAAACGTGCCTTCAGGCCAACCATCAGCACTCGCATCACTCTAACTAATGTCGTCCTCTTGGTTTCAGCGCCGCCTCCTAAATTCCAATAGAAGAGCTCAACTTTAGCACGGCTTGATGGAATTAGTGACGCAATTATCTCACGGAATGCTTCAAGGAACTGGTAATGAAAGTTCACTTGTGGCCTTTCCTGTATCGCCTCGTTGTCTTGTTAATTCGCTCCTGATGCTCTGAAGTAATTTCAAAATTTTCAAAAATAGCCAAAATCTTCGACGACTGTCAAATCGAGATGTAAAAAAGGACAAATAATTGCACTAGCACGTCAAATCTGCCGCACAAGACCTTTTTTCACTCCGTCGTTGGGTTGCGATTAAAGCGGCGCCTTTCGGACTCACACAACTTTTCATCCCGTAGGGCAACGGTGAGAAAAAACAATTCTGAGTGGCTCCAGTCTGAGTCCACGAAAAAGTCACGAACGCTTCGCGGGGATGAAACTGAGCACTGACGACGGAAATAGCACTGACGGTAAGAGTTCTGCCTGCCTATTGCTTGACTCCGAAACAGAAGGTTACCGTCTCCTTGTAATCAGAACTTGACTCCCTGTTTGGCGCAATACGTCAAAGATATTTGCAGCAGACGATGCAACTTTCTAAGACCACGGATTTCTTTTTTTTCCAAATAGTTGGACTCTAAACATTTGAGGACTTGTGGGAGCACACGAAGCCGGTAAATGTAGAATCCTGGAAAGGTATCGTCCGAAGATCTGCAGGAAATGACGTAGGCAGTCGCCACGCACTGTCTTATGCACTCTCACAGCAAGGTGAAGGTAGTCGTGATAGATTTAATAAAGGTGCGGTCTGGAGACAAAAACTGGAAAGATGAAGTCACCACAATGGTAACGCAGAAGTTCAACTGTCAGCACAGCACCAAGTGATGTCTTCGATATTTGCCACTGAGCGCAGTCGAAGAACGTTAGGAACTTGGGACACCGTTGCGCGGTGGTTTCAACATCTTTTAAGACCTTTTAACCTCGGCAGTCATCCTCGCAGACGCATCACACACTTGGCATTGGGCCACCGCTAACCGCTCGGCAGAAAGTATTCCAGAAAGTTTTCAATGCCAAAAGTTTGTGGGGTCGTAATATGTGATGCAGAACAAGATATACTTCACAGGAGAACACAAATCACTGATGACAACTACCTAATTCGTCCACAGCAGGAGGCCAGAAGAACGGGCACTTCTCATGTTGCGTCCGTCCCACCACCAACCAAAACGAGCCAACTTGTTGCTTCACAGGCTCCAGAGACGCACTAGTCCACGGAAGAGCGCTTGAAAAATTAGATAGTACTGAAAATGCTAAGAGCGCTGCCCGGAAAATAAAGCCGAGAGAACGGACGAGGAGTAAAACAATGACAAAAGCGACGAAGTTTTTTCTCTACAAATTTCAAATCGAAGCGCGCAAACAGTTCGCGGAAAATTGACCCCAAACCTCCGACCGGAGATGATAAGCGCACCGTATCGACCAAACCAAAGCGTCGGGCTTCTCACTCTACTGGCCTGGAACTCGTCTGGCACTCGGCACAAACACTTTGGCGCCAAACCGCACGCGCCACTGCTTGCTCCCGGTGAAAGCTCGCTGACGCCTTGCGAGCGAGTGACTTTTTGAGCCAATGGGATCCGGGCCGGCGTCATGCTTCTGGCCAATGGAGACTCTCGTTGCACAACCTCGGCGACAGAGGCTGTAGGGTGGCGCCATCTGGTGTGAGGTAAAGAACGAACGGAGCACATTGAAGGCGCGTGCTTCGATCGAGCCCAACTGGTATCGCGGTTCCAGCAAGCACGGACGCTATTCACTACGCTTTGCCGCCGGAGGCATCAAAAGTGGCGTCACTTTATGTGGGTAGAAGAAACTCGTATAAGAAAATACGGGTGCGCCTATTGATATCAAAGTTTACGTATGTTATGTTGGCGAATAACAGTGTTCGTAAATGTACTTTTAATATTTTCACTGCTCGCAGATTGTCGACGTTTTCGACTTGCGTGCAGCGCCATAACGATTATCTTAAGGATATTACAGCTACAAAAATAAATAAAAAGGAACAGCACAAATTTTCTGTGAAGCTGTAAGATGGAAAGTGCACGGTTTTAGGAAAATTAACAACAAACGGAGGGAGGATAATGTAAATGCGCTGTTTGAGATTATCCAGAGCTATAAATGTAATTCATGACAAGTTATAAAAAGCAAATTCAATCAACTGCAGTTTTTTTAGAAGCAGAATATAGTAATATCGTGAGTTTTATTACCAACGATAACCGCTAGCAACCGAACATATGCTAGAACAGTGGAAGGAAGAAAACGCCAATAGGATAATTTGCGTAAGACTCCATGAATATTATAGGCTATATCTATGCTCAGGAATTTATTAAGCACACAGTGTAAATAAGAAAATATTGACACAGGTGATAGAAGAGGAGGACGAAGGGAACTCAGGCGATAGAAGCAGAGGACGAAGAAAATCTTCTTCCTGCTCGTGCTCGCTCTACCGGCTGTGTAGCTCCTTGGTCCCCGAGTGTTTTTTGGTGTACTATTCGTTACAAATCTGGTGGAGGTGCTGGGTACGCTTCCAGACCCGCGCAGCCCACCTGTGATCACGGATCTCACCCCGGTCCACCAGCGCCGCGGCCACCGCCTGCGAGGAGAGTCCCCAGAGTTCGGACCCCTTCCGGCAGCCACCAGGACGACACAGCCTCGGACGTCGGAGGAGCCAGCTGCCATGTCAACTGAGAGTAGGCTCCCAGCTCACATCCTGTGCCAGCAGCCACAAACACCCCCGTCTTTTCATGGCGACGTGTTCGAGGACGCCGAGGACTGGCTCGAGACATTCGAGCGTGTCGCCCGTTACAACGGGTGGAGCGATGAGCGGAAGCTCCACAACGTGTATTTCGCTCTCGAAGAGTCGGCGCGGACATGGTTCAAAAACCATGAGGCTTTGTTTCCATCCTGGGAGGCCTTCTGCCGCAACCTGCTCGCCACGTTTCCAAACGCCGACCGCCGGGAGCGAGCTGAAGCTGCGCTACACTCGCGCAACCAGCGCCCGAACGAGAGTGTCCGCATGTTCTTTGAGGACATGACCCGCCTTTTCAAGCGCGCGGACCCCTCTATGTCGGAAGACAAGACGCTTCGCCATTTAATGCGTGGTGTCAAGCAGGAGCTATTCGCGGGACTCGTGCGCAGCCCACCGCGCACTGTGGCCGAGTTTCTCAGCGAGGCGGCCATCATGGAGAAGACTCTACAGCAACGAGCCCGCCAATACAATCGTGACGTCAACGCCTTCGGGCCAGACACCTGTTCTATGCATCTCGGAAGCGCCCCGGACGACTTACGCGAACTCATCCGTTCCGTCGTCCGGGAGGAACTCCAAGCCCTTTGGACGCCTTCTAACATGCCATCCTTCGCGTCGCTGACTGACGTCGTCCGCGACGAGGTGCGCCTCGCAGCCCAACAACAAGCATCTGAGGCACCCCTCCAGCTTGACGCAAGACCCACGTACGCGTCTGTACTCCGTCAAGCTCCGACGTCGGGCTACACCATCAATGCCGCGGCTCCATCAGTGCGGCCACCGGGTCCCCCTCGTGACCCCGCTCTGCCAGCCTACGAGCGGACGCGTAAGAGTCAAGTGTGGCGGGCCCCAGACCGTCGGCCCCTCTAATTATCATTGTGGCGAGGCGGATCACCTCTATAGGGCGTGCCCGTACCGCCGCGTTGGCCTGCGGGGTTTCGCCCCGGACGACCCCTGCCCTCGCAATGGCGAAAGGCCACTTGAGATAGCCTCTCACCTATTGGAGCGGCAGAATCTCGTCACATCCGGTCGCCGCGGGTCTCGATCACCGTCCCCAATGCGCTACCGTTCTCCAAGTCCCCGCGGAGCGCAAAGCTATTCCGGACGCCGTTCGCCCAGCCCACGCCGGGAAAACTAATGCCGGCGGCCTCCGGAGGCAAGGCCGCTGCTGTAGGGAAATGTGAAGATCCTCCGCCACCATCACGCCGATACGCCATTTCGCCGGGGGCAGGTCGCGACAGCATCCGACACGCTACCTCCGATTTGTACGTAACAATTGATGGAGTCGACGTCTCCGCCTTACTCGACACCGGTGCCGATTACTCCGTAATGAGCCGTGCCCTCGCCCAAGAATTAAAGAAAGTTTTGACGCGATGGTCTGGGCCGAGCATTCGTACTGCTGGGAGTCACCTGATTACCCCTGCTGGCAAGTGTACTGCAAGGGTCGGCATCCGTGGTTTTCTGTACGTCTGTGAATTCGTGGTACTGTCCGAGTGTTCGAGGGACTTGATCCTGGGCCTCGACTTTCTGCAGACGAACGGCGCTGTCATTGATCTGAACGAAGCCCGGATCACGTTCTCGACGAAACAGGCCGTGGCGCATACCGACAGAGATCCGGGAATCAACGCTCTGCGTATAGTCGACGATGACGTGATGGTGCCACCACGGTCTAGCGTCCTGATCCTCGTGAGACATGACTTTTTCCACGATTACGAGGGTATCGCGGATAGCCACCTCCCGCTGCTGCTCGCGAAGGGAATAGCCGTCGCTCGAGGCCTCGTCCAGTTGCATAACGGTTGCACTAGTGTCCTACTCACGAACTTCGCCAACGAGGTTCAGCACCTCGCCAGGGACACGGCTGTTGCCTTACTTCACGAAGTTACTGTGTTGCCTGATTTATGCGCCGTCGGGGCCAGCCCTCAAGACGAGGCCGCACCATGCCACGCCCTGCAGACCGTGAAAATCAACCCGGACTTGGCACCTGAGCAGAAGAATCTTCTGTCTGCTCTTCTAGCAGATTTTGCAGATTGCTTCGCCACCAGCTCCAGGGTCGGTCGTACACCTGTCGCCAAGCATCGTATCATCACAGACGAGGCCACGCCGCCTGTATGCCAGCGCCCATACCGTGTTTCTCCTAAGGAACGCGAAGCCATTAAAACGCAAGTCGATGAAATGCTTGCAGACGATGTTATTCAGCCGTCAACAAGTCCATGGGCGTCGCCCGTGGTCCTTGTCAAAAAGAAAGACGGCACCTTGAGATTCTATGTTGATTACCGGAAACTAAACAACGTGACCAAAAAGGACGTTTATCCGCTTCCCAGGATTGACGATGCCCTCGACCGATTACGTGACGCCAGGTTCTTCTCCTCATTAGATCTCAAAAGCAGATACTGGCAGATAGAGGTGGACCAGAGAGACCGAGAGAAGACGGCTTTCGTGACTCCAGACGGTTTATACGAGTTCAAGGTTTTCCCGTTTGGTCTTTGCTCGGCGCCGGCCACGTTCCAGCGTATGATGGACACCGTTTTATCCGGTCTGAAGTGGCAGTCTTGCTTGGTGTACTTGGACGACGTCGTCATTTTCTCGCCTACCTTCGATCAACACTTGTACCGGCTGCGCATCGTGCTTCGAGCCCTGAAATGCGCGCAACTAACGATCAAGCCCGAGAAGTGTCATTTTGGTTTCACGGAACTTCGCTTCCGGACCCCGACAAGACTGCTGCCGTCTCCAGTTTTCCGCGCCCAACCGACAAGAAGGCACTTCGACGTTTTCTGGGCCTCTGTTCTTACTACCGACGCTTTGTGCCCGATTTCTCCAGAATAGCTGACCCGTTGACAGCACTGACTAGAGACGAAATACCCTTTCTGTGGGGAAGCGACCAAGAAGAAGCTTTTCAGGAGCTCCGCAACCGCCTACACAGCCCCCCGATACTCGCCCATTTCGATGAAGACGCCGCCACCGACATACACACCGATGCCAGCAATGTTGGCCTTGGGGCGGTACTTATCCAGTGGCAGGACGGCGTGGAACGCGTTATCGCTTACGCGAGCCGAACACTTTCGCGATTGGAGGCGAACTATTCGACGACAGAGAAAGAATGCCTTGCGGTGATCTGGGCCATCAGCAAGTTTCGTCCATACCTGTACGGACGACCCTTCCGTGTTGTCAGCGACCATCACTCGTTATGCTGGCTGGCAAGCCTTAAAGATCCGTCCGGCCGGTTGGCTAGGTGGAGCCTCCGTTTGCAAGAGTACGACGTGACTGTCGTTTACAAGTCGGGCCGGCAGCACCAAGATGCGGATTGCTTATCACGCGCGCCCGTGAACCACGCTCCGCAAGAAATCACCGAAGATCTTCCTTTCATTTGTGCTCTTAGCCCATCCCATGTGGCTCAGCTTCAACGAACGGACCCGGAGCTAGCGCCGCTCATCGAGCACCTGGAAGGTCACAGTGGTCGGGTTCCGCGTGTTTTTCGTCGTGGCCTGCAATCCTTCACCATGCGAAATGGCGTTCTCTACAAGCGCAACTTTGGAAAGTCCACCAAAACATTTTTACTCGTGGTGCCCACCAGTTACGACCTGACATCTTGAGCGCTTGTCACGACGAGCCGTCCGCCGGCCACTTGGGAGTCAGTCGCACGCTGTCAAGGATTCGGGAGAAGTACTATTGGCCCAAATTACTTCCATCAGTGCAGACCTACGTGCGAACCTGCCGCGACTGCCAACGCCGGAAGTCTCCACCCATGAAACCAGCCGGATTTCTTCAGCCAATAGCGCCACCGAAGATCCCTTTTCAACAAGTTGGAATAGATCTCCTTGGCCCCTTCCCGAAGTCATCCACTGGAAAACGGTGGATCGCTGTTGCGACGGACTACTTGACACGTTATGCTGAGACCACGTCGCTTGCGAGCGGAACTGCTGCCGAAGTAGCCGAGTTTTTTGTCCACAGCATCGTCCTGCGTCATGGCGCCCCTGCGGTCATTATTACTGACCGTGGGGCAGCTTTCACAGCCCGCCTAACCCAGGCTGTGCTGAAACTGACGCACACCAGCCATAGACGTGCGACGGCGTACCACCCGCAGACCAATGGCTTGGTGGAACGGCTCAACAGAACTCTGGCCGACATGCTTTCCATGTACCTGGATATAGAGCATAAAACCTGGGACCAAATTCTGCCATACGCTACATTCGCTTACAATACGGCACTGCAGGAGACAACGCGGCTCACTCCCTTACAGCTTGTCTTCGGCCGTCGAGTTACTACTACGCCGGATGCTATGCTGCCTGTTGACCCCCACTGCGAGAGTGACCCTGACCTCGACATCGCCACTTTTGTGCAGCGTGCGGAAGAAGCGCGGCAACTGGCAAGACAGCGCATACACCGTCAACAGCAACTAGACGCTGGCCGCTACAACCAGGGACGGCGCTTCGTTGCCTACGAGCCAGGCGACTATGTGTGGATTTGGACGCCCGTTCGTCACCGCGGGCTGTCTGAAAAATTACTCCGTCGATACTTCGGCCCATACCGTGTCCTCCGCCGCATTAGCGACGGCACCTACGAAGTTCAACCCGCCACCCAAGCCAGCTCATCCCACAGACGCAAGCTTACCGACGTTGTGCACGTCGTTCGTATGAAGCCGTACCACGACCGACCCCCCGATTGAACTTGAGGCTGACCGCTGTGCCCTGTTCTATGTTGTGATCCTCGTGCCTCACCCTAGCACGCTCGCTTTCTGCTCGTCACTCTAGCGCACGATGGCCGCATCGGGGCGATGCTGCAGGGGAGGGAGCAATGACACAGGTGATAGAAGAGGAGGACGAAGGGAACTCAGGCGATAGAAGCAGAGGACGAAGAAAATCTTCTTCCTGCTCGTGCTCGCTCTACCGGCTGTGTAGCTCCTTGGTCCCCGAGTGCTTTTGGTGTACTATTCGTTACATGTTGTTATCCTTGTTGTCTTTTGTTAGAGTCTTTTTTTTAATTGGTTTTTGGGGAAAGGAAATGGCGCAGTATCTGTCTCATATATCGTTGGACACCTGAACCGCGCCGTAAGGGAAGGGATAAAGGAGGGAGCGAAAGAAGAAAGGAAGAAGAGGTGCCGTAGTGGAGGGCTCCGGAATAATTTAGACCAGCTGGGAATCATTAACGTGCTCGTGCTCGCTCTACCGGCTGTGTAGCTCCTTGGTCCCCGAGTGTTTTTTGGTGTACTATTCGTTACAATATGCTTACCGCTGAAAAATGTCAATCGAAGGGTGCTGTCAATGTACTGAATTGAAATATATTTCTTATTATGTACATTCCTAGCTTAGAGAATGAAAATGAAGGATCACACACTACAGTTCACAGTGTTACTATACACGCTGAATGTTCGTCCGGTACGATAAGCTGCTCGACAGAAGCGAACAAGTGGTGTGAAAGACTGATCAACTTACGGAATCTTGCAATCGGTTCCGCCTTATTAAACAGCCTATGCATTGCTTTATGAGCCCATTCATGCATTCTGTCAAAACGGTCGTGACGTTCCAGACTCGGCAACAATTCTTTGACAAGTCTGTAGCTTTAATGAAGAAATTCAAAACGGCTATGCAAGGTCCTTCCTCAGGCTCTCTATTGGGGGCAGGCGTTTCTTTGATTATTATGCTGACCCTTTTCTATTCCTTTTTTTATTTTCTGTTCCCTCTTTCAACCACTATACTCTAAGGAAAGGTTCCAAATGATCCTCAGTTTTGCTGACAAGAAGAGCTGTTTTTTTTTTGCCAGTTTGACGAAGCGGGCGCTGCACGAAATTACCATTACGAAGTGGCGATAAGTCGGAATTTTAACTTGTCATTCAGTGCCTAAAGGGCATGACATAATCAAGAGAATAAATATTTTACAAGCAATGTTTGAGTAAAATGTACGTGCGTTTATGAATATCATAAAATATATGTCATGTCTGCATCAACGGTTCCTTCCAGTAAAGGAACTGGACTTGCTGCTTTATGGGGGTTCTGCATTACTGCAACCTCTAGGATACCTGTAAAGCGAGATAAGCTGCAGCTCCGTTGTATTCCGGCGAAAAAAAAGTAGACAAATACATTACGCAATGCATACACCGCAGAAGTTTGCTTGCGGGAAGTACACTCCAATTCTTCGAAGATCTAAACCAGATTGTGCCACTTCAAGCTCATCAGCAACAAATAGAATGTGTATCAAATATAGTATGAAAAAGTATTACCCTTCTTTGCTACTTATTCATGCTCTGGATGTCTCCATCCTTGAGCGCTCATTCCTTTTCGCATAAAATTTGAAATTGTTTGAAAATATGTTTTTCCGTCTTTATGGCTCCATGCGCATCTCTCTTTCCGGAATATGCAAGTAGGACTCGCACAAAGGATATTTTTTTTTTGCTTTACCGACTTGTGGGATCAAAGGTAAGAAGTGACTGTCTGGGGAGCACTTTCGAAAACAAAGAAACGTGTGATCGTTAGGGGGGTTATGTAAAACTTGTAGGCATACTCCTTCGAGGTGCAAATTTATAGACATAATTTGTGAACCCGTCCGTGCAGAGCTTCCGTTCGGAATCGGTGCCACTGTAATGAGTTGTTTAGGCAATGTTTAGGCGATGCGTATTTCTGTAGCATTACAAGCGAGCTATATGTTTTTAACGGGAACTTAGCGTTGGGTGGTTCGGGTTGCAGCGCGAACACTGCTACAGTCTATTGAATAGTAAATCATGACATTACCTGAAAAGGTGACTCAGTTTCATTCCTTATGGACCAGCTCTGCCAGTGCCATGTTCCTATGTATATTTCTCGGCCGTTCCCCTCTTTCGTGCCAGGTTTAATGTTCTCGCATATTCCGAAATTACATTTATTTCTCGCGATTTGCTTTCAAATACCTTGTGCGCTCTTCGACGCATCGCCACAATCTCCAATCTAAGCCGTTACATTACAACGACTGCACTTCAGTGCCACTTCATCTCTCTTTAAGTTTTCATGTTCTTTTGTTCCTTGCAGAAGTGACGCCCCGCTTCCTATCCCTCTTCGTGAGTGGCTAAATCACTGAAGCACTGAATGTGGAGAGGAGCGAAGGGCTGCAGACTGTGGCGTTGATTCATGTAATCAAAACCGCGAATAATGAGCTTTGAAATATAAGCATTTGTGACATCGAGGAGTAGGGTTTCTTACGCAGGTTGATGTCGTCTTTTGATAAAGCTTAAGCTAATCAAAAATTTGAATTGTGGCTAATGTTTCTCTTATTAGCTATGATTGGGCGTCAAGTTCACGAGAGGTCCTTGCGACATTTCAGCGATGCAATTAAAAAACTATGCCGCAAGCTATTTCACAGCTTGCCTAAGTATTTAGGAAGATCGCGGTGTTGAGTACACTGCAGACTTTCGCGAACTTCAATATCTGCAAGGCACTTTTTATGCCCAAAATACAATATTAGTACAATATTAGTAATCAGTGAGCAGGAATAAACAAAAAACCTTCATTATACTTCTCTGACACTCTTTCCTCGCAAAGCAACAGATCAACCAGGAAAAGACAACTAAGACGTAATGGTTCGCAATCCAGCGCAGTCAGTTTTGGTTTACTGTTTGAGCACAGTGAAAATACTGATCCACTAGTATTGGCAGTAGCAACAATCTCACACTCTTATTTGTTTTTTTTGTTTTTTGTTTTTCTTTGCTTCCTTCCCTTTTCGTTCTTCGTGCCTTCCACCTTCGCCCTCCTTCGGTTCGTCTTTCCTCCTTGCTGGGCTCTTCTCTTTTTTTCCGGCTCTCCTCCTTTCTTTATTTATTCTTTTATTTTTTACATCTACTTTTTTCTGCCCGCTGCGCTTGCTCAGTGGTTATGATGCTCAGCCGCTGACCCAGAACACACGTGTTCGATTTCGGCCGTATCTGTCGCATTTCGATAGAGCTGAAGCGCTAGACGCCCGTGTACTGTGCGATGTCAGCGAACGTTAATAAATCCGAGGTGGGCCAAATTATCCGTAGCCTTGTAGTACGGCGTCTCTAATACCCACAGTCGCTTTGGGGCGTTAAACCCCATACACCAATTCTCTATTTCATCGTTTAGTTAGTGCTATGCACATTTTGATCAATGCGAACATTTTCCTGCAATTAACACGATCCGTACCCGTAACCCAGCCGTGGACTAACAAACTGCGGGCAGCTTCAGATCTAAACAATAAGGGCTGCACAAGAACGACTAAAGGCATATATTTACATAACGCCTCTGAGGAAAAATTGGAAAATCATCTGTCATGAACGAAATGGAATAAATGCGAACCTCACACTATGTTCTTCACTGAAAACACTACTGCTGGGAAGACGTGATGCAAAGAGAAAATAGTTCAAGGATTTTTGAGCATAAGAAATACCAACTTCTTGTGTGTCCTGATTAAACTTTCTATTTCTGAGAGCAGATCAAAGCTAGCCGTCCGTCCATTATTACTGAATTCTCTCGAAGGACATGTAATGAAAATATTAACCGTGTGGACTGTTAAATCGAAAAGAATCTCATGTGACAGTGGAAGAGTAACTATGGGAAATACATGTGTTCCTTTAAAGACAACTCTGTTTAGAGGATCGCTGCGGGTGTACAGATGATACGAGAGCCCTTGAAACCTAATTCCGTTTGGACGATGTTCCCATCACGCAGTAAATTCCAGCCGAGACGGCCGTGCAACACGGCGGATTCTTTGAAGGCTCGCCCGAGGACTGTTGATGTCAGCACTCGGGCTCAGTGAAATGTTTTCGTTTCTCTCTCCGCACTTTATTTTCTTTTGTTTTCTTTCCTGTCATAATCTTTTATTATTCTGTTCTTTCCTACCTTCTTTCTCTCTTCCCTTCCGTCCTTGCTCTCGTCCATCCGTCCGTCCGTCCGTCCTTCCTTCCTTCCTTCCTTCCTTCCTTCCTTCCTTCCTTCCTTCCTTCCTTCCTTCCTTCCTTCCTTCCTTCCTTCCTTCCTTCCTTCCTTCCTTCCTTCCTTCCTACCTTCTTTTTCTCGTCCCTTCCTACTTTCTTTCTCTCTTCCCTTCTTTCCTTCCCTCCTCTCGTCCATCCGTCCGTCCGTTCGTCCGCTTGTCAATCCTTCCTTCCTTCCTTCCTTCCTTCCTTCCTTCCTTCCTTCCTTCCTTCCTTCCTTCCTTCCTTCCTTCCTTCCTTCCTTCCTTCCTTCCTTCCTTCCTATCTTTTCAGTTCAATTTCTTTTTTCTTTAAGTTTAAATTTATTTTCTTGCTTTCTTCACGCAGTAAAAAATTCTCTACTGTTATTAAAAATCTTTCCCTCTCTCATTTTTATTTTTGCAAGGACCACGTCGTAAAAAATAAATATATGCTGGGAAGTAAATAAACGTATTTTCATACCTTCCTCCTTTCGGCCTCCAGGAATAAATTACCGTCCCTATGAAACTGACAATACGCGGACGAATGTGCAGCGCAGCGAAGCCTGAACACTTTTCAGACCTTCTCCACTTTACTCTACAGAAACACTGTCATATGCAGGGCTCGTCGTAGAGTGCAACAGAGCGCCTAAACGAAGGCCAATGTGTCAAGCCTTATTGACCATTGTGTATGCATTGTGCGAGGCCGACCTTAACGAGCCTGAGTCGGAGAAAACAAATTAGGTGGCACTGATATTTACTATCTCTTGGAAAACATTTGGATCCTTGGCAAATTCATGGCAAAATTGAACGATTTGTCATTGAAGAGGGTTAAAGAGGGCTCATGAGAAATTCAGAATTTCGGGCAGTGAGTACACTGCATATACGCATGCTTGCAAGTTCACGGTAGCTAAGACGTTCGCATGGGGATCGACATATTCATGTCATTCTCAAATATCCTTCTTCGTTTTAGCTATCCACTAAGCTTTGATTTCTTGCAGTTCCTCTTCATCTTGAGAGTCTTTATAAGCGTTGCGTTCTAATGTATGCTCTTTAAACACATTTCCAAACATAGATGATACATTCACGGATAAATTCTCTGCTCAGAAAGGCTGCACAGCAGCCACCCACATGTTCTGATGTGCTTCTGCTTCCGTAGCCTTTCACAAAGCTGCACAGTTTTAGTATCCACCGAGGAAGGCTTGTAACAGGGGCCACGGCGCCTCTTTTCTTGTCTTAATATCCGCATCTGTGGCCACCAGACAGCGTGATAAATGACGTTGAGAAACGTAGGCTGCTCTCGCCGGGTCACGCTGCTTTCCGCACCACAGGATCCCAGCTCAACAGAGAAGCCTCTAATTACAGTCTAGCGCGATGATATGGATGCTAGGGCAACCACTAATCGCTACTTCTGTGTCACACGCAGCAGTTTTCTGTCCTTATTTCTTCCCTGTTTCCTTTGCCTCTTCCTTTATTTTCGACTTTTATTCCTCGCTTTCTTCCTTCCCTACTCCCTTCTTTCTTTCTTTGTTCGTTTCCTTTATTTCTTTCTATCTTCATATCTCTTTTTCTTTCGTTCTCTCTTTTATTCTTTCTCTCTTTCATTGTTTCTTTTTTATTTCTGTCTTGTTTTCCTTGTTCTTTCGGCGTTCCTTTTTCTCTTTCTAGCTTTCATTCTTTTGTTTGCTCTTTCTATAATCATTCCTCTCTTTCTTTCATTCTTCCTTTCCTTCCTTTCTTCTTGTTCCTCTTTCTCTCTTCTTGCCTCTTTTCCTTCCTTTCTTCCTTCCTTCCTTCCTTCCTTCCTTTCTTCCTTCCTTCCTTCCTTCCTTCCTTATTCCCTTCCTTCCTTCCTTTCTTCCTTCCTTCCTTCCTTCCTTATTTCCTTCCTTCATTTCCTTCCTTCATTTCCCTCCTTCCTTCCTTTCTTCCTTCCATCCTTGATTCGTTTTCCATTCTCATTCATTCTCCACCCTCTCCTTGCTAAGATTCATGCAAGTAATGGTGCTAAAACTAGGCGCGGTGTTCACAGGGCCCGCAGAGGGAACATCGCTGAGTTTCCCACCATTTTATGACATTCCGCTTCAGAAGAGTCGTCAATTTGATGAAAATGATGATGGGGGGGGGTGGTTGTGGCTATGCGGCATGGTTGAGAAAAGGCACATTGGCTCACGCGTTTTTGGTTCGAAAAAGTTGAGGTCAGAAACCCTGAGCAATGATCCTCCAGTTTGTTGACAATCCTTGCGCACTTTGGTTTAAACAGGACAAAAATGACACAAGACTCAGTGATTCCGAGGGCCTTTATGTAAGCTCAGTAGGCGTCAAAATTTTATTTCATGCTTGTGCTGGACAAAATAATTATTGCACGACTGCAGGGTCACCCAACGCCCTCGGATTATTTCCAGCGAACTGACCATTCAAGCACATTACACTTACATACACGTTAAGCTGGCTGTCTTCAGGGCGTCGAAATATTTATTCTTTCTGCACTCCGACGTTCCCTGACTCTATGTTGCCATTTTTATCCTTTTTCTTCTTTTCGTTCTATTTCAAAAACAGGCGCAAATGCAATCCCCAGAGACACTGCACTCAAATGAAGTGATGGAGAACCGAAGCGCAACATTCTCTGCCGTCCCTTTTTCGGCCGAATCAGAATTTCCCATCACTGCGTCATGTAGTTCTTTGCCCTTTTTTTCCCTCTCACTGGCTGACTGAGCGGCTGAGTGCCGTGGCCTGTTAGACTAAAGTGCTCCATACCCAATCTTTGGAGTTTCACAGCTAGTCTGAGTGCTTTTTCTAGCCATATTCATGCAAAGACGCTTTCTGAGTAATGCATTCCATGTCCAATCGGGTCTGCTCATAGCTTCCCAGAGTTGACGACATATTGGGGCTTAGCTCGGAAGTTGTCGCATTTGCAAATGTCGCGCAACTCACCAGTTTCCAGATTTGTCATTCGCAGAGCACGAAGATGGCAGGATGGATTCAAAGACAAAAAAAAAGGCTGTGGTTTCATTGGTCCCGCATTTCTGGGGCGTCGTTCTGCAGAAGTAATGAAGCGATCTCACTTGTGCAGTTTACGGTGGGAAGGATTGGAGATGTCGGGAACATTTCCATTGGATGAACACTGTCTAGAAATTAATATTGCCCTATTCGTACTATTATAAGAGCTTCACTAGTTATGCCAAATTTAAGAACGCATTACAACGCTATTATATGGTTTTCTCTTTTATTACTGATATGTCATCCGGCTACATGCATATTTAAATTCCTTGCTTGGGCCTATGAAATGACTGTTCAAAACGATGAGTGCTCAATTTTTAAGCAACTTTATGTAATGAATACTCGGAATGAAGACAAGAAAGAAAAGCATAATATAATAATTTTAAGCACATGCTCGTGCATGCAGAAAGGCCTAGAGGTTTAAGTAGGCGTAGCGGCAATCCTTTCATTTACATGCAAAAGCGGCTTTCCTGATTTGCTGAAACAAGTGAAAACACTTACGTAAAAGATATAGTGCGTTCTTTTTCTGAGATAGGCTTCCTTACAAACACTCCTATGGTTATGCTGAGCCTTGCGTTTCACATAGTGCAATTTCACTCCATGTTGAACATTTTAAACTTCTGTGATCTGGGAGATCAGGAATATTATAGCACGGAAATGAAGGGTTGCATTCTAGACAATATGTTAAAACTATCGCTCTAATGGCGGTTCAGAAAAACATCTGTCGACATATACGCGACTGAATACGGTGCAACACAGAGACCGGTAAGCTTGGTTTCTACATACAAAGCTGCGAAAAGCGTGGAAAACCAGAGCTCTAGGGAAAACGGTAGGGAAGTGGGGGCAATATTCGCCGGCTGTCGCCTTCTGTGAGACGACAGAAGTCCTCTTTTTTTTTTCTCTCTTCTAACTAGATATGCTACGCTCTCGTCAAGGATGAGTTCTGGGCGTGCGTTCAGGCGCCTGATACGAAATCCAGATTATGCAGGCCGTGCAGGTAAGCATGTAAACCATAACGCGTTTGCACTCGCCTATAAGGAAGGGCTTCATAGTTAACGATGTAATGCTAAAGCTACACAAAAACTTAATTCGTAATGCAAAGCAGCTGAACTGAACGACAACGTTACTGAGCAAAGAAATTCGAGCGAAGATTTATGTACTAAACCAAAAACATAAAACAGAAAGCCGCTTGCGCAGGACATCTTGTGGGTTGTCCAATCACCGTGCGTAAAATAACAGCACTGTCGTCATCCAGCTACGCAATGAGAAAAGACAAAGAATGGCTTTGTTTTGTAAACGGCGCGTTCGCGGACAAACGCTTCAAGTCACTATAGTTTGACTAACATCCCGGATTTTTTGGTTCCCGATAAAAGCGACTAAGATTTCAAAACGACCATGAGTTCTCGAATAACATGCCCAACCGATAACAAAGGCGCGTGCCATGAGGGCGCCTAGAGAAGTAGGTACTTTGCTCTTATAAAGTTTTCGCCGACATGAATGTTTTGGAACAGGAAGGTGCCTACTTGCGACCGTATAATATTACGCATGCTTTCGAGAAATGTGCTCGTAACGTAACATGGCGACTTTTATGATTGGTGGATTCTAATGATTTCTTCCTGATGCTGCTGATCACGGACACTTACTTCTCGCACATGAATTCCAGTTGTCAGTGGTACGATTGTTACCTCAAGCTACTTGAGTGTCTATAAGGCTCTGGACACTTTATATTTAAAAACAGAACGCAAGTGTGCACCGCCGCGAGAAAAGTCTCAGGCTCTGAATGACATCAGCTTTCTGAAATTAGGACTTAGTTTGTGAAGACCTGGCTGATAGCGAATATAATTTCCTCATAATTAAATTTCCAATGCTTTCCACCCTTTATCCGCCCGCAGAAATTACTCTGCACAGTTGGTCGCAAGAAATAAAAAGGAAGAGAGTGTTAAGTTAGGCAAGAACTCTTATGTTTCATTTCACTAACAATGCGGCCCTCTGTTTCCTTTGATCTCTTCATTTACACGCACGGTAAACATTTGAATTCGACATGTTCAATTGGCTTCGCACAAACACATAAAAAAAGGAAGCACGATACAATCAAACTTGCAATGTCCTCTATGAACGAAACAGCAAGTGATTTCCTGCTGTCCATCCTCCAGACAGAAACGCATTCTAGCAGCTAGGATATTTATGTAGGATTTTTTCATGCAACGGTTTGCGGTATGTTGAAAAAATCGGTTTGGTTTGCTGCTGACGAGCCTGCTGACGTAGTGAATATGAACACAATATTGAACAGGTGAAAGATTTCTCTATACAATGGATAGTAAACCCCCAAATTAACTGCGCATGAAACAAATGACGCAAAACATTATTATCGGTGCGATGTTGGCGTTAGATGATCGATTAAGGAGGCTCGGCATACGGAAGTGCGTACGCCGATCGGGAATTATTGATCGCTCTCTGCTCGCCTGTGGATAATATTGCTTGTCTCTACGTGAGGACGCATCGAAACCATAAGCAATAAAATTGAAGAACCGCAATCAGCGTGGAAGGGAGGAAGGAAGGAAGGAAGGAAGAAAGAAAGAAAGAAAGAAAGATAGAAAGAGAAAGAAAGAGAAAGAAAGGAAGGAAAAAAGAAAAAGAGAAATAAATGAAGAAATAGAGAAACAGAGAAAGAAAGAAAAAAGGAAAGAAAGGACGAAAGCGACGAAGAAATAAAGGAAGGAAGAAAGAGAGGAAGAAAGAGAGGAAGAAAGAAGGGAAGGAAGGAAGGAAGGAAGGAAGGAAGGAAGGAAGGAAGGAAGGAAGGAAGGAAGGAAGGAAGGAAGGAAGGAAGGAAGGAAGGAAGGAAGGAAGGAAGGGAGGAAGGAAGGAATGAAGGAAGGAAGGAAGGAAAAAAACATTTATTGTGAGGCGAACAGTAAACAGCGATCGGTACGCAGTATTCAGTTTTGTGTCGGCTAGGAAGAAAGTTTTATAATTGTCTCATGGAGCTTTCCGGTTTGTTGTTGGAATTCCGTACCCTTTCGATTAAGACAAAAAAAAACATGAAACCAGTTCTATACCACTTCAAACAACGCACGGCACCATGACTGCGCATTTTCGTGCGCTGAAGATTTAGAGTGAAGTGATTCATTCTTGCAACTCGAACCTGTAAGCTTGCTTTACTGTTGAAAGGCTATTTAGAGACCTAAACGGCCACAGTTCCGCACCCGCCTGCAGCTGTGGACCCTGTATATGCGGAGACTGTACGCAAAATCCTAAGCTCAGGTCATTTAGTTTAATCGAGTGAAGTCATTTCTAACTCGTGCAGCGGAGCTCTAGGTGGCGGGTGTAATCTCGTTTAGATGCAGGCGAAACGAAAGACGAACGTGTAGTCTTCCATGTCAGTGCATCTTGAAGAATGTCAGGTGGCTGAAATTACTCCACAAACCATTGCTAAAGTAGCACGCACGATTCTGTGGCTCGCTTAGCGGGCGAGAAAACGATGTCCGGGCAAATTTTATGTGCGTTATGGCTGTTTAGCAAAGACGCGTTGCAAGAGAGGCGAAGAAGGCTCTGCATACAATGCAAGGACCCGTACAGAACATGAGCCCCAAAATGAGCGTATGCATTCCGGCTTGGGATGTATGTTTCACGCTGCGCGCCTTGCCATTGGCTCAGAACGCAGCACTTCTTCGGAAGTCTGTTGTATCGCCTTGAGAAAAAAGTGATAGTAGTAACATCAAATAAAAACCAATGACACTAAACTCTGCCCTAGTTATTCTGCCCTCTTTACTCAGAACACATGTGTGAGTGCAAAAAGTAATGGTTGGGGTCTGTTACGGTAATGCACAGCCTACATTACAGATAGCAAACAAAGGACAGGGCTGAAGAGAATTTTGAAGCTGGTATTGTATGTTCTGCTGTACTTATTATGTACTTATCAGAAACACCTTTCGTCACACGGCATCTCATGCACAGAAGTACAAAGAGTATGGTGGAGCTGCCATAAAAAAAACGTAAACCAATAAGCTCCTGCCTGTACCACTAAAGTATCACAGGCTTAACCCAATCGGAATATAAATGAAAAGGCCCGAAGGCAATGTTGTGCTTTTGCCACCCGTAGGTGGGAAAATAAAAAAAATGGGGTAATGCTACTAAGCGACCCACAGCCGGGGGAGCGGGCCCGGGGAGACTCCCCTGATCTCCCCTGGGACGTAGCGGAGGGGGTGGGACATAGGTTGTGGGAATGGGACTGAGGGAAGGGTTATGGGTAATGTGATGGGAATGGGGACAGCGAGATATTGACCCTCATTTTATCATCGCTCGACTCCTGTCTGGCCAGGACAGGGAGGGCGTCGATGTTCACCAATGGTGCGGCTCCACTCACGGGATGCCCGACCACCCAACGACGCAATAGCTCCGACACGGAGACAGGGAATCCTAACCCGGGGCAGCTGCCTCGGGCTCCTCCACGACTTTCAGGGGTCCGGTTCGGACTTGCGTAACGCTGCCCAGCTACTAACCGTCAAGTGTTTTTCGCGGCTTTTCAGACTCCGGAAGTATGTGTGGTGGATCCAGCCAATGGAATTAGACTCCCAGGGACCCAACTGTGCTTCCAACCAACCAACCTTGCACTTATTTCCTCCCCTGGCTTGCTCCACACCTACTGAGGAGGGAGTGTTCAGGGCCGGGCTGACCGGGCCACAAACCAAGAACCTGGCCGAGGGTGAGATAACCCGGGCCTACTCCACCGCTACTCCACAACATCGACGGTTTTTGCATTGGTCCTACTAAGGTCCCCCTTACCTCGGCGTCCCGCGCTCTAGCCTCACAGCCCCGCGGTCAGCCATCCCTGGCTGCTTCCCCGAGGACATCGCTCCCAAGGAGCCCTTCTGCTGGAAACCCCCGCGCGGACCTGGCCTCTCCGTGGCCAGAAACCGACGCGCCAGCCGGTAGCCACGCACGCCCCCGCGTGCAGAGGCCTTTTGATTTTCGAGCACTTTTTGAGCCCAATTCCGTGAGTCCAACCTGATTATGAAACCAGGCCTGCCTCCGCACAGGCATCGGACCTCACGTGCGCGACTGGCCCACTCAGTCGCTTGGGAGTCGCTGCCACTCCCATGGGGTTTTGCATCCCCAGGGGACGGGCCCCGGCCAGCCCATCCCCACCGCTGGCGTTGCACCGGAACAAAGCCTAGTAGCCGAAACTACACCGGCCCGTATCCGGTGGCAGGGGGGGCCACGGGCAGGCCGCACAGTCGGATTTGCCACCCTGCACAGAAGTACAGTTGGTCTTAAACTCCCTATTTTCATAAAAGGCGTATATATAGCTGTATATACTCTCACGAAAACAGGCTGAATTCGAAGCATCGCTGTACCTCTTAATCTAGAATTTCTGAAAATACACAGGCCCACACAGATCTATGTATGAGTAGCATAGCCACGCAGCTCGGCTTGTGAGCGGCTATGCAATCCGCCCCATGCGGTGTTCTGTGTTTGCTCACAAAGGGTAGCCAGGTCTGCTGTGTCGGCGCGCTTAAATATTATCCGAAGCCACATCTATTACTGGGCCACTGAACGCAGCAGAAACCGACGGGGCGGAGAATATTTCAGAACGCTTGTCGAGCATGTATCCTCGCATGACCCCGTACCTGCCAGTCTGCATGCCTGCCAGCTATTACGGTTGGTCGGAAATTTATCGCAGCAATTCGGCCTCTTCCGACTGATCTCATAGCATGAACGCGAGACGATATTTGTCTCTGGGCAACGACGTTTTCTTTCACAGCTGCTTGTATCTGCTCCCGATGCTATACGAGGCTAGCGGCAGGCCATCTTGGGATGCGGCCTAAACGTTTGTTGCGAAAATTAGCGTTGAAGATTTACAAATATCGATAGGTGGTAAGCACAAAACTTACCGAGGCGGAACTTTTCCTCCGTCTTACGGATGAGCGGTCTTCGCGTTTATTAGCCTCGCCTATTTCGTGAAGGGTGCAGTCATGCTTATTTTTTCTTTGTGTTCCTAAAAAAGAAATATTGGAAGCATCGTTTACGTTCCTTTGGGATGGCTATAGTGTTTTATACTTTCCTTTTACTTTCAAGAAAACCTCGGAAACTATCATAAGCGTGGCACGAATTACTCTGGCTGAAACAACGAGGAAGAAGAAATCTTTTGATGTACTTTCTTGGATAACTGTATTGCAAGGGTGCCCAGGGTGATTATCTCTTTTCTGCCCACTCCAACCGACTTTAACTACAAAGTCTCAGTGGAAGCTGTATAGGCTTTTTTTTACCCGTATTGATGATCTGGGGTGGATTATAAGCATTAATTATTTCTTTATTAAAAATCTACTCTAATACAGGGGATTCCCTTAGGCATGGCAGTGCTAAGGTCCAACACACGATCTCCTAGTTCTCGACAAGCGGAGCCTTCGTGAAAGACGAGAATGCTCGAAAAAAAAAACGCTCTAAACAAACTTCATTTCGTCCCTAAACATGTTAGGAAGCGAAGCGACGGAGGCGCCCGGTAGCAAATGCGATCAGTCTTCTTGCCGTGCATGCGACTCTAGGAAAAGCTGACAGCTGGTCAGCGCGAGCGCCAAAATACGGTCTCTTCGTAATGAATGGGCCTCGCATTGATACCAATGGTATACGTTTCTGGGCAACTCTTGAATAAGCGCCGCTGACTGCGTTCCATCCAGACGGAAATCGATAGCGCCATTCCGGTCTTGACAGGAACTATGGCGTCCAATTTCATCGGCGTTGCAAAAAAAAAAAGATCTTGGTATAGCTTGCTGCCATAAAGCAGAAACTCCAGCTCTTTCGCCTTGCGAAGTGGCGAAGAGGTGAAAAGGGCTTTAACACCCCTATAGACCAGTGCAGTCTTTTTCAGGGACACGCTTACTGCATAATCAATCACTAAACACTTGCGGCTTGAAGGCAGACAGGCCGTTTGACGTTTGCATGCTTCATTTATCAGCTCATAAATGAGAGGGCTTCAGAACTGCACCTCCGCAGAAAACCAACATCCAGTCGCCTTTTTTTTTTAGCGTATTACCGCTGAGGGTTAAAAAAAGCGCATATAATTTTTTTTTTGCTTCTGCTTTCTTTTTAAGCACCCGCTGCATCTTAAAATCCGAAATTGTTACTGCGCGTAGGACAGCTTCCATGTATTTCTGCATGCATATCAGCTAATATTGTCGGGCTCATTCGAACGATATTTTTTTTAAGTCTTCTCGAAATAAGACGTAATTTGCAGCAAAATGCACGGCCAGTACCAAGGTAGGCCAAGGACAGAAATAGGCTTAATTTATATCATGCTCTTTCTTTACTTAGTTTTTCTTGAGCTGTGAATGTTTTACTGTAAGTGCTTTTTTTTGTAAAACAGAAGCGTGCACAATGGCTGCGGTGCGCTTGACGTTAACATTTGCGCCGCAAGGAATGATCATTAAAGACTGTCTTACAGAACAGTTCTTTATCGAGCAGCAAAAATCGCTAAAAGTGGGAGTTTAACTTCATTAGAAATAATTCAACTGATCTTAGTATTACAGTGTATATAAAATTCCTCATTTCATTAGGTGCGCCAATTCAGCGTGAGAGATTTCAGCAGGTTCCTGTTCAGTGGTAACAACTTATAATTAGTTTATTGAACCCTTATTCTCATTATTATGTGAATGTCTTTTAAAGCAATAATATAAAACTGAAACGTGATTGAGAGCATCCAGTTTTACTAACAGAAGTGTATTCCAGGTTGTTCTCTAGAACTGGTCTTGTCACAATAACCAAGAAGGTTTCTAAGGAATCCGTCCTACCACGGTTCATTTTCCTCGTGTATGTGTAGTTTTCTCCTTTCATTATATTGGTTTACATATATTATTATTGCAAGGCTTTTTTTCGGTCTACAAAGTAAAGTTTCGTTGTACCTACTCCAACTAAAAAACATCTTTGAATGCACAGAATCCACTAAGAAATCTAAGATCGTGGACATCTGCGTGTCTATTTTCATAGCTGCCCAGTTATTGAGGCAGTAAAGTGCGAATAATGTTTGTGTGCGTCACATTTCTCTCCCGTGACTAGTTAACCTCAGGCTCATTCTGGAAGAAACCGCTTTAACAATGGACGGTGGCCTAATTTAGGCGCGCTTTCGCGTTGTTCATCCGGCTTAAAAATTTTCACTCCGATGTCCTCCTAGTCGCAAGCACAAAACAAAAAGCATGGCTCAAAAAGGCTTTGAGCTTTAAAAATAAGCATAACTGCAACTTGGAGTCTACGAGAAGCGTTATTGCTAAAAACGGACGCGAGCAACACACACAAACGCGAACAGCGGGGCGCCAACCCTAGTAATTTTTTACAAAGTCTATAGACTGTCCATAGACTTCTGTCTATTAAGTCTGTGGAGTCTCTATAGACAAACACTTAAGAACAGCCTATAGGCAATACAAATCCTACAGACAGTCTATAGACAATCTACAGATATATGGACATACACGTTGACCGTACTTTTGTCAATAGACAGATTATAGACCGTGAATAGACAAAAAAAATTATCTATAGGGAGGTAGTAGAGTTTATAAAAAGGCTATAGACTGTCTATAGACAATATTTATAAGGCAACGCTCTGCCTTGTTTGCATTTATCTTCGTGTCACTTATACCAGGGGAGCAACAAAAACACGCTGGATTCTAGCGCCTTTTATTTTAACTAGGAAGGTACTAGAGTGATAAAAAGAAAAGCGAAGAGCCAAGTGCGTAGGAGCATGCTCGCAGTATTTACAGCGTCGAAAAACGGATGCAATTCTTTTAGAAAGGTGCGTTAAAACGGCAGCAAGTACAGATAGTAACGACTGCACAAACTCAGATTGCCAGGGCTCTTTTGAGCATTTAAAAATGTTTTCTGCAACCGTTAGCAAAGTAATTAAATTGTTGTTCACCGTGTGCTAAGCACTTCGAGGGCGCCATCTCTTTCAAGAATAATTTTCTCGTACTAGATAAAACCGCGAGCCGTTACGGGGTTGACAGCACATGCAAATTGCTTTCCTACTCATGCAGAAGTGGTTCTCCCTGAAAGAACGGGTCCTGTGCGTTGCAGAGTATATAATGAGCGGGGCTGTTTTTGTTTTGCCCAGAGTTGCGGGGAACTTTGTCTTCGCTGCCTGCAAGGGAGACTAGAGGCAGTCAGGTTTTATTGGGAGTCATGCTAGGCAGACAAAATGAAGTACAGAACACATTTCAACAAGTTTGAAGATAGAAGGTAAACCCCATCTCTGAGTGGTTCAAAGTATTACAGGGAGAAGGGGGACGCAGGCGAGAAATCTTTCCTTATTCCCCGACAGCAGTAAAAGAATAATTCCTGCGCCAAACGCAAATTTTATTGGCCTTTTACGTCAAGGAAAAATATTGTCTTCAGCATCCTGCGCCTAAAGCAACTGAACTAGAATAGTTGGCATAATTTTCGGATATCATTATGTGGAAGATTCATCAAAAAATGTTTCTTGTGTCAAGATTTGTGAAGAAAAATTTAACATCGACTTGTGGCTCTTATTCTGAAGCAAGTTTCACGAACTGAATGCATCACACACTGGGAAATGCTTTGTACTGACACGTGCCATTTTTAATCCAGTTAGAATCCCACGTATCATCACCATTATCTCCAGTCCGGTCATTGCCTCGGACAGTGCGTTTTATGTTTTAGTTGCAGTGAAAATATTGGCGCGATAGCTGCAGACCCAGTAACTGGGCTCGGCAGGCTGCATCCTGCTGTGAGCGTGGAAAAGAGAAAGAGCGCGTTCCTTTGTTCAAAAAGACGTAAAAAAGTGGTGACAGTTTTTTTAGGCTTAGTTGTGAGTCAAAGCTGTGTTTATCTCCCACCCATCCTTCATCCTGCTGCACGCCGGGTCTTCGATTATGCAAAACAAGAGCTCGAAGAAAAAAAAGTTACCAGTGGCTTAACATGGCTAACACTGCAATTCAGCGAAAAGCAAGCACGCTTGCTAAGCTTCTGATGCTCTTCCATGGCAGCCCCACTACACACGCCAATACAACCTTTGTCCGTTAAGTTTCGAGACTGATTCATTTTCTTCTCTAGAAATGATTCCAGAAAACAAATGTTGATGCATATGAGTAGCTCCCTGTTTTCGCGCTACCCTGAGCAGTTTATGTTAATTGCTGTGGCAGCCGCTATATGTCGCTACATGTTGAAAAATACATTGTCTCTAGTCGTCTGCGCATTCTACTGTGAGTGAATGTGGAGTGATGGACGCCCACCTCGATAGCGTGTAAACATAAAATAGTGAAGCTTGGCAAGACAATCACACAGCCAATCACACAGACAATCACAGCTCCTTCGTGTCGCTTACGGCAACGAGATATTATCGCGGGCGCGAGTTTTCGAGTTGCACAAGAAGTTCGTTTCGGGGAGAACGTCGGTGGTAGACGACACAAGGCAGGGGCGCCCTTCAGCCTCACGGAATTATAAGAACGTGGCTTGCATCAGGGAAATCGTACAGCAAGACCGCACCATTACAGTCTGCATGCTATCAGATGCTCTCGACATTAGTAAGACAACGTGCCACCAGATTTTGCCTGAGAACTTGGGAAACGAAAGCTGAATGCCAGACTTGTGCCGCACTCCATTACACAGGACCAGAAGGACACGCGGGCATCAGTGAGCGCTGATCTGCTATGCGAGGCAGAGAAGGATGCTGCATTCATCGACAGCATCATTACTGAAGACGAAACATGGTGTTTTCAATACGATCCTCAAGCAAAGAGGCATAGCGCCGAATGGTGGCCCACAAGCTCTCCGGCGTCGAGAAAGGTGCTGCGACAGAAGACCAAAAGAAAGACGATGCGGATAGTTTTTTTCGATGCAAGGTGTGTCGTACATCACGAGTTCGTCCCACAAAGGAAAGGCGGTGAATCAGGAGTTTTATATCCGCGTGCTCCAACATATGCGTGATGCACTGCGACGCCTTCGCCTGACTTACGGACATCTGGACAATCGAGCCCTCTCCACGATAACCGAAGGCCGCACACTGATCTCGCCGTGACAAAATTTCTCGCCAAGCACAGCATTACTGTACTTCCCCAACCGCCATACTCACGTGACCTCCCCCATGCGATTGTTTCCTGTTTCCTCTTGTGAAGAGAGCCCTAAAAGGTCGCTGGATGCTTAGCGTGGAGGTCATTCAAGACGCCACGACAAAGTGTCAAGATATCTTGGGCGGCTGCGGTGTTGGTTGGCGCAGAAGTTACAATTAATGGGGCCAACCTGCCCACCACTGCACTCTTCGTAAGTTTGGAGGGTGAGGAGCGACAAACTTCTCCACCCCGCGTGCGAAAGATTGTGATTCGACTGCTGACCGGCGATAGGGGCCACGCCTGATTAGTCGTTGACCGGAGGCATGAGGCGTAGGCAAGTTCCGTAGCGAATTAATTTAATTAGGCAAACAACAACCAAGTATTACAATATGCCCGACAAGGTAGTGCCGTACACTGACGTGACGCAAATAACACAAGCACCAATTGAACACGTTAACACAACAATTAACACAAAGAAATAAACATCAGGGCGATTGCTATACAAAAATGTTACGAGACGGAAATACAGTACAAAGGATTACAACCAGAAACACAGAAAGCAAAAATACAAAGATAAAAGAGTTGAAGTGAGTGGTGAGAAACGATGATTTAGCTGCGGAGTGGCAAGGTCCGGTCGCAGGGAGCGTCGGGCTGCGGTTGCTCGTCGCGGGGCTGATGGGGGCTTGCGGATACGGGCGAACTTGGGCCTCGCGTCTTCGGGACCACCGTCGCCGCGCTCTACGCGTCAGATCTCCGCCTAGGCTCCTTGCCGACCACTTCCCTGGCTGACCTCACTCACGACCGCACGCACTGAAATCTCCAGACCAACTGCCAGCGCGCGGCGTTCCCGTCGCCCCCTTCGCATGGCAAAGAATGAAAAAAAAAAAACACAGGAAAACAAAAGACTCTTCAGGAGCCACGCACAGAGGATTGCAGCTCCCTCCAAAAAAAAAAGAACACACGAAGGAATGTCGAAAGAATTCGGCACAATGCCTTAATCCCACGAGGAGTCATTGGGGGCCGCGAACAGTGCCGGGGCATTCAATCCGCTTCTGCTGTTCCCAACACGTGCAAGCGCTTGCCACCTGTATGGCAACAATGCTAGGAGGAGGGGGGGTAGTTTTGAGTGACCCCTCCAGCGCTATGGTGAGAATGCCGTTCCCCCGCGGGGGAGGGGGAAGAAGTCGTCGACGCCGCTCCGCGACATGTTTCTGGGAAACAAAGGTCAAAGCTGGACAGGGCAGGCACGAACTTTGTGACACAAAGGAGCTGAGAGCACTGCCAAAATAACCGATTTTCCAACTGTTTCCAAGACCTCAAGAAGTATTGGAAGCTGTGTATAGACTGCTAGGAAGTCTATTTCGAAGGGGTGCTGCACAAATGATTTCAATGTTAAACGCATTTTTTAATGGAATCAGTCTCGAAACGTTACGGACAAAGGTTGTATATATATCCACACGACCACGTGGCTATGACGTGGTATCGCATGGTCTTACGACTCCCCAATCGGATATCGTCACGTGGCTTCACCCATCGGATATTCTTAAGGTCAAAGGTTAACCCAGAGGTCACCGAATGTCAAAGCGTTGAGGTCAACTCAAGGTCAAACGTCAAAGGTCAACTAAAGGTGATGGGTCAAGGACAGAGGTCAAGGGTTCGACACCATAGCCGTACCACATACGGTCATATACGGCTAACGTGATTGGGCTGAAGATCGTTCAAGATCATTCTGCGGCCTTCGCGACGACTGCTTCACCTAGCGTAGTGATGCTTTCCGCTTCAAAAATACAGCTTCTCCATCGCTACATCTGGAAGATCTGTAATGAAGGTCTCAAAACTGCGCATATGCTGCAGTAACACGCGGTACTTCCACATAGAGTCCGAAATTGCGGGTTCCCGTTTTTTGAGTAGCGAAAAAGTACTGCTTTTATGGGTGTTAGCTTTTATTTTTCCATTGAGTTCTCTAATTCCGTTTATCCGGCTGGACTCCCTTCAGTAAAATCCAGAATGGCTCTCGTCTCACCTGTAGTTATAGAAAAAATGTCTGAAACAATGAACCTATATAACAAAAAAAACTTCTTTCATTATTCACTGCAACGCACGGAATCTGGTCTTTCTGAGAAGACCTCTTCTGCGTCAGTCGGAAACCCATTTACATGTTCTGTCAACCAAGTAACGGCCTGCAGTCATCTCTGTGTCAAAAAGGACAAAAAAACAGGAGTTTGGAAACAGAGTGCACACGCAGTGCTTAGTCGACTGTGAATAACAGTTTCATTACTTTGCTAGCGGTTGCCGACATCTTCATACGCTCTAAAGCGCTCTGGAACTGTGCTATTGAGCAGTCGTTATTGCCCGTACTTGCTGCAGCAGGAACAACTCATTTTAAAGGAACGGTACGTGCTCTTCGGTGTTGTCAGGATATAATATAAATTGTGTATTAAATCTTCCAGCTGAAACAGCTTGAGTTCAAATTATATAATATCGCAATACGAAGAAGTGCGAATTGCGTGGCACCGTAGCGCTCCGCAGCTGGCATTAGTTTCGTGGCGCTGGTACCTTTCTAGAAAGAAAAGAACGCTAGACTCCAGCGTCTTCTTATCATGGTTCCTGAAGCATAACGGAACTAAATGCGAACCACGAAGCACGTAGGCGCCGCGTGATTGCGTTTGCTTGTATATTTCCAGTTAGTTTCTTGAAATTACCTGCTTAATGATTATAACATGCAGTCGCAGTTACTACAAATTAAGCGCATAGTGTTTGTGAGCAATGTTTTTTATGTTCCTTTGTGGCTACGACTCAGTGGAAATGAGAGCTAAGAATTTGAAGCACGCTGAACAAGGCGACAATTTGTCTAAACGAGGTCTGGTTGAATCGCTGGAGATAATTTTTTCCAAAATTTGGTTGTGGGCAACTAGTTATGGTCTAGAACGAACTTCGACGCACACAATTACTATTCGCATTCACAGATTCCTTAACGGCGTTCTCTATTTCTCTAGGTTTGGCATCGCATGAGTGATTTACAACAACTTCGCTTTGCGTGGAGAGAAACGTCTGCACATTTCTACAGCATGTTGCTTAGAATGTTTGAACGAAAAAATAAATACACGCGTGGAAAACAAAATGTCGCCGAACGCAATCCTGACAAACTTACCTGATTATCGTGACAGTCCTTGGTTCTGGAGGAACCGAAGAGAGTAAATGTAACACTGGAGGCTTTATGTCAGGATCTAATCTTACATAACACCTTCATCAGGCAATCGCACGGATGCGATTATAAGTGTTCATTGCACTAAATATAAAGAGTAACGAGTGAATAGAATATTATACAAATCCCTTTCGTGGACTTTGAGTGGCAAATGAACTGCAACCTTTTACACATAGCAACAATACACAATGAATGCAATGCTTTCTTTTAATGAACTTTTATTCCTCCTTGCAACATTCTGTTGCGCACGATAAAGAACTGCTTTGCAAAACAGATTATCAGGAATATCGGATCAGCGAAAGGCCTGACATTAGCCGCATGCACACCCGTGCACGCTTGCGCTTCTTAAACAACAATTACAGGCAGCCATTCTAGCAAGGCCCTGATGCTTGAAAAACACCAAGTTATTTAACGAGAAAGCCTCGCTTAGGGCAGCAAAAGTAACGAAGGACTATTTTATATCTATGACATCTCTTGGTACTGGCCTCATTGCAGTAGTGGAAAGAAGTGAAACATGACGGTGGTTCTAAAATAAAAAGGAAGAGGAGGGGGTATGAAGTAGCATGACAATTGGCACTAATATCAACAAACACTTTGAAGCCATCGTAAGCACAAAAATAATTTTGGATGTGAACATTCAGTCGGCTGCTTATAAGAGAGCGAGAATGAAAACACAAACCAATTTTTTTACACTCGGCCTTAACGTAATAAAAAGTAGGTTAGATGTGGATTTTAACAGCGAGAAATTCTGCAGCCTGTTCATATGTCAACCTACAAATGGTACAAAGCAACGACAAGCGCGCTATGCTGCTTTCGTGCCATTGTGGTTAATGATTGATCACGCAGTGCTGGTGCTCGATGCCGCACCTGCACAGAGAGGTGTCAGAGGACACGGCTGCCTTTTTCATGTCTTCGTCCCGATGGAAGGCGAAAATGCTGGGGCTTTTTATCTTTCTATAGGGTCACACTCTGCACAGTCCTTCGATGCACCGTCCGCGAAATTGGATGACCTCTTTCTCCTAAAGACCGGGAGACGCTATCGATTGCTTCCTTTACGCAGCGCAGTTAGCGGTGCGTGCATATCAAATGCCCAAAAACAAATTCTATTGGCATAAATGTGCTGAGGGGTTTCTCGCCTTTGCTACAATCGTATGGAAGGCACAAAGACCTATCGTAATTGCTTGCGTGTGTCTCCGACATGTCGCCGCCTATGAAGCTTATTGACGAAAAAAAAGTGCCTAAGCTGATTTTTCCCGGCCAATATTTTTTCATTACTAGTGCGCTTGTGGCGAGCTGATGCATAATGGTTTAGCTTTCGACTTGTGCACACCAATTCCGCACAAAGAAAACAAAATGCCGCCACTGTGTATCAGAAAATAATTTCTTCGCTTCCTCGAATGTTATCCGGGCATGGAGTCGTCTTTTTCATCTGCTCACAAAACGAACAACGAGGTCAGAATATTCAAGCTCAGTTCTTCGTCATTCAGGAAGTGTGGCAACAGTGCCATTGTTTAGCCCTTGAAGATAAGCAATATTCTGCACTGTCATGAAAATTTGTTAATTTGTGTGCGTATTTATTGAGAAGTCCGTATTTAACAAGAATAACAATAGTGACTTAGATAATTTAGAATTTAATGTACGCCGCAAATTTCCACTCACTGAGTTCCAGACTCATCCTTAAAAATATATAGTTTCTGCTCAAATAAATACTTTCGTTATTATGCGGAGCTGTTTCCGCGATGAAAGACTAGCTACAATGTCATTTAGCAAAGTATTGCACCGCCTGGGAGTAGAAAACAAAAGGAGATACAGCAACGGAAAGCACTTTCCGAGTACGCAGTACAGCTTAGCAACATCCATAACTATTTCTTGCTCTTACAAAGCCATCATTTATCCTGAGCACAAACTGGTACCACCATTTTTTCCAGGCAGGATTTAAAATGCAGCCTTTGTTACGTCTTCTTTGAAACAAAGCTAGAGGCTTCAAAAAATTCTAAAATCACATGGGCAGTAGTAAACGCCGTGCAGCAAAGAGATAAACGATGGCTATTTGGACTTCATTTTCAACGCGATTGACCGAAGTTACATTTTATAAAGTGCTTATAGTTTCAAGGACTGTATTATAAACGGCCAAGACCCGCCTTCAGTATATATTCAAGAGTGAAATTTCCCTTTCTTGTTTGTAACTACAGGCAAGTTATGAAAACATAAAACTGAGAGAGTTGAGAAGAATGCAGCGCTTTCCGAGGGCCCAAACAGGAGGAGATCGGCGATTACAACTGAAGCGTGCGTGTGAGCGTTACTTAAAATTTCTGTAGAATTTTCGGTCATAATTAAAAAATATGCCTTCAGCATCCGAGGATCCTGCACTGCACACTTGTAGCCTGACGAACCACTCACAACAGTCCTAACAGGCATCTCAGTTAGAATCGATTTTCGGAAAAAAATCAATCAATAGGATCTCTCCAACTGCCACTATGGTTCGAAAAGATATCGATATATCTTGCTCAAGAACTATGTATTGAGTGAAAAATTCTTTGCAGTTTAAGGTATGAAACTGGCGCCACCGGCTCTCCAGGGCAGTCGCCCTAACAAATCAGATAGTCCGGACGGCTAGCCTACGGCAGGCCTAAAGTGAACAGATCAACAACTCGAAGATAGAACAGTTTTGGCAACAAGATTAGGAGAACCATCTAAGGTGGAGTAGATCTGTAAAAAAAATCGTAGTTACTCATTAGCATCTTGTCAAGCGCATCCATACGTGTACGAAGGCAATCTTTACAGCTTCCACTTAATATGTGTATTTTAAGTAAGTTAGAACCGACAGAAAAGAGCTGATAACCCCGGATGCACTTGAGATGAAGAATAATAAGGCTTGCGATTTTTTACGCGAGTGTCCCAAGGTGGTCGAAAATTTTCCGGAGCTCTCCACTTCGGCATCTTTTTCTTCCTCTCTTCTCTTAGTCCCTCCTTTATTCCTTCCCTCACGGCGCTGTTCAGGTGTCCGCCGATATGTGAGACAGATACTGCGCCATTTCCTTTCCGCAAAAACCGCATTTCGTTTTTTTGTACGCGAAGGCACCTAGCGCGCCTGTAATGACTCGAGTGACCAGCGCCGGCGCGTCCGGAAGGAAGGTAGCCAGCATAGCAACGTAACTGTTGGAACGGCTGCGGCTGCGGCTCCGTCCAGTAGCATCGCCACCTCTTCTCTTTCGGCATGGAGCAGGTGTAGTTATCGCAGGCCGCTACGTACAAAAAGTGGCCAAGGAAGCGGAGTGCTAACTCCGGATAAGAAAAGTCCCTTATGGCAGACGTTCCTCAGAACTCCAGTGCAGCAACCACCTTTTATTACGCCTGTCTAGATTGCGCTACGCCTGTCCTAGAATACATTTCAAGCTTGCGTGTACTGTCGACGACGGTATAGACTTTCTTTTTACGCTCTGATTTTATCACGAGCGTCCTGGTTAAATTGTGCATAATGAAAGTTGTGTATAACTTTACCAATATCTCCGTTTTAAAGGCTGAATATTGTGGCCCTCATTTGAACACAGTAAATTAGGGTGGTTTGAAACAGTCGCTACAAAACAGAACCGGGGTGTTTAAGTTATAATGAGGCGTTTTGTTGAACTTACAGTCCTTAAGCTATCTTGTTGGCTGGAAAATTAAAAAAGCTCACAGTGCTTTTTGAGCTGCTTATTCTCGTGAACTTACGCGAAGCGCGTACGCCACATCGTCTCCATGGTTTGCAAAAGCACTGGCATAAGTCAGGTTGCAATCCGCTTAGAAGCCTTTAACGCTCAGTGATGTTTGTTGAACGTTTCAGAGGCCAGATTGGCTGGTGTTCCCGCTGACGTACTTGAAGAACCGTTTGATATCCAGGGTCGACACTGGCACGATTACAAGTCCGTGATGTCCCAGAAACGACCAAGAAGGTGGCGCAGGGCTTCCTGTTGATCGCCGAAAATCAAGCAACGCTGGGAAAGATGAAGTCTCCTTTGTGTGTTTCCAAAACTAACAGCATTTTCTCTTTACTCTTCGCTGTCGGAAGTCTTTAGCTTGCGTATAGCGCCTGCCACATTGGCGACGGGGATTTTAGTGTATTACAATCCTGATACTAGCTTGACGTTTAATTGCGACACTTTTCGGATTACATCTGAGCTTTTGTGTTCTTTGTTTTTTCTTTGTTTATCGTTATTTTTCAGGTAGAGTTCCTTCTACTTATGTGTAATCTTATAGAATTTTGGTCTTATTGATTGTATTCGATTTCTGCCCTTGGCAAGACATTACGGCTTGTTTTTTAGTGACTTCTTCTTTTGAACGAAGTGCATTTTTGAGATATGTTTCAGAAAGCAGTGATACTACATTCTAATCTATATCGGTATTTTCCCATAAGTTTGGTCTCCTGAGAGTGCAATATGCTCTAAATAAATAACATAAAATAAAATCAATAAAAGGTATATGCTGTGCTAGAGGCTGAAGCGAGCGGTGGCACTGACGCAGTGAAAAAGAGGGCAAGATACAAAAATGTAATCGAATCGCATCAGAGTCGACTTATTAAACCAGTCCTAATTCATTACCGAATACACACATGCAGTTGTGAGGATAAATCACTTCGTCAGCGCCAGAGTATGAGACCATGGTTGACAAGCTGGAGAGTTTCATTCGTAGCTGGGTCAGTAAGCTGGCAAGGTAAAAGTTCGCAAGAAGCACTACGGCTGCAGGTTACTGCAACGCGTGCGTCCAAGTGCTCTCGGAGTGTGTTTTCCGCCAGTCTATTACGCAATTACAAGCTCGTACACAGTCCGCCGAGGCCGACTGGGGGTCCGGATACGTGTTAGGACACGCCGCGCTGAGCGTCTGTTCGAAATCGCAGACCCGTGTCTAATGAGCGTAGTTGGGCATAGGCGCGCCTAACGCAGCGAGTCGCCTCGTTGGCGCGGAAATAATGTCGTCTACCGTGTAAACGGACAGGTCACATGCGTGGTTTGCTCGTTAGCAGTGCCGTTTACTTATTCCGAGATTTCCGCGTCACCCAGTCTCATGAGTGGCGCGTGCTCAGTACGCACAAATTCCTGCTGCACATTTAGGAGTAGTTGGATAAGTAATGCGGTGCAGGTTGCACTCAGCTGTGGGCTACAACCACGCGCAAGCGTTAATTAGAGAGAGATGGAAGAGACGTTTGTTCTGCAGTGGACATAGGTCGTTCGTTTCCAATCAGTGCTGGTACGAGAGTCCTTCGGTGTAGTGCGCGCAGCAGTAAGGGCGCATTATGTCGTAACTGAAATCCTGTCTAGAAGTTATTGTAGTGATAGCTACATTACACTAGCATTTCGAGCCTTCAGCGTGGCACACCTTGAGCTCCGTAACTGCACCGTGGCTGGCCACGTGGTTGGTAGCGTGGCTGGTCACGTGGTTGGTCAAGTGGTGCAGAGCAGCTGACTTTGCAGTTCGACTGAGCGGGTTCCACTCGGCCAGCTGCAGATATCGCATCACTCCAGGTTTAACCAGGGCTAAACCACAACCAATTTTTATCCTAGCGTTAGTTAAATGCTATCCACGGTGTAAGCCTTGATTATTACAGATATATTCTTTCGAGAACAGTATACGGTCGCAGTGGGGATCAGAACATCATCTTGATAATATATGACAGGTGAACCTAGGACCCAACTGTGCCTTTATTTAAAAGGACAAGTTATACGCAGGACTATAGGACCAGTGCACAGCTGGCGCGATATGTAGCTGGGATTGAAGCGAAGCACTACGAATAAGCTTTGTCAGTTAGCAAAGCTCAGAAAACGGTCGCGCCCAAAACATTATAGAAACATATGCAACAAAGCGTTCAAGCGTTCAACGAGTTCAAGCTACCCATCTGGAACCAGTGAAGTTGAGGCTACGTCATGGTAAATGACAAGCTATTTTGTAAGCAAAGTTCTTTGCACTCTAGCTGCTGTCATGAATGCCCTAAAATTTGTATTATTTCTGCATGAGGGGTTCCAGAAAATGCGTGTTTTTGAACTACATGCATAATTTTATTTAGACTGCTAGTAGCATTTGAGTCTTGTGAGAAGTGTTATGGTTTGTAACATTATTTTTCCCAGCAATAATTAGACCAAAAATTGAGTCGGCAGCGCGTATTTCCCATTTGACGCTGTTACGGACGTTCACTTGAATCTTGAAAGTAGTAACGAGATACCCAACACTAGGCAGTTTCCTCACTGTGGAGAGGAGCTAACCTATACCGCATGGTGTGGGCATGTCAATTCAATGCCATAGCTGACCCTCAAGACCCCTCGGGGGGGAGTATGAAGCCATGGTGCTCAGCAATGACCCTGACTGCCAGCATTGGTTGATAGTAAGCGCCAACGCGGCAGCGATATCCAGTGAACCGCCGGTCAATGCTGGCCTTACGGAGGCGCTAGAGTGATTATGTGTCTACAAAAAATGTTTGAATTAATCAATCAATCAACCAATCAATCTCAGCATTTCTACATCATGCGTGTCTGAAATAGTTAATTGAGGGCTCGATACACTTGGAGGAAAGTATAGCGGTTTGTAAAGGAAGGAAATAAAGTGCTCGTTCAATATTTAGCGCGAAATTATGCCATACTCAAAAGGAATAAAAAATTTCGCGTTAGCGGCACTGAGTTCAATAAAACCGGGCCCGCATTCTAATTGTGCCGTTGAATTTGCTTTTAATACTCCTTCCACGCCCCAGTGCACGACTATTGTTCTTCTGTTTAAGGAGCATTCTAGCATCTGGTTTATCATTGGAGAATTGTGCTGGCATGCACTTGTTGGACATGTTTTCGTAGGCTCTTTTGCGGGTAGAGTTCTGAGGGCATTGTGCCGCTATAAATTTTTGGCTCCGACCACCCGAAATGAATATAGGAACTTATAAGTCGTTACAACATGTTTCCAAACGCTAGTGACGAATCAACAAAACGAAGTGTGATGTTGACAATAAATTTCCTATTTACTTTGAGTGATAAAACCGCCATGTAAGTCGTCTGTGTTGTACTGCTTACTTGTATACGCTAGAATAATTACATTGCATTATGCTGAGTAAGTCCTACAAGAGCCAGTAACTGCAGTTTGCACGGTCCAGTGCTGTGGAAAACATAAAACTATTTGAGCCGCAGCAGCTTCTCGAAAAGAGCCAGCGAATAATTGCTACTCGTTTCTACATATAATGAGGAACGCTGGCCTGAATACTGAGAAAAAATTCGCATGTTTCGACTGAATGATTTCCGGTGAGTTATAATTTAAACGATCTTGTTTTCTTAAAAAGCAGCTTGACGGTATTACGGACATTAAAGGCAGTGTGGGACAAGTGAAACATTGCTGTACGCGAAGGGCGGGACGTCCACTACAAGACCGCATATGTAACAAAGGAAACAAACGTTTATTTTGGGCTCGATTCTAGTGTTACATAATCAATTAGGAAAGCGCGACAAACGCGTGTGGAGACGCCGTTCGTGAATAATTGATCGCTGGCTGCTTGCCTGGGGAAAAAATGATTCGTTCCGCCTCGAATACGATTCCAAAGTTTGAACAATAAAACATAAAAAAGTGCAACTATCGGCAGAAAGACTAAACATTTATTTATATTTCTAACAACACGATATCAGTTTCGCGTGCTCCAAATTCAAAGCTTCTGTACTTTGATGTGGCGCTTTCCGGTCTTGCTCTTATAAGGTCTATTTGTAAATGTTACGTGGCAAGTCACGCGTCTGCAAGGAGCACTGTGCCCGCCCGTGAGTAGGCTGTACGCCCTGTGCTAAGTGCAAATATCTGGTTTAAAGCAGAGACGTAATTATTCAAATTACAAGCACTTTCTTGCGGCCATCTCAACGTGCACGTCGCCGATATCCAGGCGCTTTCTAACAGGTTATTGCTAGCTAGCAAATAAGTGTCATAAGGAAACTGAGGACGGCTTTTCCTGCATTGCGAGAGACACAAGGTAATTTAATGAAAGGAAATTTGGAGAGGCAGAAAATTCGCTGGCGTATTCCAGTTTACGCCTTTTCCTTAACGTTTGAGACACTGCCAATCGCTCACAGAGCAGCATGTTGAATGGTATTTTTGGAGAACGAAAATAACGGTACCTACCGCTTTAGAACTGTGGCATCTACATAAAGCCGCATTTCCTTCCCAGCGCTCTGTACTGAGAACGGTGGCGTCAATGCATTACAAATTAAAGTTTGGGGTTTCTTTCGATCAAACTGTTTCCGTTAAGGGCAGCAAGCAAATAGGAAAACAGCGTTATTTTCAGCTGGGTATTTTTTCTTTCATGCCTTGCTTAGACGGTATACTTACAAAAACGTTTCCTAAATCGCATAACGTCAAATTCGCGGACCAACCGTTTCTCTTAAGTGGAAAAATATTACAATTGCCGTGTCTGTACGCCCTACACTGCGTGATATTTCTTACGTGTACCTGCAAAGGCTGGCCGCTCCTCGTGCAGTTGCTGAGGCAAATTTGAACTGCTGTTCTTAATTCCTTGATGCCAACTTTTTGGAAACACAGATAGACGCACACTGCTTTGTGTGGCATCTCGCACATGTCATCCTACACAAGAAATGTCGTGTTAATAGCAAAACATGAGGCACAAGGTCTGCCGATCAGGGCCCTTGACTGATGACGCAGCATGGACTCTAGTCGACCTTAGCCTCGTCGCCGTTCTTTTTGCCGTTCGCCGTGCTCAACGCGGCTGATGGCCGCCTCTTCTTCGAATAAGGTCAAGATGTTTTTTTTTCAAGAACTTTAGTCGTCTTCAGCATGCACAAAAGCCGATAAGCTTATTGCAGGGAAGTCACGGATCCAGAACCGGCACCGCATACAGATGAAATAATTTAGCGTTTATTTTGCCGTTTATTTCGGCCTTCCCTGCAACCTTGCGCGGTATGTACGTGCGCGTTTGTGCAAGACATAGCCATCATGTGGAAAACATGCGCTCCATGGGCTACATTTCATCATGTGAAAGAAGTGGCACCCAGTGCCTGCGTAGCCTCCTCAAACCCAGACCACTCCGAGCAACTCATTGTATTATGATCACATCATTACCCCCATTCACACCCTCACTCTTCTTTTACTTCCTTTTTCCCCTTCCCCAGAGTGGAGTACCAGGCCATGGTCACCTTACCGCAGGCCGACCTCTGCACCTTTCCGTTCATTAAATTACTTTCTCTCCCTCTCTCTCTAGCATTTATTTTCGTCGCCGTTATAATGAAGGCCACAGTTGCGCACCCATAATCAACGTGATGCGTTAAAGGTCCCACTCGGTGGACCCTCGGGCGTCGGCGTGAATAGAAATTCCTGATTTTTCGAGAGGATTGAGACATCGAACAGCAGTTTCGCTGAAAATTAAAAGCTCGTCAAGCGGAATCAAGCCGCTGTACTTTGGGTCGGTACCTTGAAGGAACACTTAAACAATTAGGCTCACTAATTAGCCTCACGAAGAACATAAACGATGATGTGTAAGAAAGCGATATGTGATTGAAACGAGAATGCCGATGTTTGCGAAAGGGTGCACCAGGGAACCACCAAGAGACCTTCGGACACTTTAAGGCCATCTCGTCATACTCCTAAGAAACCTGTGTACGGCAAGTCTTTTATTTTGCGTCTTTAAAGACAATGTAAACATAGTTTATGCTCCTCCAACTTCTAACTATTACTTTGTTTCTGAAGGAACTCTTATATATTAACAGGAGTCTAGCACATGTTACGATGGCTGAAAGAAAAAAAGAAAACAGTCCCAAGCAGCAGAAAAACAACGTCCGACACTAAAATAATGGTGGCGCAAATTGGCATAAATATCGGGCTTACATCAGCTTTTGGGGACTGTGAAATTTTTTCTAACAATAGCCCATCACTTATGTCAAGACTGGGCGTATGCTCAGCAAGTCTAAATATTCACTGTGGGCCGTCGTCCACGCCCGGCCTGGGCCTATAATCAGCCATTCTGTTAAAATGGCCAGAGGTTCACGCCAAGACTACGCCCACGTGCAGCCAATATATGTACAATGGCCCAGCATTCGCGCTAAGGCTATGCCCATGTTAAGCCAGGCTATCAACACTTTCCCGACGCTCGCGCCACTACTATGCCCATATTCAGCCAGTCTATTAATATTGCCCAGATACTGACGCCCAGACTATACCTATATTCAGCCGGTCTTCCAATAATGTCCGACGTTCGCGCAGGAACTAGGCCCATGTTCAGCCAGTCTATCTATAACGGCTCTGCATTCGTGCCAGGACTAAGCCCATGTAGTAATTTCCCACAATGGCCCAACATTCATCCCTAATGCATTTCCAATATGTTTTAGAGGCGGCTTATCAATTGCAAGGCCAGTGAGAAAGTGTAGGCGATGAGGGATACCACCTACTTTTATTCCACACCTCTTGCTGCGTATTCTACCATTTTTTATGGGCCTCAACAGCCAAGCTTTCATGCAACACTGCAAGCAGTCGTGCGTGACGGTGCTTGACGTGGCTCTGGTAGCACAGAAGCGGCGAAAAAAAGACCTCTCGGTCCTGTCAGCTGTCATTTAAAATGGACGTCTTGCCTTCGACGATGGCTGGAGTTTGGGTGTGTGGAGAGCAGGTTCCTTTGCGGCGTCGTGGTAGACCGCCCAGCAATGGGTTTCGATAGACGGCTTTGGAACGTAAACTTGCGTCGCGCGCTAACCAAGGTACCCCTGTAATACCAATTGCGGCTGCAGCAATGCGGCGTAAACTTGAAAGTGGTGCAGAGCTACGAGAGAGAGAGAGAGAGGCTCAAGCAAGGCGGTGTGGGCCACAGGAGGAAGCTCATCTCCAAAACAGAAAGACTGAAGAGAAGTGTCTTAGGCATCGGGCATCTGCAGAAGAGCGAGCTCAGAAGCGTACAGCGAGTGCGGAATGACGAAAGGCTGTTTACACAGCGACTTCTAACGCTATCGCTTTCGGATTCCTAAGGTTTGGTTAGGAGTTTGCAAACTTTGTTTGAATGGCAGATTTGCGAGCGAATGTAGCATTTAGGGCTGAAATTTAAGACTATGCGAGAAGTTTCGCGATTGGGGAAAACAGCCAGCGCATAGACACCCCGATCCCGCCGGGCGCCTCCACCGTCGCCTCTGCGTTCAACGCCACCAGCGGAAAGAGGGCTTTTTGGAGTATGTCCGGATTTACATCATATATTTATCGCTACGTTTTAAAAAAATACCTTCGAAATAACGAAGCATAATTTCTCACGCTTTTCTTCAAAGGAATCAATGACTGTTAACAAACAGCCGCCTTTGTCGACGCTGTGTGCCACGAGAAACATAATTTCCCAGAAGTATTCCTTACACGCTGCCGCCTGCGTTGAAATTCTGCGAAACGAGATATTTTTGCTGAACGTTTTTCTTAGATGTATCTCAATAGTCTATGCTGCTGTTCCTCACTCCCAGCCGGAACCATCACCACGGGCACGCAAATAAGGGTTTTAAAATTACATCGAAAACGAAATGCCTTTTCATAGTTTCACAATCTGTTCTAGGATGAAATTCATTTTTCTTTCCGAAGAGACGATGTCAAATGTTCACTGTGAAATAAGAGATGTTATTTGAAAACTTTTACTGCTGTATATTCATTTGGGCGCTAACACTAGTTTTTATTCCCAGTCGGCCCCGGCGCCCGCGAGCGCGGGCTCCCTATGTTGTAAACATGGTGTTGGTCTATATGATAACGAGCTGAAGAAATTGGTTTCTAAAAATAGCATGTGTTTGCACCGCTTTTGCACTAGTCAGAAATGAAATTGGGAACTGCTATCCAATTTTGTATTCCGGACTAAAATATGCGACATCTATTGTCTGATCCTTGTCTCTCAAAATTAAAAAGCAACGTTGTAGTATTTCTAGTTACGGAAGCATGCTTACAGTTCAGTAGAAAAAGCAACCGCAGGTGGCCTACGATAACCTGACGATTCTCCTCGACGTATCTGTGGAACCCGCAGTAACTTCCATTTGAGAGCTTTCCAATCGCAATGTTTTCGGTGGTGTGCCCTTGTGGCCTCTGCTCGGAATGCCGTTCTAAATGGTTTAATGTCGCGCATTCTTTTACGGACGCTAAGCAAAACAAGAAAAAGCGATGAAGAGCGCACATTCTTCTCCCTGCTATAGGAAACACGATCGCCGCATTCAGGGCCAAAAAGAGCACTCAAGCATTATAAGAATAAGCTCCGGAATCCAAATGGGACAACCAGGCATCTGGCTGAAATAAAGGATGCTCGCTTCAACCTGAACAGCACCAGTTAGATTTGGAGCTAAACAAAGAAAATGAACACGGTCTTCTTGCGAAACTTTCTGCCTCCTCTTAGCTTCTATCGAGCGTCTCAAAGTCCTACACATTTTATCGGTTGCTCGGTTTCCTCTTATTGCGGCATAAATTCCAAAGCACTGAATTGGACCTGGGCGCTGTTCGGACTAGGGCTGGTTACATGCACGATCCTTGGCTGCTGTCGAAATAACCATGATGCGCCATTCTACGCTTCCTCACAAGCTCCCTTTTTGCCGCCAAAAATTGCCAGCGAAACATCATCCTGACGCACATAGCGCAGTCCATTGAAAAGAAGATATCAGTGTGGTGCATTTGGATCCTACGTTTGCCAAAATGGAGAGTTTCTGTCATGGCGCGCGCGAGTTTGCACGCTAGAAGTGGGGTCGGAAACGCAGTATTGGTGTTTATTTTTTGTCGCCACCTTGGTTTCGGGAACGGCTCTCGAATCATTTTGTGGAGCCTTCTCTACAACGTTTCCGGGTCTAAATCAGGAATGTCGAGCATCTGGCTGGTTGTCAATCATCTTATCAGCAAACTATGCGGTTGGTTACTCTGATACAATTAATTTTAGGTTCGTTTAATGCATTCGACAGACGTTAATTTGGTACACTAGCGGGCGTTCGGCTCTCTCTCAGCATTGCGCTTTACTTTCTCATTTCGCTCGCCAACGCGGCTTTGTACAAGCTTTTCCCCTTCCACTACCGTCCATGAAGAAATAGCCACACCGTTGCGCCGCCTGCCGATACTGCCGCGAAACGAAATCCATTTGAAGTCATCGGCACAATGGACCCAGGTGACACGGCAGTGCAGCGCCACGACGTACATATGCCGCAGCGCATGCGTCACTTGTAGAACAAAGGCAGAAATCGCACAGCCCAACATACCCCGAAAACATAGCTGGATGAGCCAGTTGGCGCATGAGTGTCATCCTGCTAGTCCTCCTTCTTGTGAACGCGTCCTTTTCTGCTGGATTTTCCGTGATCGTACCTCGGAATGTCCGGGACCGCCGGAATGGTGCCGCTGCTGGACCATTCTACCAGCGCCAAAACCAAATTGGAGCGCCACCTATCAATGCCCCACCAAGCTTTTTCTCCGGTAGCAACATTGATCCCCTCGTATATGGTCACTTAGAGTTACTTTGTTTCTTGCTTCTTGGTCTCATCTGTTATATGGGATATACAAAGAGCGTGTGGGCTTTTTTGCTTTCCTTCGTCAATATTCGTTGCCATCTTCTCGCACTTGTTTCTTACTGCTGCCTGCACCTTACCAGTAAGAGAGCAGTTTATGCCCAATGCGCTGCATTCTGTTGTAATTCTTGCCCTGTTTCCAATGACAAAATTTGTAACACAGAGCTATTACATCTAGCACATCCTCGTGTTCGCAATGCTGTTCGTAAAACGTGCAAACAGCACGCTCCTAAATTTAGTGCCGAAAGTTCACCAAGTAAATGCTAACCAGGTAATTGTCAGACAAACCACTTCCATCTTAGTAATGGGAGGGGGTAAAGGTACTATAAGGAAGGGTTACTACCCGACGAAGCTAGTGAAGAACATTACACTTATATACATAAAGGTAGTGGTACGAAACATTAGGAACTAATTGCAGTAAAACGAAGCGCTCGTCCTTCCTTCTTTGCTCTCTGTAACAGCTTTGCTTTTGCATTCACAGGTTGCAACTGTTTGTCGCATATATTGAGATATTTTCAGAATAATTTGTTCAATTGACTAGAAGAATTTGCTGATGTTGCAAAAAGAAAAAGAGCTTTATGCTTAATGTGACCAGGACTCAACACTGTTGTCACGTACCAGCTGTGTGCTAGCGGCGTATGCTACACGTTGACTCAGGCTCTGTGCTCATTACGTGTACTAATAATCCGAACTAATGGCCTCTATAAGGCCATTGGCGCTCACAAGTTTGCAAGAAACATCATAATTACAAAACAGAAAAGTGTCACACAATCCAGACACCTCAACTCCACGTACACAGATAATTCTTTCTCCATGCTATATATAGTCCTTAGCTGACCATTAGTTAGGGCCAGTTGCTGTTAATATTGAGCGAAGTACGTTCCTTAAATATAAACTTGTCATTTCCAAAACGATTGACATACCTAAAGGCAAGACGCTGCAAAAAATATTAATTTACGAAACCATCTGATTCCCACAGCAGTCGGCACCATTTTCCTGGCATGATTCTGTACTAAGCGGAGCAAACGGGTACCAGCCAGATAATTGTGTGCACCCGTAGGTAAGAAAAGTTTAGTAAGAGGCGACTTTTGTAAACTACTAGTTAATATTTACAAGCAAAATAGTAAAAAGAAGTCCGTAAGACTGCTGCTCACACTACCTCTCAACGACATTTTTCTTTTTAAAGTGCACAGTACCGGCGACTCACAGGGATGCGAATGGTCGGAAGACATAGCAGAGAAGTAAGCCTTCCAGAAGATAAAGAATGCAGGATAGCCAGAAAATCAGAACCCTTGTGGTTCCCCTGGATCACACAAAGTAAAGCGACCTTTTTTTGTTTTTCTTCTCTTAAAGCACTCGTGCGTCAGTAACGATTTATCTTGTTGTCGAGGGAGGGAGCTAAGCATCAACGACAGCTTAAAATACACACTTTAAAGCGACATGGAGGACGCCTTTTGTGCCTCTTTATAAGATTCTACGAGACTGCGAGCTGTCCTCGAAGCAACAAACGCACCAGAAAATGCATTACAACACGGGTAACCGAGTGACAGCGTTCGCAACTTCGAGATCTGTCAAAATCGCTTGCGAAGATCACTCATGATGAATGGGTGAGATGTCAGCTGATGCAAGCTGATGGACGGCTACAGGCTGCAGTTTTCTTTGCTGACAACTTTTATTTCACGATTGTTACTTTCCTGGCCCCTGAAGTTCATTGAAATGCAGGTTCCGCACCAATCCCGCTGTCCAATTTTGTTCTTGACATTGACAACTATTGACGCGCTCAAAGGCTGAGCTTCCACCATTCAATCCCAAAAGTGGTTCAAGAACAAATCTCTTCGCTCGCTCACTGTGCGATGTCTTGCGTTGAAAACAGCAAAAGAAAGGCATATACGGCCTCACGGTACATAAATTCGACGATCGCAAAACCACACTCACGGCGAGTCACACCAAACGACAAAGAAAAGACTGCAGAAGAGTGCGTCCCTGCTTTCTATTTACGCGGATATAAGCCTATGCCAAATCGCTTTGTTTGCTTGCTGTGCGGATTTTGACGGTAAAACAATCAAGATCTCAACGTCCTTATACACACGGCGCACCTGTTCATCGATTAGAAAACTGCCGGTTGATCACCTAATAATAATAATAATTGGTTTTTGGGGAAAGGAAATGGCGCAGTATCTGTCTCATATATCGTTGGACACCTGAACCGCGCCGTATGGGAAGGGATAAGGGAGGGAGTGAAAGAAGAAAGGAAGAAATAGGTGCTGTAGTAGAGGGCTCCGGAATAATTTCGACCACCTGGGTATCTTTAACGTGCACTGACATCGCACAGCACACGGGCGCCTTAGCGTTTTTCGTCCATAAAAACGCAGCCGCCGCGGTCGGGTTCGAACCAGGGAACTCCACATCAGTAGCCGAGCGCCCTAACCACTAAGCCACCGCGGCGGGTCCGGTTGGTCACTTCTGAACACGAAAAACTGCTGAGCAATAGATCGCTGACGCAAGCTGCAAAATGTGATACACCCGGAGGTCTACCAGCCACCCTCACGATAGTTGGCACGTGTCATGATACGGAACACAGGCTTGGTATTCTTTGTATAGTTAGCCGGAAAAAAGTGAACGGCAATGTCATAAAAATGTAATTGATTCGATGAAATTTTGCTGGAGATTTGAGCAAAGAAGTTATTCTGGATTTTAATTCACGATTTTCTCAAGAACGCAGCCACCGTTCCAGACAGATAAAAAAAAAAGAAACGTTGGCACTGTTTTTTAAGGATACTTCAGCCGTATTTGCATGTGCGCCATTTCTCTTTAATGTTCATTTAAGGCAAACATAAACAGCTCAGAAAAAAACAAAGCTGAAACCGAAAAAAAAACGTATTGTCTGCGTTTTAGACTTTTATAGATGACTGACCACTGTTCTTGCAAAGGCCTTAGCGGTCTAAAGAGCTTCGCTGTCGTTATTGTAACCCCCATGAGCTCTCACAGCTAGATGAGAGCAAGTAATTTCAGGGGATAGGGTGGCCGCAGCAAGCACAGCACAAAATTGAATGGTGACCATACCCAAAAATTCTGGACAAAAGAATTTTTCAACGGAATTTTTTCAATCTTTTCACATATTGAAAGTTTCCCTGTAACCTATAACAAACAATGTACCCATGGATCCCCTT